>NC_133650.1:289983490-290324649 GCF_009905375.1 Apium graveolens
TCATCCTCATGGATCGTGTCGTGAAGAGGCTAGCTGGAAACATCGCAACACATTACTTGAATAAGAAAAATGTGGTATGGTATTTATAGTTTGATCACAAATCTGTAAATTTTATTTACATTTGTTGTAAAGTTATGAATGTCCAATTTACCTCCTATGCAGCGAGCGGAGGATATTCTTATCCCTAATATTCTGAATGAGATTGTTCATAAAGAACTAACTGTTAGTATTGAGATTAACGAGACCAATGTCACTGAGGACAATAATTTGTATGAGGCTGTAGATTTGTTAAATTCCTCTGCCGCAAGCTCATCCATTGCAGATTATTCTACTGTTCTAAAATGTCCATCCTTTGACAAAGTTGTTGTGAGTATTTTTCAGTAAACATGGTAGATGTAAGAACTAAAATATTTACATACTAAGTTATTTTTCAATCCTAATTATATTTTAGGGCAGCGAATCATGTCATTTGTTTGATAGCCCATATTCTGCAAAGTCTATAACCAAGAAGCCAAAGACCGTAAGTCCTTATTATTCACAAAATTTATTATTCTCCATCAGAGAAGATTATGAACATCAATTTCTGTTTTCATTAATCTGTTTCTAACTATCATTACACTTTGTGTTGCAACATGCATAATGCTTAGATATTCCGGTGAACCCAAGTTGCTACAAAGTTGACGAGTTTGCTCAAGAATAAAACTCTTTGCTTTCATTTTCTTCAAGTTTTTTCCGTGTTATGTTCAAGACTAATTTAAATTTTCCAAGATTATTTCACTATCATTTGATACAGATTGTTATTTACGTCTTAATGTTCCTCCCTTCATACATTATACCAGATGTTATATAATGATGGTGAATTTGATTATTGATGTTATGTTGAATGTTGAACATTTTTCTTACATAAATTATTTGCAGCATTCGCATTGAAATTTATAACTGAACCATATATATCATTAACATATATTTGACTTGAAAATTGAACTTAAATTTATTTATTATTTTTGGGATGAAATCATTATGATCTTAGGAACATATAATTATAGAGTTCCGAAGAATTTGAATATACTTAAATTCAAATCAATATTAAGTGTCTACAATAAATTTACTTCAATTAAACTGCACAAATATTTTACATTTACTTTCTAGATATAGAAAGACAAATAATTAATATGATATTGATTTTGATTTATCATATGTCAAGGATTCAGTCAATCATTATACCTGTAAAGATTATGATTAACATTAAGATTATGATTAAAATGTACTTGAATCAAGGTATTTCCATTACCACCAATAATTGTAAATAACTAACACATTATCTCACATTTTTGCAATTAAGAAAGATTATCATAAGCAATAGTATCAGTTATTTATTCCTTCTATTACGGGATTGTGAAAGATTATAATTTATTAATGCATGGGAGAAGAAATAAATTTACATAATAATAACAAAGCTAGATTTATAACCTAATTATGTATAATCACAATGTTATATCATCATTACACTTAATCGGTAATCGTGATAATATTACACATTTAGTTATGTTTGATAAGTTCGGAACACTCAATGAATTTCACACTGACTGGAAGATTAAGGTTAGGGTGACTAGAATGTGGCCATCAAATACTTCTGATGATGACTCATTGTATCGATATAATTTAATTCTTCTGGATGATGAGGTAAATTTCCTGTACAACATATCTATCAATAATTACAATGTTTTATATGCAATATGTTGTGACATGAAACTATTAATTTGACGAATATAGTTGTTTTCAGAATTTTCATGTTAAAGCCACCATTGCTTCTGATGTTTGGGATATATTTCAAGAAGTTATAAAGGAAGAAAAAATGTATGAGATCTCTGATTTCTTAACTAAAAAGGATACAAGGAAGCATAGGTCTGTTTCCTCAAGAATATACATCACGTTTAATAGTGAAACGGTGATTAAACCTTTATTGAGAGATGACACTACAATAGCTTATCATAAATTTTACTTTGTTGATATTTGTGACATGATAGTAAATGCAAAAGAATACCAAACTGGCGATATTGCTGATATTCTTACAGGTTTATACGATTTTCGAAGTTATCATGTATTTTTACCTTTCACCTAGGTCTATTACTAATTTTACATATTTTTCTTACAATTATTCGGATGTTATTGGAGTTGTTGAAGATCTTGAACCTGCTCAAGTTGTTCCTTCTAAGATTGGTGACCAAACGATTATTCACTTTAGAATAATTGATGAAAGGTTCTGCCTGAATATGTTTCTTACATGTTTAGAAATTAGAATATTAAAACTACATATCAAAATTTGAATATTTATATGCTATTCATTTACTTTTGATAAACAGGAATGTTGTTAGAGTTACCGTATGGGGTAAGCATATTAAATCCCTTGATCTGATGTTTAATGATGTTTTGGGAAGTCCAATTATAGTCATTTTGGCAAGTATGAGACCCCTTTGGTTGCACAGTGAGTAAGTTACATTCTTCACAATAATCTGCATATTATATGTTAAAATTGTTTGATTCGCATGAAAATCATCCATTTATATTGTTTTGTAGGCGAAGCAGTTATTGGTACTGTTGAATCTTCAAGGATATACATTAATCTTCAGAATGCTGATGTAATCAATATGAGAAAGAGGTATACAGTTGACCTAAAAAGAGCTACAAGATGTATAGTTTCATAAACTGTTAAAATGACTAATTTCGTCCAGCTTTTTGTTATTATAGGATTGAGGATAGTGTTCTTTGGTGCTAAATTTCAACAACCAAATTCTACATATGACACTTCTAGCCACCGCGATATTGAAGAAATAACAGAGGCTTGAAGACCTAATAAATAATGTTATTAGTTTTTTATTGAAAACAATGAATGTTTTTTATTTCAATTATAATTTGTATTCTTCTCAAAGTATATTTAGTTTATTTTGCCAGCAGTTCCTTAATTAGTTTCAATTCCTGTTTTCATATTACATGTCAAGAACCGCCTAATACCATGTCTTATTTGTTAGGAGATTGATGACAATAGTCCTATCATTAGATATAATATATGATATTTTTATACAATATCAAATTCATGTTTTCATATTACATGTTATACGCTATTCAATATCAAATTAAATTTTGTTTATAAGTTAATTTTTATATGTTTAGGGTGATAATCATTTTTGTCATAAGAAAAATGGGTTATTAAAAGTGTAAAAAATGTAAACAGTTTTCAATTTAAGGTTTTGTACATATACATGTAACAAGTCATATGTATTGATATTATGGATTAAAAATATTAATTAAAAGACTATGACATAGAAAGCACTATTCGATATAACGTTACACCATAACCATTTCCCCCGTTATCATCCATATCCTAAACTATGAGGATATAATAAGGTACATATCACAATTTAGCCGGCGAAAAGAAATAAAGATACATTTCATAATTTTACATGGATGTGAATGTTTAAACATAAATTCTAGCTTGCTAATGTCATTCAACTTGGAAAACAACCATATTCCCTTCGTTAGGCAGCATTGTAAAGAATATGGTCTGATCCTCCGTAAAATAATTGTTCTCTGCAAACCTGTTCCACCCTGCAGAGCATCTTGCTAAGTCCCACAAGAGAATCTCCATTTTGCGTCCTTCAAACTATATCTTCTCCAGCAGCCCATTCATGTACTTTAGAATGAATATATCTAGGAAGATACTACATAACGAAGTAATGTTAGATAATTACTATTGCAAAATTAGTAGAATAATAGTGGTTGATTCAAGAGAGCCGTACCACTCCGTGACCTAAGTTATTGACATGGGATCTTTTACTTCAAAACATAACTATAGAAGATGAAGAGTCCATTTGGCCTCAGTGTTACACATGGATGGATTCAATTCGATGATAAGTTCATTAACTATAATTATAACTAATTTAACACAACCTTTTCATTATCTCATTTAAATACCTCTTCACATTGTTCTTACTCTATTATATTATTAATTTCATACAACTCTCATTTCTGAGAATAACCAAAATAATGGAAAATCTTCAATCGGACATTATCAGTTTGATCTTTTCTTACATTATTATCCAGGCAGATGATTTCAGTAGTTTTTCAAGACTGTTAATGGCTTGTCTAAACAGGCAAATCTCACTGAGAATTAAAGAAGTGTTGGACAAAATGATTGGGAGGCACTGTATCATTTTCATCAGAGTCCATTCGAGGTCACACGTGATCGTTTTCATGGTTTCATAGCTTTTGCAGTTCGTAACAATGTTGATCAAGCGATGTTATATAAATCTATTTTTGAGGCAAAATGTTGATCATCATCTCGCAGTGTTGGCTCATATATCATGTAATCATTTTTCATTTTTGTTTGGCTATGTTTTCTTTAAAGCTATATTTAGAGGCCTTGAAAGAAGTCAGACCTGCCAGAAGATATTTGAATTGTTCAATAGAACTAACATGAGGTTGAAGTGATAGAAATTTTTAGGTTATTTGAAGAGATGTATGCTTACATTACAGATAGAGACTATCTTTTTCATGTATATAAGTTTTGCCCAAATGCACAAAATTTAGACTCAATGTACCAGTTAGATGGTCATCATTATGGAGAAGAATTATGGCTATTCCTCTGCGATAGGACTGTTGAGCTTGACTTTCATGTTAATGGTGAAATATATAGCAAAATTTTGAATATGTCTCATCTGTGGAACACTAAGTATGAGCATTGTGCTACTCAACTCATCATGTACAGAATTCTTCTAAGTAGTTTCACTGATTAAGTATCTTAAATATTCTCCTACATTGCATGTGTTTTAAAGTACAATGCAAGGACATGTTATGGATGTTTATCATTTTTAACATATGTTGTGAATTTTCAAGGCCTATTGTAGGAGCAATGTACAACGGACTTATTGCATTTCAATTTACATGTGTTATTAGTTTTATTATTAATCATATTCGATAAGAGAAGTAGTTAACAAACAAGTATACCAATGTTAAAGGCACCTTATTCTTTCTTAGTAGCACCATATGATGAGAATTCATGACGTAAACAATTTAATATTGTCCCACTCTTCCTTAAATTTGTAAATGTAGAATAATTCGAAGACTAACTACATATTTTAGTATAATATAAAGTTTGTAAAATTGTAATCATGTCAATGTTCAATTCTCCTCATATATCTTTGCATGATAGGCTTTATAGCAACCATTCCTTTAGTATATAGTTATTAATCTTAGGCCTCATGTTCCACAAAAATTTGATTCCAAACTCCTCAGAGTAATCATCAAGAACTTCCATCATGTCATACAATCATACTTATGTCTTACCTCATCTGGAGTTGTGTTGTCCAATTTTGACAAGTTCCAATATACTGCTCATAGGTCTCCTTTTTTTCGATAAATTCTAACATATCCCCCGCTGTCAGTCTTCTCCAGACTCAAATGATGAGAAAAAATATTAACTTGATCAAGAATGCATGTGTTCATTACTCTGAAATGTCCACAAGATTTAGTAAACCCTGAATCCAACCAATTATTTAATCCAAATTCCTTATCAGTTTTGGAGCTCAAGTAGCTGAAATGGACCTTGAATGGTTGCATCGATATGACTTTTTGGATCAAACATTACAATCGAGGCATGTCATCTTCTTCATCATACAATTCCCATATATGCTTTGGTTGGATGCACTCTTCTGATATACTTATCAAAATCATGAAAGTCTGAGTATGAGATTGATATTGGTATTGACTTAGCTTTCTTGAGCGTTTACTGTTGAAGCAGCCTCTCTTTGATTATACCGACCATTCCTTTAAACACTAATTCATGATAGTTAATCATTCATTTTGTATATTTTCATTACTACACTTCATATTATAGTAGCACTTTATTAATCCTTAACTTGATCATCAACATTATGTTTTGTCATCACGGTACAATTTAGGCATTGACATTATGCACTATTGGAGTTTAGGCATTGACATTATGCACTATTGGATTTCTTATAATCGTCATTTGCTTAAGGCAGAAATCTTATAAACGAAGATAAGACTCGCATTGATTTTATGTTTTAATGAAAACAATCGGTATTCTGTAGTTTTCTTTTAAAATGCCGATTAATCCTCACATTGATTTGAGATTTTTAATCCATCAATAGGTTCATGTAGTTTTCTTTAAAATGGACGATTATGTTTTTTGTTCCATCTTTAATATATTTTATATGTTCGTTAATATAATTAAGAGTTCACCATCTCTGAATACGATATATCAATTAGTTTCATTTATATAACAGTTTGTTAGAAAATTAGGATTTTAGAGCTTAATTTAATTATGTTCTTGATGTTAATCCTAAAATCTAATGATTGGAAATTGTTCAATGATATTTGAACTTAAATTTTCATGTATGGTTTTAAGAATTTTCTTAATGAAATCCATATGAAATGAGAGTTGAAAGTAGCTTGGAAAAGCTTGGAAAAATTTGAGAATGTTTGTCCCACATTGAAATAAATAAAGGAGGGTGTGTGCTTTATATGGTATTACCCACATGAGTAGTATACAACTACTAAGGTGTGTGATGGTCCATTGTGTTGTTGTGTGCTTCACGCGCCCACACACACACACGCGCGCCCCGCCCCGCCACGCACCGCACCGCACCGGGTCGGGTCGAAGGGCGATTTGGGCGAATGTCTCGGCGTCTCGCGTACGCGAGGCGACCTGGGCGAGGATTTTATTTATTTGAGAATTATTTTAATTCGAATTTATTTATCGGTGACTGGATTATTGGGCTGGGTACTCTGAAATAGGCTAAGTCACTTTGTTAGTGGGCTTAGTCTAAATATATTGAACCTGCAAATAATCTGATCTGTAACAAGTTCTGATATCAGAATCAGAACTTAAGAACTGATGAATAAAATCAGAACTTAACAAGTTCTGATATCAGAATCAGAACTTAAGTACTGATGAATCAAATCAGAACTTAACTTAAGTTCTGATAATAATGTGGGTGTTAATGTGAAAAGCTGTTACAAATAATTTAAATTCAAAAGCTGTTCGGTTTTGATTTTTTTTTCATTAATGAATTCAAAATCTGATCAGTTTTGATTTTTTCATTAATGAAGCAGTTTAATTCAGACATTAAGTGTGTGGACAGTTTCATTTTTCCTCTCCTATAAATAGAGGTTAAAGTGAATGTATTAAACACACTACATTCTCTTCTCTTCTCTTCAACCTCTCTGCATTTCTCTCCCACAAGTCCTGAAGTGCTGATATTTTCCGGCGACTGAGGTGCTGGTCGAAGTGGAGCTTTTGTTGTTGCTGTTAACATAAACTCCGAGTTGTTTTATCCTGGTGGAGATATTGTGCGCATCCCAAACGCAGCAGGTAGGGGCAATATTCTCTTCAAGAGCAGCTAGGACTTCGAGCAAGGCCTGGTGACTCAGCTGTGAAGGGGCAATATTCTCTTCAAGAGCAGCCAGGACTTCGAGCAAGGCCTGGTGACTCAGCTGTGATCATTTTTCTTGGCATTTTGTATCTGTGAACCTGTATTTCATTCACTGTTAAAAGCTATGGTTTCGGGTACATCTTTCTTTCTCTCTACGTTATTTCAGTTACTGATTTTGTTTACCTGCATGTTTTGTTTTGTTAACTGTGGTCTTGGCCTAAACTTGTTAAATTCTTTATACACTTGCTTCTATGTTGCTATATTTGTTAGTGAGATTTACAACATTCTTGAAGAGAATATTAGTTATATAGAATTTAGCATAATGGTTAACGAAAGTGAGGTTATCGTTGGTGGTGGTAGCAGTTCGGGTGCAACTGCTGGGGCCATTGATTGGACCACCTATAGTTTCCCACAAGCTGTTGAACTAACCGGTTTACCAGAGAAATTCAACGGTGGCATTGGCTTTTCTCGCTGGCAGAAAAGGATGAAGTTGTGGTTGACTATAAAGGGTCTGTGGCCGGTTGTGGAATATGAGAAACCTGTAGTGGATCAAGAGAAGGCTGACACAGTTAAGGCTTTTGCGAAGTGGGCTGAGAATGATGGAGTGGCTAGAGCGGCCATTCTGGCGGCACTAACAAACACTTTGTTTGATGTCTATTCTTCTGATGCCTACTCTGCAAAACTCTTATGGGAGAAGCTGGACCAGACACATAATATTGACTCACAAGGTCTAGAAAAGTATTCTGTGGCAAGGTTCCTTGAGTTCAAGCTGGTGGACAATAAGTCCATGACTGAGCAGTTGCATGAGTTCGAGATGATAGTGCATGCTTTGAAGGAGTCTGGAATGAATCTCCCGGAGAAGTTCAAGGTGATGAGTGTGATTGAAAAACTCCCGAAGTCTTGGGAAGAGTTCTCTCTCTCCCTGAAAAGACAGAAAGGAGAGATCACCTGGACCAACCTTATGCTGGACATCTCGGTACAAGAACAACACAAGTCCAAACAGGGATATGTGATGCCAACTGAACACGGTACCTCGAAGGTAAACATAGCAACTGTAGGACAAAAGAGGAAGGCTTTTGCTAAGAAAGCTAATAGTAATAAACCTAAGAGTGACAAGGACAAGGCCAAGAAACCCAAGGCAAACAAACCGTGCTGGTCTTGTGGGCAGGTTGGGCACTGGAGTAAGGACTGCCCTACGAAGAAAGCGAAGAAAACCGAGGTAGCGCAAGCAAATGTTGTGCTTGGAACCGCAAGTGGGCCTGTAGTGAACATGGTCGTTGGTGAGGCTACGGCTTCTGAAACCGACGTTGACCGGTATGTATCCTACAACCCTGTGATATTTTCTACCTATCTGTCAAATGAATGGTTGATAGATACTGGAGCTAATGTACATATTTGTGCTGATATTAGTTTATTTGTATCTTATCAACAGAGTCATAGCCTGACTGTGAAGATGGGGAATGCTAGTGTTGCTCAAGTACATGGAGTTGGAAACGTGGATCTGAAGTTCCCTTCAGGACGTATTCTATCTCTGACGAGAGTGCATCATGTTCCCAACATGCGTAGAAATATAATAAGTGGAAGCTGTTTAGTTTCTAGTGGTTTTGAAATTTCGTTCAAGTGTAATAAAGTAGTTCTTATTCACACTGGTACATTCTTTGGCAAGGGTTACTTGTCAAATGGTTTATTTGTTATTAATGTGGATCCCGTTTTGGGAAATTTGAATAATAATGTTATTCCTACTGTTAACTGTATTGAGTCCTCAAATATATGGCATGCTAGACTAGGTCATTTAAACTTTGGTGCTCTTAAGAACATGATGAACTTAGAGTTGATTCCAAAATATACCATAGAAAAGAATTCTAAATGTCAAGTATGTGTGTCTGCTAAACAGATAAGGAAACCTTTTCATAACGTTGTTAGGGATTCAGACTTGTTAGATTTAGTACACACTGATATTTGTGAATTTGGTGGTGTGTTGACCAAGGACCAGTTTAGATACTTCATTACTTTTATAGATGATAGTAGTAGATACTGTTATGTTTATTTACTTAGACATAAGGATGAAGCACTTAGTAAATTCATTATATATAAAACTGAAGTAGAAAAACAAACTAGTAAGTTACTTAAAAGATTGAGATCTGATAGAGGTGGTGAGTATACGAGTAATGCTTTTAATGAATTTTGTGCAAACAATGGTATAGTTCATGAAGTTACTCCACCACACACACCTGAGTCTAATGGGGTTGCTGAGCGAAAGAACAGAACATTTAAAGATATGATTAATAGTATGCTTATTAACTCTGGGTTGCCTAAATACATGTGGGGAGAGGCTCTAAATACGGCTTGCCATATTTTGAATAGAGTCCCTCTGAAACACATGGATAAAACACCCTTGGAGTTATGGAAAGGCAGGATGACTAGTCTTAAGTATCTTCATGTGTGGGGGTGCCTTGCTAAGGTGCTTGTTCCTGAACACAAGAGAAAGAAACTAGGTCCAAAGACTGTTGACTGTATCTTTCTGGGCTATCTTGAAACCACTACAGCTATGAGATTTTTAGTGTTAAAATCTGACATAGATGGTATAGTGGCAAACACGATAGTTGAATTTCGAGATGCAACATTCTTTGAGGATGTCTACCCTATGAAGACTGGAATACCTGAAACGACTTCTGAGGAAGATCCTACTCATACATCAAGTTCTATTCCTGATCATGTGGAAAAGATGACAAATGTGGGGGCGGAACCTAGTAGTAGCTCTATTCCTAAGGAACTAGAGGAACCAAGGAGAAGTAAGCGTGCAAAGGTAGTCAAGGATTTTGGAGGTGATTTCATCACTTACAATATCGAGGACGAACCTTTAACTTTCCGGCAAGCTATGGATTCTTCTGAGTCAAGGCACTGGAAGGGCGCTGTCAAGAGTGAAATTGACTCTATTGTTTCTAATGGAACATGGGAGTTGGTTGATCTCCCTCCTGGGTGTTCTACTATTGGGTGCAAATGGGTCTTTAAAAGGAAGTTGAACCCTGACGGCTCAATAGATAAGTACAAAGCTAGACTGGTAGCTAAGGGTTTTAAGCAAAAGGAAGGAATTGATTATTTTGATACATACTCTCCGGTTGCAAGAATGGTAACAATCTGAATGCTTATAGCATTGGCTTCAGTCCATGGTCTTATCATCTATCAGATGGATGTAAAGACGGCTTTTCTTCATGGTGAACTTGAAGAAGAGATTTATATGGATCAACCTGATGGATTTGTTGCATCAGGCAATGAAAGGAAAGTATGTAAGTTGATCAAGTCCATTTATGGCTTGAAACAAGCTCCCAGAGATTGGCATAAAAAGTTTGATGAAACTATATTGCCTTTCAGTTATAAGATTAATGAAAGTGATAAGTGTGTCTACACTAAAGTTAAAGGTAATGAGTGTGTTATTTTGTGCCTATATGTGGATGACATTTTATTGTTTGGAACTAATATTGAGATTATTAACGAGACTAAAGAATTCTTGAAAAGACATTTTGAAATGAAGGATATGGGTGAGGCAAGTGTGATTCTTGGAATCAAACTGGTTCAGTCCACTGAAGGAATAACCTTGACTCAATCTCATTATATAGAGAAATCTATACTTGAGAAATATGGTTATTCACAGTGTAGAATCGCTAGTACACCTTATGATTCGAAATTTGTCCTTGTCAAGAATACTTCAGGAGTGCCTGTGTCTCAGTTAAGGTATTCTCAGATTATTGGGAGCTTGCAGTATCTTGCTAACTGTACTAGACCAGATATTTCATATTTTGTGTCTAAATTGGCTAGATATACAAGCTGTCCAAACAGAACTCATTGGGATGCTCTTGATAGAGTACTTAGATATCTAAAAGGCACAATGTACCTTAGTTTACACTACAGGAGATTTCCTGGTGTGCTTGAAGGGTACAGTGATGCAAGTTGGATAGCTAAGAAGTCTGGTTCCAATGGAGTGACTGGATACGTGTTCACCTTGGCTGGTGGAGCAATATCCTGGAAGTCAAGCAGACAGACTATAGTTACTCGGTCTACTTTTGAGGCTGAGTTGTGTGCACTTGATGCCACAGGGACGGAGGCTGAATGGTTACACGGACTTATGTCTGCAATACCTGTAGTAAGCAGACCGTTTCCTGCTATTGCTATTCACTGTGATAGTCGAACAACTATCGACAAAATTAGCAGTAAAAAGCATAATGCTAAAACTAAGAGACACATCCAAGTTAGACTCAAGTCTATAAGGGGTTTAGTGACTGATAGGATCATAGCTATAGAGTTCATAGGAACTCAGAATAATATAGCTGATCCTCTTACTAAAGGACTGGAACCTGCAGTGGTCCTTAAGTCAAGGTTGGGGATGAGACTGTCAACCCATCATAATTCATCAACAGTGGGAACCCAATACACATGAGAGGAGATCCCTCGAAGTGTATTCAATGGGTAATAACAAGCTGTAAGGATGAGTTGGTAGTACCTTTGCTACATAGATGATACTATAGTATCTGAGTCTATTCCCTGTAAACCTAGAAGGTACTGACACTGTCAGAAAAGCAAGAGTGTTAAAACTCTGAATGGGATCAAGTCATTTGACGAGATAGAGGCAGTATATCTCTGGAGATGCCCAGCTAAGCGAATGTAATTGTGTGGTCGCAATTAGAGGTTAGGGTTAATCCTTGAAGCATTCGACGAACAGGATCGAGACATGACCATTAATGTCTCAAAGCCGTAGATTGGCACCATAACCTTTGACTTGTCGTCGTCTATGGAATATGGTTATACTAAACGGATTAAGATTCAAGGTGAAACATTCCATCTGAGTCAGATAGCCATTGAAGTAGAGGAATTAGGAGGGTTCAAACCCGGAAGGGTACCGACTCTGAAAAACAAGTCATGATGGGAAATTGATCACATTTCTGTATGGATTTGTGGGGGATTGTTAGAAAATTAGGATTTTAGAGCTTAATTTAATTATGTTCTTGATGTTAATCCTAAAATCTAATGATTGGAAATTGTTCAATGATATTTGAACTTAAATTTTCATGTATGGTTTTAAGAATTTTCTTAATGAAATCCATATGAAATGAGAGTTGAAAGTAGCTTGAAAAAGCTTGGAAAAATTTGAGAATGTTTGTCCCACATTGAAATAAATAAAGGAGGGTGTGTGCTTTATATGGTATTACCCACATGAGTAGTATACAACTACTAAGGTGTGTGATGGTCCATTGTGTTGTTGTGTGCTTCACGCGCACACACACGCGCGCCCCGCCCCGCCACGCCACGCACCGCACTGCACCACACCGCACCGCACCGGGTCGGGTCGAAGGGCGATTTGGGCGAATGTCTCGGCGTCTCGCGTACGCGAGGTGACCTGGGCGAGGATTTTATTTATTTGAGAATTATTTTAATTCGAATTTATTTATCGGTGACTGGATTATTGGGCTGGGTACTCTGAAATCACTTTGTTAGTGGGCTTAGTCTAAATATATTGAACCTGCAAATAATCTGATCTGTAACAAGTTCTGATATCAGAATCAGAACTTAAGAACTGATGAATAAAATCAGAACTTAACAAGTTCTGATATCAGAATCAGAACTTAAGTACTGATGAATCAAATCAGAACTTAACTTAAGTTCTGATAATAATGTGGGTGTTAATGTGAAAAGCTGTTACAAATAATTTAAATTCAAAAGCTGTTCGGTTTTGATTTTTTTTTCATTAATGAATTCAAAATCTGATCAGTTTTGATTTTTTCATTAATGAAGCAGTTTAATTCAGACATTAAGTGTGTGGACAGTTTCATTTTTCCTCTCCTATAAATAGAGGTTAAAGTGAATGTATTAAACACACTACATTCTCTTCTCTTCTCTTCAACCTCTCTGCATTTCTCTCCCACAAGTCCTGAAGTGCTGATATTTTCCGGCGACTGAGGTGCTGGTCGAAGTGGAGCTTTTGTTGCTGTTGTTAACATAAACTCCGAGCTATTTTATCCTGGTGGAGATATTGTGCGCATCCCAAACGCAGCAGGTAGGGGCAATATTCTCTTCAAGAGCAGTCAGGACTTCGAGCAAGGCCTGGTGACTCAGCTGTGATCATTTTTCTTGGCATTTTGTATCTGTGAACCTGTATTTCATTCACTGTTAAAAGCTATGGTTTCGGGTACATCTTTCTTTCTCTCTACGTTATTTCAGTTACTGATTTTGTTTACCTGCATGTTTTGTTTTGTTAACTGTGGTCTTGGCCTAAACTTGTTAAATTCTTTATACACTTGCTTCTATGTTGCTATATTTGTTAGTGAGATTTACAACACAGTTTACATTTGAAAAATTGTCGGATAACAAGCTTGCATAGCGCGGGCAAAAATCCCTAGTTTTTATAATTCCGTTTGTTACAAGACTTAATTCAAAATTTTAAATTTTGTGCCTTGTCATACGTAGCATTCATATTTCATTTTGGAGCCGACTAGGTCCTAAACCCAACAGGGAAAACAGGTACACCTTGCTAAAAAAAATACTGCTACTCATTTCCCAGAACTGAAAATGATCAGGAGAATCCATATAAAGGGTTAGTCTGGCTATCTTGTTCTGTACTACTTATCTCGATTTCTTATTTTAGTAAGCTTTGGATTATATCGTAAACAAAGTGATTATGTTGTTTTTTTTATAGAAGGCAAATCAGATTAGGCATTAGGTATGTACATTGTGTTGATCTGTTTGAGATCGGTCTCTCGCCCAGGAAAATTAGGCTACACCAATCAGAAGCTCTAACAAGATTAACAAAGATGTACACACATTATTTCATTCTTCCTTTGGTACAGACCACTTATGGGTCGTTTGGTTCAGAAGTCGGTATAGGATTGAAATCAGTAATCGGGTTAAGCAGGAATCACGATGAGGAATGATTCCTGATATCATGTGTTTGGTTTCAGTGTAATCGACATCTCAATTTTGAGTTTATAATTATATGTAAGTATACATTATACATTGAAATTAAGTTTCAACATAATTTACAAAAAAAAATTAATAAAAAGTATATGATTAGTAAAATTTAATTTAACCAACTAAATAATAATTTAATATTTTTTAATAAATTAAATCTTACTATTTGGCATTAAATAAAAAATATTATCATTTTATTGAAAATTAAATAATATATCAAATTTAAAATATGTGCATTAAAATTGTATTTAATTACAAAAAATAAAGATGAATAATAAAAATGAATCTAATATCTCATACCCCTTTCTCATACCCACCTCCCCTTAAGGTATCAAATCTAATTCCTAGTGGATTTCAGGTATGGGTTTCAACTAATAAAAATTATGGACCAAACACCAGCTATAAGTTTGAAATGGACAAAACTCATTACCAAATTTACTGATTACTCTACTAAAAATTAATATTTGAACATACCTCTAGGCTCTAGCCCTTAAAATGGAATATTTTAAGTTTCAAGTTGTGGCAAATGAATAGCATAATACCAATATAGGTTTCCGAGTAGTCATGGTCTGAAATCCCTCCCTGTAGTTTTATACAAGGTCGGCAAATAACTGAAATCTTTGTTTTTTATACAAGGTCAGCAAGAGCAGCCCTATATCCAAATTAGAAATGTGATTATGTATATAAGCTTTATAAGTGTAAAAAGTGTTCAGAAATTAATCCTGCCTTTTTGGCAGAGCACATCTGATCAAATATGTCCTTCTAGGTAATTTTCTTTGAAAATGATCCACAAGCATTTATCATTTTTGTTACTTCTTGCAAACTACGACATAGTTCGGAATCATTCTATCACGAGACATTACAACCCTCTCGATTCCGATTACAATGAATAGCCTCCCATATTCCTATCACTCTCCTCATTATCCACTAACATCATCTCCAACAGATTAGCTAAATGAACCCTTAAATTCAAAATATAAGAAATTTGACATATATCATTCGAAGAGACTAGCTATTCATTTCTTAGAAATTTGACATGATCCTCTTCTCCCTTATTTTTAAGGAATCCTATATCATCCCTTATTTCATTTTTATGATTTAAAATATTTATTTCCCTCGATTTTTAATCCTCTCTTTCCTTCATTAAATTTAATAGTATAATAATCACAAGGAGCATGTATAAAGAGTGTTGTTGGAGTTGTCAATCCATGAAACATCCTAAATCTATTTGTTTATTATATTTATAAGGAATGTACTAAGAGTTTCTTGAAGATGCTCTGGTTGGCTTTCGTATCTTTATCATTCAGGAACTTGCAGAAAATGCTTTACATTCATTGTCAGTTCAACACTTGAAATAGCTCACTTTCTAATACAAAAACAATAGATATTCTTCTCTTTAAAGACTGTTTCATCATTTTGTTGTAGTAACTTCAGTATCTAGGTAGAAAAGCTGCTAAGTAGGTAAAATTCCATAATTAATCTACCATTTTTGGGATGTAAAGGTACATAATTTCTGTGAATTCTATTTCTACAATTTTGGGTTCTCTTGTAATATTCTGTCAAATGTAATATTGGTATAAACTGCAATCAAGTGCAAAAAAGATGAACTTACTAAAGCTCGGTAAGCGTTTTATATATACTACTATTGTTGAGGCCATACTGTCATACATACCCCTCATGTCAATGTTGAAGCATTATGATGTGACATAATTATGATGCAAGATAGGAAGGTTACCTTGACTTGTTTTAAAATTGCTTTTTTCCGGGGAAGCAAATAATGTTGCATCATTTGCATAATTGAGAAAGTTGATGAAGCTTTGGCTGAACTTTGATGTATGCAAATGCTGAGACTTCATTTGCTTATCTCAAAAAAAAGCAATTTAAAATAATCTCGAACCTCATAAAAGGACTTAAGGGGCCTATATACGCACACAATTACAAAATAAATAAATTATCATGACATGCTGGTGTATAAATAAATCTTCTTAAATGTTGTAATGTAGATGCATAAATGATACCATTAAGACCTACAAGTACATATGCATCAGTCATTTTACGAATCATATGCAGAACTGAGAAAATAGCAACTTGTAACAAGTATTTGTAATTAGATCTGTTTAAAAATGGCCACCAGCTTGACAGCATAGCATCTTGTTCATGTATGGTGCTTATCGTGTGATCAATTGCTATGTTTTGACTTCCTTGACATGGAGGAGTTGTAGTCATTAGGGAATTTTCAAGGTGACTGATTGCAGAGTTTAGCAGATTTTTCGGCTGTCTGATGTCTTTTTTACAAGGTTCTAAAAGTTACCGACTGCTTTGCTAACAATTTGATTCTTAATGATTTTTCTTGGTTCTATGGCTTGTACATTGTTAGTAAGTATGTTGGCATGAGTTGGAACTCTGGATCGAGCTTTTACAGCAGCATCTGGGAATCCAAGTGGTATTTTGTTGATTTTTAAAGCTTAGGCTGTTTTCATTTCCCCGTTTCTCCAGTTTTTGCAGAATTTTTTTAATTGGGGGTACGAGAAGTTGTCCTCCTTAAAGATTGATTTCAGTATAATTAACACCACAGTTATTTTCTTTAAGATTTGGGAAAGACTAGGTTGGTTTTTTTAGTTGGAGGGGTTAGTTTGTGATTATGTAATTATTCTGCAATTTGACTACTTTCTTTCTTCTGAAATCTGGTGTTGAAGTATCGTGAATGTTTCCAGGATAAGCTGGGATACTAAGATATTTTTTGTTAACTCTGGAAATACAGTGCTGCTGTGTTGAAGTTGCTTTTGATTTTGGCTATGTTGTTTGCAGTACCACGATTTGTGTTTGGTCCTTTTTTTATGTTCGGTTATAGTACTTGTAGCTACCTTAGACATTGATTGTTGAGGGTGCCCAAAAAAGATATCATAACCAAATTAAAACTGAGAAAGATATCAGTTAATCTCCAAAATTAAAAGAGTTCTATTGTATTTTTATTATAGTCAAACAGACCTTTCTTCTATGCACAAAGTGGTTATTTCATCTCTTCTTTCGTCCAAGTGCACACAAAAGGAGGCAATGAACAATGTACCTAGCATTTCATGTAATTAAGTTAAAGTATGTGTTGAAACAACATTTCTTGCATGATATTCTACGTTCTCATTAAAAATAACCTGCCTTCGATACTGATATAAAATTTTGATTAACATTTTTTTAAAATATTAATACAAGAACATGACAACAATATCTGATGAGGCAGGTGTCCACAACATTACCCTGAATTGTATGTTTTCTGGCATGTGTCTACTTGAGGAAGCATTTGATTCTGGAGTTTCTTACAAGTGCTTCTGTACGAAATCATTTGCACCCTATGCAATTTCCGGCTGAAATTGTAAGTCCTGTAACCATTATTACTCATTTAATTTTTCAAGAACGCCGTTGCTGCCATCACTTGTTTCTGGAGATTAACATTTTGAATATACAAAGTTATTAACGTCATTGTCCCCATCGCTCGTTATTCTTGATATAGTAAAGGACTTTAGATCATCATGAACTAATCAGCAACTGATCGTGGATTGTCTTGATCATTCTTTACCAATCGTAAATGTGATTGCAGCTGTTTTTGTTTATAAAGGATTTAATATTATTTTTCTTGACATTTAATTTGTGTTTTTTTTAGCTATAGCTATTTGCAGAATTTTTTAATTGTCTCTGAAAATATAGGGAAAAGATGAAGAAGATTGGAACACTTGTCAATGAGGAGGAGTTCTGGTGTCCAAATAGAGCTGGTAACTGGCAAGTGAGGTGCTGTTTGTTTGGATTGCCATCTAAGGTTTTGTTGAACTGTTTTCTACTTGACTCGTCACAGGGACACATGATAATACATTTGGACTGCCATCTAATGTTTCATCAGAACTTTTTTTTACTTGACTCGTCTGAGAAATGCAAACATGATACTATAATAAACCAGACGAAGACGCTTTTGCTCCTCCGGTGAGAGTTTTAGACCGTTCCCCCTGTGAGTTTAAACTTTGTGAAAGATTCATGGCTTTAGTACTCCTTAACTTATGTTTTCCAAAGATGAATGTCAGGGAACACATTGAAAGCTAATTATCATCGAAATGACGCTGCAATTGCTTAGAAGAGAATCACATCAAAGCTCACACAATATGATCTTAGTACAAGTTTCTGGCATATAGAATCAGGGATGCTGGGATCAGGTACTTATATAGTCTTCCTATCTTCTCAAAGAAAACCGTATTTATTTGCAATTATATTTTAAATCATAACGTGCACAAAATTAAATGTATATTATTAGATAGACCTGGCAATTCGTTCGTGTCGTGTATTTTTGTGTTTCGTGTACTTAAATGTCAAATACAAAACCGACATGTTTAGCGTTCGTGTACATTCGTATTCGTGTACTTTCGTTTCGTTTCGTGTCGTTTCGTTTATGTCATGTTAATTGAATATTAATATATATTAAATTTAATATTAATATAAATTAAAATATAAAATTTTTAGGTAGAAAAATTATAATATATAAAAAATATATATTTAGATCTCACTTCTATACAATATAATGAAATTAAATAATCTTTTAAAAATAAATATACATACAATTATTATAATTCTACATATATTTATAAAAAATATTAAAATTTAATTATAATATTTATTTATGTCGTATATTTGGTGTCGTGTCATGTATTCGAAGGTTAAATACAAAACCGACACTAAATATCGACCGTGTACTTTCGTGTCTTGTACTAAAAATGCAAACACAAACAATAAATTTTCATGTCGTTTCATATCGTGTAAGTCGTGTCGTATCCGAAATTACCGGGTCTAGAGCATGTTGAATAGAGGTTTAGGCACCCTTGATAGGTGTCAAACATGTCCAACACATCATAAATAACTATTTTTTATTTATTCCTCCATCTAAGCCATAAATAACACGGTCCAAGCCCAATAATTGGCACCCCCGTTAAAAGTGCCTAAATGGTCCCCAAACAAATACAAATAAGTACGAGTAAATATACTTCTACTGCAATTATTTGAATATTTTTTATTCAGAAAAAGAGGCAGAAGTTGATTTTTTTTATTAAAAAAAATGCCAAAAGTCGGTAACTTCTGGCGGCATACTTGTGATTGTGACATCATTGGCACCGTGTTAGAGATGCTCGCAAGGTCTCTTTTGTTTCACGAATTTAGTACTCCCTGTTTTGCGCATATATCCGTGTTTTTGTAACATGGATGAAGGAAGATGTGAATTTATGAAGTAACAGGCACATTTTCCTTGTAAGTTTAAACAGAAAAACAAACACAGGAGTGGTTAAACAAGAAAAAGGAAAGGCAGGAAAAGGACATAGGAATCATTTTCAGGTGAAACACAAGGAATGGAAATATGACTTTGCTTTCACATGGGTTGTTGCTCCCATGTTACTCTCCCCCTCAATCATTTTTCTAACTAAACCAATGAATAATATAATTTTCTCTTTTTTTTAATCAACAAAAATACAGATAGTAAAATATTACATGCTAATAAATAATAACTAACACTATAAAAAATCGTGGTCCAGCTCCTACTATTTGTACGTTGGTGATTAAAGTACATTTATTATATTTGATAATAAGTATATATTGCTTTCCCTTTACAATTTCCACTACTCAATCATTAATAAATCACATAATAATTTACACCCTAATTATAGGTCATTAGAATTTAGATAATATGAATGTTTTTTCGCTTCATCTTCAATTAGTCACTAGCATTCCTCCCTTAACTCGGATTCAGACCCGGGACGACTCGGTGGTAACTCAGCCCCCACCTACTTGCCATCTCCAAAACTTTTCTCCTAAAGCTGACTCGGTAACTTATAACTCAGTACTCATAACTCACCCAACAAAGAATATTTTGTACTAGTATTAACAAACTCCCCCACCAACTCAGCTTTACCAATTGGCAAGTAGAGAGTAAAATGAAAGCATTCCTCACCATGCATGCACACCAGCTCGAACGAGTCAACTCGGACCAAAACCAAAACTCGTCTTTCCAACATTTAGTACCATAATGATTTGTCATTGATCCCATTAAGCAAAGGCCTAGACTCAGGCCAGAAATCCAGGCCATTTCTGCGGCCCACATGACAATTCTCCTCGGGATTAGTAAACCTGGCAGACTTGTTGGAATCTGACCAGGCTAATCTCCTGATAATATCCTCAAAAACAAACTCATCACAGGGAATAGCAAGTGGTCCTGAATTGTTAAACCCGTATTCTTCTTCAGCCTGGACCAATAACTTCTGAAAAACAGGATGGTTTAGATACGTTGCACGTACTACAAATCTTCGAGAATTGATGCCTACGCAGACTGCTACGTGTCCAGCTGGTACGTCGGAGGGTATGCGACTGGCGGAGATAGCTGCCTTTTTGCGCCATCTTCGTAGCATCTGACGGAGTTGCACAATGTGTCTGATTTTGCTGCATTTTGACATATTTATTTATGTTGGTGATGAATCAAAAGTTTAGTGTTGGTGTGTTTTGTTGTCTTTCTTTTCTGTTGAGATGAGTGTGGGAGGGATTAATGATGCAGGGGAGGGCTTGTTTTATAAGGACTGGAATACAGGATTGCCCTTGTTTTTCCATTTAATTACAACTTTGTGACGGCTGCCTTCCTATTCCTATATATATAGCATTTCTATTTATATTATATTCAAAATCTAACAAGTTTATATACTTAACCCTATTGTTGTAAAAATTGAAACAAATTCAACATGACCAGAAAATATATATTTTATCAACAGTTTCTTTAGTATGTACTCATATAGACTTGATAAATACTAAATTTTATAAGTTAATTCATTTAGATTTGCTTCTATTTTTTAATAATGACATCTCCCACGCTTATACAAGAACTACACTCATCCAAATGATCCAAAATTATAGAAATGAGTGATGCGCACTTGGCACAGGACAAATTATTTTATCAATGTTTACAAGTGTATAAGTTTAATGAAAATGGTTTTAGGGCAACTCATCCAAATGATAATTCAAATTTGGAATTGATTATCTCAAATTTTCTTATTCTAATTTAGTTCATTATAAAATTTAAGAATTTGTTACTTTTTAAATACTTAGTTTATTTGATTTATATTTTTTTTAAGTTGTTAATAAATTATAGTACGCAATTAGTAATTAACAAAATTTATTTTTTAAAATAATACGTAAGCATTTTAATGTTTAATGAAGTCTACAATTTAATGGGTTTATTTAAAACTGTTAATCTTTGATTAAGGTGATTTATTAGGTATACTGTTACATATATTTGTGATATCATGTCTAATAATGATTTGTGTTTAGTTTTTCAGATCTTAACTAACAGGACAAATCAGAATTTAACTGGAATTCAGTATTTATACTGAAGTCGGAACTTAAGATATCAGAACTTAAGTTATCAGAACTTAAGATATCAGAAGATATTTATCAGGAGATATTTATCAGGAGATAATATCAGAACTTAAGAAGACATTCAGATGAGGAAGACGATTGATTGAAGGAAAAAACATTAAGGCAAACACAAGAAGAGATATGCATGGAGAAGAATTCTATGAAGAATAGAATACTTGGAAGAAAAAGATAACTAGTTTAAATATTTTAGGATGCAGACTTATGTTTGATATCAATTAGAAGTTTATCTTGTAACTGTGTGTCTATATAAACACAGTATAGGGTTTACACTATAAGTGTTATCTTAATCGAGAATATTATTCATTGTAATCCTAGCAGCTCTCGTGATATTTGTTCATCACTGAAAGATAACAGTTCCATTGTAATGTTGTTTCATTAATAAGATTATTCTGTATTTCATACTTGTGTTCTTAATTCGATTTGATTGTACTAGACACTTTATTCAACCCCCTTCTACAGTGTGTGTGATCTAACATATACTATAAAAAGTATGTTAATGATGCTTAAATATTAAATTTAAGAATAAATAATTCAATACGATATTTATGTATTATATATTTGAAAGTTAATTTGGACGAAAACTTGGATCACATTATTGAGTTTATCATAATTTTGGATCAGATCTAAATTTTTGACTCAAAATTGTTGGAGCTACATTTATGTTAGGTTTGAAAGAAAAAATTGGATTTTACAGTGTGTTAAAGAGAGATTGAAAGTTCAAAATACTAATGTTTAATCAAAAGTTATGATTAGATATAGATGAAATATTATATATATGTATATATACATTCACATATTTTCGTAAACTTATGGATTATCAAGTCCAATAATAGAAAAAGGAATACCCGGAAATTCACATGTTAGAAAGCTAAAAATGATATATTAACAATTCACATCGCATTTGTTTAAGTTAATACTAATATTCATCTAGTTTGTTTGATTTTTTATTAGATTAAATATTTCGTGTTCTCCATAAATGACAATACCCATGTGCAACTAATAGAATTTCACTTTATATATGGTCTCCTTTTGGACCATTGCAATAAGCCAGGATGTCTTTCACTAAAATCATATGTATAAACTTTATGTGCAATGTTTAAAACTGGTCAAATTTTACGTGCAAAATGAACAGGTCTTGTTATTTTATTATTTAGATAGCAAATGTTTAATATTATTTGCACTTCAATCCATATTTAACCAAAATTTTATGCTAAGAAAATATTTGCAATATTGTTGTACATGGTACAAAAATGTTTGGAGGATGCTTAAAAATATATCGTTCCCGCTATAACATATTGTACAAAAATATTGTGGAATTTAGAGTTTATTAAGAGTATCTTCAACCATCACCACCTGTTAGCTAAAAAGTTCAGGTGGCACATTTATATACATATCAGCTAAAAAATATACTACTCCAACCATATTACCTGTTAGCAAAAAATTTAGATATCCTGTATCTCATCTATCTTCTATATTTGTTGATCCTTTAGCCATTAGCTAAAACATCCACGCCAGCTTTCTGTAACTTTTTACCTTATTTTAACCTAATTTTGCACATCAATACACACATATATTCATATTATATTTATATTATATATATATATTGAAATTTTTATTTCATATTTAATATTTTAACTTTATATTATATTAAGTGTCAAAATATGATTTTTTTTATTGACCAATTTTATTAATTATTTTAATAAACATTACATATTTATAAAAATATTAATAAATCTAATCTAATCTAATATAATAAAATGTAATATAAATTTAAATATAAATTTTATTATACATATAAGTATATATTTTTAACACATATAAGTGTCTTTTATAATTATATAAATATATATTCAATATTTTTTCATTAAATAATTTTTTTTGACTTGTATTTAATTAAATATTATTTATATTAACATGTGAAATTTTTACATATATATAAAATAATTTGAAAATACATATAACATACTATTGTTGAATTTAGCTAATTTAGCTAATACCACCGGAACAAATAACCTTACACATTCAATAAAATTTTAGATGATGGTGATTTAGTTAACCATTTTAACTATTATGGTTGGAGATACTCTAATTACCCTAAATTTAAAATATTCAAGTGGATCCACTAACACTGAATCAGCCGTAAAGCAAGTGGATGAACATCCTTATAACATAGTTGTAAATGAAGGTCTATATTGAGTGCATCAAGAGAAGCCTCAACTTAATTAAATTTGGTTCCGATATAATGGATCAGGGATAATTTATTTCTTTCAATTCATGATTTGTTACTAATACAATATATGCCATCTTTTATTTAACTTCTCAAAGCGGAGTAGAGAGTCAAAGCTGTCGCTTATCACAATTAGCAAAAAAGATATCAGCTTATCACGGCGGTCATTACTGGACTTGGACTCTTAAGTGATCGAATGGAATTCTTTGCAAATTGGATGAGGCGATTAAGTTGGAATTCTTTGCAAGTTGCATAAAGTTCACCAATTGAGCATAAATTTATATGTATTTAAGGATGGATGATCCCAATTAAACAATTTTCATAACATATTGTTCATGTGTCTAGTAAAAATATATTGTAAAAGATAATAAAAATACAGAAAAATGATCCCAAAATTTATATTAGGAGACATTACCTAACATAAGATTAGGTCTTTTTTAAATTTAAAATTTAAAAGCAAATTTGTAAATATAAACTCTAGCCCTGCACTCAAAAAAATGCTCATAACTAATACTTAATTATAAACTCTAGCCCTGCATTTACAAAAATACTTATAACTAATATATAATTTTTTTTGAACTTGAGGATATTTTTCTTAAATCATTATCAGACACAACAACCCCATGAAAATATATAGTTATCAGTTAGTTTTATTTAATAAAATAAATTCAATCTTCTAGCAAAAATGATTTACTCAACCAACGGCAAACTTAAATAGCTAATTTAATATGTTACCGCTAATAATTAACCGCTAAGTGTTTGAAAATGACCTTATTGATGGATATGTAGGTTGGGCGGTTAGAAATCTGGCATATAGCTAGCCAAATCTATTGCAATTTGAAACTAGTTATCTTGATGGAGCAGGAGCTTGGTCGATTAGAGGACGGGCGCGTACTTCAAAGCAAAGTAGCAAACCATTGGTGGAGTACTGGTGGGCCCCCAGAAGCTGATGTGTCACTACATTTTCTTTGGGGAGCCTCATTTCAATGAAGACCCACTTGCCCTGTTGGCAGAGAGTCACACATAAGGGGGACCCACCAGTTGAGCTATCCAATAACATTTCAAGCATTAATCATACCATAACATATTATATCCCGATTACTTTTTTATTCGTCGCTATTATTAGTTTCTGCAACAAAATTTAGAGAAACAAAGAAAAGAATAAAAGAAGGACGTCTAGGTTCAAAGTAGTGACCGGGACATGTCACGGACCTCCTGGCTCCACGGGTCCATCGTTCTCTCTCGTGCGGTCCAGTTTGTATTTCTATAAATTCTAAAAACCTAAACATAAATTATTTCCTTGCACTTATTTCCATGGACGTGGCAAAACAAACAGTCGGGGAGGCGTCCCCATGTCTGTAAAATTAGGCCTTTTTTTATTTTAAATCTTAAAACAGAGAATTATCAAAATATATTATAAATAAAAATTATTTATGATATTTTTCTCTCATATTTTATAATATTATCATCAAAACAATTTTAATGTCTACTTCACTCAAAATTTTAATTACTTTTAATTTTCATCGAAACAAGTCAATTTAATATTGTGGCGAAAAATTGTTAAAAACTTGAGAAAACTTAGATGCTCTATATGTTTTAGAAGGAAAATGTAGGGGTATCAAATTATTTCCCAAAAAATTTACAAAATGTGGGTTTTATTGGGTATATAAAAATAGATGCCTGTATTTACATCAAAAATATCACTAAAATCATTCCATACTGTGCCACATCAGTCATGACACGTCATTTTGTAAAAACAATTTTTTTTTTACCTCTAACATTACTGTTTTTAGAATCGTGTACAGTTGCTCACTCGCGCTCTCTTAATGCCCCTCTACTTATTTTTCACTTTTGTGTTTATTGCTACTTATCTCATTATCTAATATGAAAAATGAAAAGAAATGAAAGGAGAAAAGAAGAATATCTGTTAAAACTTTACGTAAAAAGTTATATCTATTTCTTCTCAAATTTCTGGAAATATGTAGATTATTCTATAACAATACGTTCTATCCATCATTACTCTAAATATTTTTATTGAATTTCTGCGTGTAATTAAAAATGTATGAAAAGGTTAAAAAAAGTTTTAATTGCCTCTCTGTGTAATTAAAAATGTCTTATTTTACTAGTTTAATCAATGCTACATTTATAACTCATTTTCTTATTTTATACTCCGTACTCTAATTTATTGTACAAAATCAGTGTTTTAGGCTTTTTAGGAATGTCTTTGTCCGTTTCTTCAACTAGTGGTTTACGTTAATGACGTTGGGTTTAGTTAATTAAACCCGACAATCATATTCGTACATGCTTAACTTTAGTCTCTTTGTAGCTGGCAAAATAAATAGGTATATAGTTAATTAATAATGTTTATTAAATTAATCTTACTTTCTGATGCATTTATTTTAAATTTTGAATGATGTGTGCGTTCTCTGGCTTATGCCAAGAGACTGCCGCGTATATTATCGTACTAATAACGTTTTAATAATTTAAATGTAATCATGGAATCTGCTTAGCTGCTAATAACCTTAAGACAAAGACCATATGAGACGACAACCATAATATGAACACATACTTTTTGTTGTTTTTGCGAATTTGTATATAAAAACATCTTCATTTGAGCCGTAAAACATAAAGTACTTACAACTAACAAGTAGTATTAGTTATACGGGTTTTCTAATGTGTGCTCAAGATTATCCAATAAGCACTAACTCCGATGAGTTTGGTGTATTTTGATTATTCTTCTAATCATAAATATTGATGGACCCCCTGCATTTATAATAACCCCATCAATTAAAATGCATCAAACTCATAAGAGTTAATACTTATTGTGTGTCCTTGGCACACATTAGAAGGACCGCTAATTATATTGTGTTCACTGTTCACAACTAATCTTTTTTGCTTTTGTGATAAATCTCATGACTAATCTTGGCTGTAAGAAAGTACGTAGTAGAAATTTTAATTGCTGGTTGCTCCTTCCCTTCATTTTGTATATGAGACACTTCTTTTCGTTTCACACCTAGTTTCAATTTTTTTGTGGTGGAAACAATTTTTTTACATAATATATATTTTCAATGTTTCGGTTATACATTTCTGTTTATAATAAAGAATCTGAAATAAAAAAAGGTTTTACAATTATCTCTTCTGAGTTCTGAATATATTAAAATGCATAAAAATACAAAAGCGACACGTTCATTTTGGGACCGAAGCAGAGACTACATGTATGACTATTAGCATCACTATTTTCATAACCATTTTATTCTTAATATCTGCATTAAATATTATATTGGTGACATCCTGGTTCGTGCTGTCATAATCCTACATAAATTGGGAAGACTTGAGATTTAAAGTTGGAAGCATAATTTAATCTAGCTTACTTTGTTTAGTAAATAGTATGTTGGTAAGACATATATGAATATGTGCGTGAGAGCGTGACCAGAAAAAGAGGAGAAGGGTATGATGAAAAGAAGTTGAGGGGGGTAACTGTATAACTGAAAAAGGATGAACACAGTACAGATAGAGATGCACTAATACGGAGTACCCGATAATGTACATTAATAAGAATGATGAGTTCAGTTACGTAACAGCCAATTGAAAATAAAGCACAACCTCTATGAAAGATTTCTATATTTAGACGTAGCTTTTGATCTGTTTTTTTGAAGAATCTAAGGAGTATTTAATAGAGTAACGGCTGATCCAACACATGCCGCACTCCATTCCTCAACCCAAAGCCTTTCTAGTTTCCTGCTTTTCTTACCCTTATTCCGTGCAGACTAGCATCCCTTCTTTGTATTTTTTTGGACGGTCCTATACTTGCATTTTTAGAGCACTTTCACGGGTGTTAACTAAAATGGTTGTTTAAAATTATTATTATGTAAAATTTGTTGAAATCGTAATTCGTAAGTGATATGTGCTTCAATGTAATAGTTCTCTACATGTTCAACGGATTTAACTAATATTCTCTCCGTTTCACCGGAATTTTTTATACTGGGAGACGGAGGATTAACACGTATTTTAAGACATCCGTAAAGCATGGTTGCATAAATAATTTAAAATATTTTTCTTTTAAATAATAATATAATGTTTAAATTTTTATATAGGAAAATAAAATTCTAAAAATAAATTATAGAACTATACTTTATAATAGCCTTAAAATGCGTCCAATTACAAGAAAAAAATATGTTAAAAATCCTGTGAGACGGAGAGAGTATGATAGAGCCAGTAATTTTACCTAAGGTTTTTGTATGATTAGACCTTCTCAAATTATACAAATTACATTATGTGCCTCGTAGAATTATTTTTTTTGCTATGGACTTATCGGAGATACTCTTATATGTGGATGATGGTTCATATCATGTGATGTGATGGTTATTTATCTCCTTTTGGTTATTTTACATGAATAGAAGAAAAAATTTAAATTATTGTACGAATAAAGTAACTTAATCATGAGATTTACGGTAATTTAGATCATCTATGATGGTGTTAAATAAAATGATTGTCTAAAATAATAATTATGTAAATGTGTGCTCCGGTGAAGTGAAGATTGGTTATAATGTTAAATTTGTGCGTACAATTTTGTTATAATTCTAGACATATTCGACAAATTTAAATAATATCATCAGGTTGTCAATAATTTTAAGATTTTTGCATGATTGAACATTCTCAAATTATACAAATTATGTATAATACGTGCCCTATAGAATTTTTATTTGCTACATGCTTATTGGAAATGCTCCTGTATATGGACGGTGTTCATATCATGGGAATATGATTAGCTATCTTTTTTTTGGATATTTTTACGAATATGAAGAAAAATTTAAAATATTGCACGAAAAAAGTAACTTATCTGTGAAATTCTAAACAATTGTCATATGGGAGCTAAATTATCGTCTATATTATCCGTGAAAGAAAAATAACAAATCATTTAGTGAATAGGAAAAACAAAACCGACCTTCTATATGCATGCATGCATGCAAAATCAAGTACGGTATTACATAACTTCGCAAATATTATAAGTAGAGGTGGGTACTAGTGCGGGCCGTGCGGTCCGGGCCGGGTTGATTACGGGTTGAACACGCGAACAGTGAACACTGAACCGACACGCAAGTTGAACGAATCGGGTCGGACTGGGTTCGAACTGACAGACACGGACTCGTAACCGACACTGGACTCGTGAGCCATGTGGGCTGAACCGTGCGGGCCTTGCGGGTTGAGTGCGAGCTTCACGGGTTGAGTCTGCAGAAGCTATTTTCGTTTTGAATTTTTTTTTTCAATTTTAGTTTAAGAAGTCAACATCAGTAATTACTCCAATAGTTTTAAGTAGAAGATTATTTAGAATCAACACTGTATATTGTATACACACAGCTGCTCGTCGTTCTCCGCCGCATCATGGCTGTCCAACGGTGGCGACGGAACTATCACACTTGATTTCGTCAGAGCATCCTCTGTGTAGAAGTAGAAGAATGTTGGAATGGAGCAGAGAGGCTGCAACCTGCAGCTTTACGTTGTGAAAATCAGATGGCGCGTGAACAACACCTGCGGGCCTGTGCGGGCCGGTCCGGTCTCCGGTTTTCAAATATTGGATTCGTAATCGGCTCGTATATTTCAACGAATTGTTCGGGTTTGAACCGGCCCGATTCGGGCCGAATAATTTCGGGTTTCCGTACGAGCCGGTCCCGAATGGGCGGTTCAAACCCGCACATTTGGCCAACTCTAATTATAAGTACTCCTAAACTATCAAATGCAACACTTAAAATCCGAACGGTATGTACATTATGTATATCGTCATGTATCTTTTTTTATTTCTTAGAGCATCTCCAACCATGTTCACATGTTAGGTAAAAAGTCTAGGTGGCAACATGATTTAGATATTAGTTAAAAAATATACCACTCCAATCATTAGACATGTTAGCAATAATTTTAAATATCCTCTATCCCGTCTTCTATATCTGTTGATCCTCTAATTATTAGTTAAAACATCCACGTCAGCTTTGGTGCCTTATTTAAAACTTAACCTACTTTGCACATTAATATATACATATATCTATATTACACTTAATATATATATATATATATAAATCAAAATATATTAAAATTCTTATTTTATATTTAATATTTTAAACTTTATTATATTTATTTTAATATACAATGCATATTTTTATGAATACAAATAGAAATAATATAATATAATATAATTATATATTTTATAATATATATATAAGTAATGTTTATTAATTATGTTTGATTATATTTAAATATGTTATTATATTTTAATTGAAATAATATTAAATTGCTATTATATTTAATATATTTTCATTAAATATATTATTTATATTTTCACTTGTATTTAACTAAATATATACTAAAATTATTTTAACATATAAAATTTTCATATATATATACATAATAAAAAAATAATTTTATTGAAAATAGCTAACCATTATACCTAGAACCACTGAAGTAAAACCTCTTACAGATTCAACAAATTTTTAGATAATGATCATTTAGCTAACCATTTTAGCTATTAACCTTGGAAATGCTATCATGTGACTATTACTCTCCACGACGCTTCTCTGGGTTTCCAATAGCAATTTGGTCTTTAAACTTAATACATCCCTTCCAGCTTCTACCCTTGACGCTTTTTATTTATTATAATACTTTAATTTTCTTCATTTTATTTGTTCTTAAAACTTACTTGATTCCTTTCAGCTTCTAGATGCTAGTATATGTTAATTACAGTACTTTATTTTTCTCCATTAACTTGAGGGTGTGGTACATCTGCTAAATGGATGTTTGCAAAACAATATCCAGATGTTAAAATATGATATCTGACATTTAGGAGTAATATTATTTTTAAAAAAATATTAAAATTAAAATCCTTAGCATTAATATGTAACTTCGTTAGACTATTATATATGTGGTTACAATATTTTCTATGTAAAATATAAAATTTGGTCCAGCATTTAATCATGATGTTTCTCAATAATACAGTATAATTGATCGGTGATTAGCAAAAAAAAATGTACAGTTAAACCTCTTTAAAATAATACCCTTGGGACCGGGAAAAAATATTACTTTACCGAATTTATTACTTTATCGATATAATAATATTTTATTACTTTATCGATAAAGTAATATTTTATTACTTTACCAAATTTTTATGTTTACGTGGTACAGTATAATATATAATGTACGTATAAAAATTAGAATTAATCACACGCAATGTATTTGATCTAAAATTACTTTTATTATGATTACTTATATCCAAAAACTAGATGCATGCATATTAAAATTGCACCAGATCAGTACATAAAGGTAACATGTGTTGTGTACGTTGTATTGAAACTCAACCATCTAATATTTATTGTAATTCTTAAATAAAAATACATGAAGAGACACCATAATATTAATGATAAGACTTTGTGATTAACTATATAAAATGATAGAATGGTACACTACAGACACATACAATATCAACTTTGTTTTACAGTATACACCAATGTCTTCGCATCATCTAAAAGGAGTGAAAAAATCAGCAATCACAGATAAGATAAGGAGTGCTATTTGTGAATATAAAAAGGAGAATCCAGGTGTAAGCCAGAAAGATTTACAAGCATGGGTACATCAAAAATATGACTTAGATATCAGTCAATCAACTATATCAAACACACTCACCACTTTGAACAATTACTTGTTACAACACGAGCAAAACATACCAGGAGTTATTTTTGCTTTACATAAAGTCAAGGACGAGATTAATTTTGGCTTTGGTGGAAAGAAGAAACAAGCTACAATAGATTTATATTTTAATAAGAATTAAATTTTGTAATCATATACATTATACAGTATATATATATATATATATAATTATGGAATTATTACTTTACATATTACTTGGGCCCTTAATGACTTTCGAATTTTTTATTATCTTATGCTTTTAGCGAGAATATTACTTTACAACATTGGCCCAAGTTGGGACCGATGAAAATTATTACTTAAGCGAGGTTATTACTTTATCGGATATTACTTAATCGAGGTTTTGTTAGGTAATAATTTGGTATTAATGTATGATTATTCACCTACATTAGCTGCTGCAAATGATTAGAAATGATTGAGCTAAATTTGACCTATTCTATTGCTCAACTATGTTGTACAAAATATAAAAACACAATTGACTAGTAAGTATAGCAGCATAGTGTTCAATTCTTCAACATATGCAGAAGTCATGTTGGCATTTCAGGCAAAGAAAAGGGGGTTATTCAAACTCCAGATAATGAAACTTGTATACCACGATATTTTTCTAGTACGGTCCGCATGAGCTTTTTTCAAGTCTGATCCGAAAATAATCATAATTATCGAGGAATAAAATACGAGGGTCATTTATTTATTCTTTTTTTTTCAAAACTCATTTATTTATTCTAGTTGATTAGATATTGGCATCAATATAAAATCCCCTTATTAAAATATGTATTGAATCGGTAAATGTTACAAATGCTAATATTTCACAGGTCTCGTTAGGATTACCTGCTTAGGGGTTATTTTTTTTCCTCAACTTTTTTGTGCTTGTAAAGTACTATTCCCTCGGTCCCACCCAATTGTTAACGTTTCTTAGAGAGTGTCCGGCACATATTTTAAGATAAATATAAAATATAATTCTATAATTTTTTTTCCTGAATAAAAATTATATGTTTAAACTTATATTCAGAAAAAAAAATTTAAAAATAATTATCGAATTTTAAAATACGTGTCGGACACTCTCTTAGAAACGATAACAATTGGGAGGGACGGAGGGAGTATATAAACTCTTTAGGGTATAACCTAAACGTATTTTGTTTGTATCCTCAAAATTAATAGAATTTTTTATTTATTGTATGTTCTTTGTTCACATTTCTTATAATTTGTGTTGTTTCCGTTATAGCATCCCACTTAGTTCGATTTTGCATCAGTTTTAATGAATTCTTTCTATTACTCGAAAATTATAATCAATTTTATCAATAGGGGGGAAAAGAAGCTAAAACCGATTGCTTTAGCATCACTTAAAGTCTAGTTACTTGCCAAACGATTGACCCGGAACAACAAAATGCATGCATGTTGCAGCTTTGTACGCACCCCAAGAACCAAGTTGAAATTTTCAAATGAAAAAAAAATCATCTTGATATGGGTATAAAATGTAAAATATTCAAATACCAGCACCTACAATCTACAAATACAAGGGATGAATAATAATTACTAAAAATAAAATAATTGAAATGGACACATTAAATACGAATGATACGTATCTACAAAGATATTTGAGATCCATGATCCATCCTCCCCGGAGAGGATTAGTTGTAGAAATTGTCAGAAGGTGGGTGATACCAAAAAAAAATATAAAGATTCCAAGCTAACTAATGTTGTTTTCATATCTCAAACCAAATAAATAATTGTACAACAGGGGTCATTAATAACAACAAAGATCATTGGTAATTTATTTGTTAGAGGTTGAAGATATGGGCTTTCCTTCAACTAGCCTTATTACAAGGAACCTTTTGTCATTGCCCTTTCTTTTTTTCTTGATTTTTTTTCTTAGTGATTATTTTAAACAGCCCTGCACATGGAAGGAAAGTGTAGCAACTTGAGTATTATTCACCTACTAAATTACTATGTATGAATATATTGCCAATAGATTAAATGCACCTTTGCAACTTTCTTTCGTTTTCTGCTTGATTTGATTAAGACTGTTGATCCCTAAAATATGGTTGTTGTTAATCATGATCATTGTGCTATAAAATTTCGTTGATAGGTGAAAATCCAAGAAGCCTTATATCAAGTGTGGATAGATGACATGATCCCAAAATTCATAGAATAAATTAGTGTTAATCCTATCCGCAGAAATACTACATAGGGTTGGATGCAACAATCGAATATTAAGGATGGTTTCACGAAAGAAACCCCATAGCTACTACTTTAAGTATATGTTAGAATATGGTCATTTGTTAATTGTAAGAGTTTATATGAGATTCATTATTACTGAAAAAGATGGAACACTATGAATAATGACAATCATAAGTACATGACACAAATGGAATGTACTTGCACAATGCACTACACAGAGCAGCTCATGTCAAATTGAAGTGGTATAGCCAAAAACAGCAAACAGATTCACGGGCTCCTTTCCACTTTAGACGCATATTATCAAATAACATATGTGACACCTGTTCAATTTAGTGGTAAATCTGAACTGGAAACGGTCCTACTAAGATATGAACTCTGTTGAACATGACTTGTTAATGGAAATATGATTATCCAGCACAATTGTGCTGCCTGGCTAGTGCTGACCATTCCAGCCAAATGAATGGCAAGACCATACTGTTTGGCCAGCTAGCTCGCTACTATATGTAAGAAGTCGCGTAGTTTACAATTGGGCACGAAACAGAAAACGTTAGTTTATGAAACCAGTTGACACGGTTTTAAACACAAGAAGTAGGAAGATCAGGAAAAATAGAGTTGACACGGTTTTAAACACGAAATAGGAAGATCATGAAAAAGAGATCAGTTATGTTACTGCAGCCCAACATATTTAAAAATAATATTTTTGACAATTATGGCTTATAATCATTATCCGTTCTAACATATATTTTGGATGAGCGGAGGTCGAAGTAAGAACAACAGATGATCAAGTCTTAATCACTGTATATCCAACTGTGGTCTGGGAAAAAGAATAAACAAATTGGGCAAAAAAAATGACCGGTCAATTTGCATCAATCAGATTATCAGATATGATGCTAGGCCTGCAATCTGCATATGGGTTGTCCAAGTAAACCCCACTAAAGACCCATTTTTCATTTTTCTATAGGCCACACCGAAATGACCCAATCCAGATATGGCCTAATTTATCCCGTTCATTTAAAATCTATGTTCAAACGAGTTAGTAAAATTCCTTTGGATTTGGATTCTAATTCTCCTCGGATCCTTTCTGGTTTAATTAAAACTATCCACTGTCTCGTGATCTTTGACACTAATTTTAATCGAAGCGATAGGCACTAATTATCCATTTGAACTGGATTAAATTTAGCTAATTTAGTAATTTAGATTTGACGAAACGACTCAAACCGTTTGACGATTTTAAAAAAATAAAAATATTTCATTTATTTAGTATAAAAACAAATACATTTTATATTCTGTAATAATAATTTTTTTTTTGAAATATACGACTTTACAGCAAATGTGACTCGGCACAACCAAATATAATCTCATTTGTAATCAAAGTAACTTCAATTATTTTTCACAAAAATGGTAAAAGAAGCTGCATATAGTTTCTTTTAATTGCAACCGTATTTTTATAAAAAAAAATCTTGGTTATTTCTCAATACATTGTCTTGTTTGTTTTTTTGTCAAAATTGTGTATCATCTTTTTACAAATACAAATTTTGAAATGGGATTAAAACCGTGCAAAAAAGTGAAAAAAATCGAATTAAATGACTTTTCTAATAAACCTCCGGAGAAAAACCATACAAGTAAAGGCTGAAATTATGAAATGGTAACACAGTATGCCATGTTTTTTTTTATACTTTTATTTAGGCAATAAGATCCCACTCCATAATACACATCTATGATTGCCTAGACGTTTCATGCTGCGCCTCAAAGTCAAACATGAAAAGATCGTCATAACCTGTTTGGAGTCGTAATTTAAGTTTAGTCAAGTCGAGTTTGAACTTATCAAATATAATATTAAGAATTTTTTATTTAAGTTGAGGCGAGTCAAAAATTTATTGATTTTAAAATTTGTGTTCGAAATTAACTCGTATAGTAAACGAGTCAGAATTCAAGCTTTAAACGAGTTTTCAAATTTCTCGAGTTTTAAACAAATTTTTGAATTATTATCGAGTTTTCGAGCTTATCGGCTTAAGCCTTGACTATGGTTCAATAATAACTATCTAATTATATTATTTTCCCTCCTAAGCTTTACGTAGAATTATATTTTTCCTATTTTAAATGACCGTAAACTTTCAAAATAACACACTTAATAATTTTGTTACTCTAACTTGTCAATTAGTAAATTAATATTTCAATATCATCTATTTATACAGATGTTATTAATGCAGCGCCAGCGAATCATATATACCCATATAAATTAGGAAAATGTACTATGATGAGAAATTGTCATTGGATAGTACTTGGGTACTTTGATTTTATATTCACCATAAGAAAAATGTCCGATATCTATATTATTTGGCAACCGATGTTAATATCGGTGATATTTATTCTGGACATTGGCCAAAACCTAATATTTTTTACTTGCTTAGATATCGCTTCTGGCAAACTGGCTGATGTCCATGTATTGTCTTTTTACAAAAAATGTTAGAAATAAATTATTTAATAAATAAATTACACCTATTACAACAGATTAAACATATATTAAATTATGTTTTTTTCCACATTGACATTGAATATTTTGATTTAGGTAATGTAAAATCAGATATTAAACATATATTTCTTTAGTAAAAGGTGATGTTTATATTGACACATAGACATCGGTTTTATCCCAAATAAAGTGATGTATATGTTCAATTTATACTTGAACATGTCAATTTTTGACATCGATTTTTTTTTCTAAAAATGATGTACATTAACTCTTTTTATCTAAAAGCGATATACATTAACTCTTTCGGGGAACAAAAAATTGGTTAGGGGGAAATTTTTGGGAGGGGGAATTTTGGAACAAAAAATGAATGGGATTTTGACTAAAGGGGGAAAATAAAGGTGGGGTGAAATATTTTTTTTGGTGAAATTTAGACATCGGTTCAATAATAACTGATGTCTTCAAATAATAAAGATATTAGAAAAATACAGATTTAATACTTTTAACATCAGTAGCACCGTCAACCGATGTCTAATGTGTGATATTTATTAACATTTTTCTTGTAATAATTACTCGATTTTTATTACAATTCAATTAATACTTTGTATAAAATGTAGAAGCGGGGTCAATGTGTAAATTATATATAAAATGAAGCTCAAATTCGTTGTTCTTATCAAAACATGCACAAATTTTACTTTAATTTTTTGACAGGGCAAATCGAACAAAATAATGAAAGCTGGAATTACTGTTTTTTTGTCAAAACCTGGATTCTTGATTTTTCTGGCTGTGATGGTTATCTTCTAACCTTGTATAGCTATGCAACGGAGTGTACCAGTGATTTAAACAGGTACATTGTGACAACACTTTATATTATATATATTTGAAAACGGAGAGAGAGTATATAATTACGTTCCACCCAAAAGTATGGCATGCAAACACAAATGATTACCCGTTAATTTTTATGCTCCTAAAAAGTTGTTCAAAAGCTATTCAAATTTTTTATTTTTTTTATATTAATGCTCAAATTTGTAATATAGTTTAGCTATATTCGAAGATATAGCAAACGAAAAAAGGAGGGGAAATCTATTTGGATCGATTATTTAATTAGTGCCAGTGGTTTGTTATGTCAAAAGTGCGCAAGCCACATTCTTAGTAATTCACAATTCACAAAAACAAAGGGGGCAGGTATATATTGCTGACATAACAAGAAGTACTTGTGACCAAATATCAATGATCAAAAATAATATTAGGAGGATTTTCATGGTAAACCGGCTTTTAGCAATTAATCGGGATGAGTATCCATTTCAAGAAATTTTTAAGACATGGACGGTAAAATTCTTAACACTTGAATTATCCTATGAAAATGAATAGAATGATTCAACTTAAATGGATGACCTTTTCATATAGGCAGTTGACTAGTTTCTTAGAACATCTCCCATCATAAAGAATTCTTAATTTAAAATTAAATTGACATACCAAAAATAAAAAAATGTAGTCAATCTCTTCAAAAAATCACACTGCAATCACATCCACCTCTTGTCTATGATTATAGTCAACCTCTTAGGTTTGATTATATTTGTCGATCCACCACATGCATATAACAAATCCGTAGAAAGATTACACATCAGTTATTACCATATTAAAGTGATATATTATATTCATGCATATAACAAATCTCTAGAAAGATTACACATCAGTTATTATCATATTAAAGTGATATATTCCGGAGAAAATTGCACTTTGCTTAATATGGTATTGGAAACTCAATAGTATTGGAAACTCAGTTTGCACCCCTCAACTATCCAATTCAGAAAGCACCCCTTCGACGGTTATTATTAAAAAAGTAAGGGGTAGAATGAGAATTTCAGTAAAATATTAACTAAACTAATTTTTTTATTTTTCAGATTATATTAAAAAATGAATTTATTCTTATAGCTATAAAATAATATCATTAAATTTTTTGAATAATATTATATAGTTGAGTTTTGAATTTTAGTAATATTATTAATGTCAAAAATTATATAATTCTACCAAAATTAAATTCAAAATAATTTTTTATATATATATTTTATATATATTTAATTTAATGTAATTATTTCATTTTAAAGTCTTTGACGTCGTTATGATTTTAAAGTGCATTTAATGAAAATATTCTGATCAATATTAATATTTAATATACAAGAAATCATTTTTATAAATATTTTAACTTATTTTTGAAATTCTAACTAAAATTTATTTAAAATTTTAAAATAAAGTTCCATTTTTACCCCTTATTATTTTAATTATAATCTGCAAAAGGGTGCATACTGAATTAGTAAGTTGAAGTTGAGGGGTGTAAGTTGTATTTCTGAAAGTTCTGGTACAAAATTGTTTTTTCAATTTTGTTTGAGGGTGCAAAGTGCAATTTTCTCTATATTATATTTATAACAATCTAAAATATTAATAACATACTATTTTTAAATTATAGCCAATCAATATACTTAATACCATCGAAGCAAAATGTCTTACACATTCAACAAATTTTACATAATATCTTACATGTCCAATTTTTTCAACTGTCAATCTCATTGGAGATGCTCTTACCATCGTAATAGCGATTTTAAGAATATAATAAAAGTTCAAATTTGGACAATTTCCGTTAAAACAGTGAACTAAATTTTGATTTAAATTGGATCAACGAACAATATTCGTCCAAATTTAAATTATTCATCGATCCAGATTTGTACTAATATTAAAATAATAAATTTCAATTTTTCTTATATATTTTATTAGTTAAAATTTTGATTTATGATATTTATAAATACATGTAATTACTAATATTTTTATATATGATAATTATGGGAAGAATATTATTGATATTAATAACTTTATAATAAAAATTAGAACTAAATGTGTTTACTATTTTTAATATATATTTGGTATTTTTGAATTTTATCGTTCATTATTAACAATATTTTTAAATAATAATAATAATAATAATAATAATAATAAAAGATTAAGATAATACCTTACATCACATAAAAGTATATATTTATTATTATAAAAATTAAAATACTAAAAAAATATTTTAATATTTAAATCAAAATTTAAACTAAACTGTTGGAGAGAGGTTCGGTTCAAATTTGAACGTTCAAATTTGGACCCATTTCTTGGAATTCCCGCCGATATATAACATTTGTGTGACTTTTCTTTTCTGCATTATCAATACAAATTTCATCTTATTCTTCTTCATTTTATGTATGTTTGTTCATTGTAGTTTATCAGTTTTACAGAATATATTCAAATTTATCTTATACATAAAATCGTCCCAACTCTTACCTTCAAAATCATTTTCATCATCTGTGTCATCTCAACTCTTACCTTCGGAAATATAAGTTTTTCCCTATTATTTTCTCAGAAGTGCCTCATACTTAGCTTCAAACTCCAAATAAGCCTTATCCTTCTTCACTTTTTTTGGCTTCCTACATTCTTTGGCAAGGTGACCAAATTCATCACAATTCTAACATATAATATTTGATATGTCAACAGATCCTGACTTGTAGGCACCCTTGCCTGTTGCATTTGTCTGAGTCTTTCTTTTTCAGTTGTTGTTGTATGAAATACCTAGGCTTCTTGACTCTGATGTTTGAAATTTTCTTGCTAGATAAGCCATAGACTGGTCCATTTCATCCAACTCATCAAGAGTATAGTACTCATCATCTTCCAACTCCAGACTTTTTCTTGAGATTCCTTGTTCTTCTGCTCAACAGCTTGAATAACTTGAGTCCGAGGTTTAATTTTATCTCCAGACATTTTCTTATCATTGGTTATCGGGGCACTTGATACATCCACAACATACCCTTGAATTACTTTTAATGACTTTCTTTGCATTATTTCTAACTGATAAATTTTGAGAATGCCATACAAAACTTTCAAAGTTATTCTTCCTAGATCTTTTCCTTTGCTTATTGCAGAGATCTTTTGTTCTAAATGGTCAGGAAGAGTGGGAAAGAATTTAAGATTAACTTCCTCAACTTCATAGTACTTGTCATGAAACTGCAAGTCATTTATCAATTTGTTGAATCTTTCAAAGACCTCAGTAATGCCTTCTTTAGGTTTAACCATGAAATCCTCATATTGTGAGACCAGAATCCTTCTTTGGTTGATCTCACCTCTTCAGTACCTTCACACAAGATCTCTATTTTTCCCAGATCTGTTTAGCTGACTCACAGTTGATAATGTTGTTGTACATCACATGATCAAGAGATTCAATGAGAATGAGTTGCAAGCTACTATCAAGTGAAACTTTCTCCTTTTCTGTTTCAGTATATGTAGATGGATCTTTAGGAGCAAAGTGTCCAGGAATGACCATATCACTATTTGTTGCTTCAGACACCCTTACCATAGGAATTAAACGTCCACGCTTAAGAATTTCAATATACAGTGGATTGGCCATCTTGATAAACAACATCATTTCTTCTTCCATAAGATGTAATTCACTTTGTCAAATACAGAGATCTTGATACTACCAATTTCTATTCACTCATACTTCCAAGATCTAATCTGTTTACTTTCATATTTTGCTCTGATACCACTTGTAAGGTGTTAGATATATTTGTGATGTCATGTCTAATAATGATTTGTGTTTAGTTTTCAGATCTTAACTAACAGGACAAATCAGGACTTAACTGTAAATCGGTACTTATACTGAAGTCAGAGCTTAAGATATCAGAATTTAAGTTATCAGAACTTTAGATATCAGAAGATATTTATCAGAAGATAATATCAGGACTTAAGAAGACTTTCAGATAAGGAAGACGGATGATTTAAAGGAAAGAAGATCAAAACTAAAACAAGAAGAGATATGCATGGAGAAGAATTCTATGAAGAATAGAATACTTGGAGGAAAAGATAACTAATTGATATATTTTAGGATGCAGACTCATATTCGATATCAATTAGAATATTACTTGTAAATGTGTGTCTATATAAATACAGCATAGGGTTTACACTATAAGTGTTATCTTAATCGAGAATATTATTCATTGTAACCCTAGTAGCTCTCGTGATATTTGTTCATCACTGAGAGAGAACGTTTTCATTATAATACTATTTTATTAATAAGATTATTCTGTGTTTCATACTTGTGTTCTTAATTCAATTTGATTGTAGTATACACTGTATTCAACCCCCTTCTACAGTGTGTGTGACCTAACAAGTGGTATCAGAGCCAATCTGTTAACATATATACAGTAAAGATCCAAAACAATCATGTCTGGAGAAGAACAAACTCCAACTAAGCCCACCAAAACTGAAGAAACTCCAAAAACTTAAATCCATAATCGATATGAGACTATTAGGGTTCCCATACTGAAACCTTCTGAGTATCCCATATGGAAAGTGAGGATGACTATGTTTCTGGAAGATACAGATCCAGAATACCTTGACAGAATTAATGAAGGACCACATAAGCCAATCAAGCTCTCTGTTGTAGTTGCAGATCAGCTAGCACAGACTGTACCAAAGGAGAAAAGTGAATATACAGCTGAAGATATCTCATCTATTGCCAAGGATGCAAAGGTAAGGCATTTGATGCATAGTGCCATTGATAATGTCATGTCAAACAGGGTAATTAACTGCAAGACTGCAAAGGAGATATGGGATGCCTTGGAAATAAGATGTCAGGGAACTGATGCAATTAACAAGAACAGGAGGACTATACTCACTCAAGAGTATGAGCACTTTGACTCAAAACCTGATGAGTCATGAACTGGTTTATATGACAGATTTGTCAAACTCTTGAATGATCTGTCACTGGTGGATAAGGAATATGATCTTGAAGATATTAATCTTAAATTCCTTTTAGCTCTTCCTGAAAGTTGGAATTTGAAGGCAACTACTATAAGAGACAACTATGCTCTTGATGAAACTATTCTTGATGAAATTTATGGTATGCTCAAAACTCATGAGCTTGAAATGGATCAAAGAAGCAAGAGGCATGGGAGAAAATCAAGAACTGTTGCTTTTAAGGCTGAGGAGGAATCCCCCAAAGTGGTTGCCTCAAAGAAAGGCAAAGGAAAGGCTCTCATCACAAAGTCTGATACTGAGTCATCAAGTTCTGATAGTGATGAGGATTCAGAAACTGAAAGTCTATCTGAGATGGATGCTGATGAAGAGATGATGAAATTGTGTGCTCTCATGGTGAAGGGCATCATAAAGATAGCCGACAGGAAATTCAGAAAGGGAAGGAAGTTTTTCAGGAAAAGTGGAAGTTCTGATAAGAAGGGATTCAGAAAATCTGAAGGCAAAGCAGGAAAGTCTGACAAAGGAGATTACTCAAATGTTAAATGCTATAATTGTGGTGAGAAAGGCCACATATCTCCTGATTGCAAGAAAGGAAAAGGTGACAAAGGCAAGACACTTATCACAAAGAAGAAAAGCTGGACAGAAACTTTAGATTATGAAAATGAGGTGAACTATGCCTTGATGGCAAATGCTGATAGCAGTTCTGAAGTGCTGAGTTAAAGGTACCTCAAACAACTTATACTTTTCATACTGATGATATTACTGAGTTGAGATCTTATCTTAAAACCATATTCATTAGTTATAGAGATCAGACTTTAACATGTGATAGGTTAACTTCTGAAAATCTGGATTTTAAGAAAAGGAATGACTATTTAGAAAAGGAGTTAGTTATGTTCCAACAAACTCAGAAAGAAAGAGATGATGCTTTTTATGTTAGAGATGAAGTTTTAAAATTGAATCAATCTCTAAAAACTGAGTTGGAAAAGGAAAGAGAGATTATCAGGACTTGGACTAACTCGGGAAGAACAACTCAGAATTTACTAAGTAGTGGAAACTGGAAAGAGGGCTTAGGTTATGGAGATGATAAAAGTGAAACAGGAACTGAACAAATTAAGCCAATTATTGTTAAATAGGCTACTAAGCCAAAGGTAAATCTTGTGTAGCTAAAACTGTAAAGTCTGATTCTGAAAAGATGAAAGATAATGATACAGAAGTTAAGGCAGAATCAACTTCTGACAAATTAAAACAGGATAAACCAGCTGAAGTTAGCATAGGCTTAATGACAAAGAAGCAGCTTAAGTATAAGCTGAAAGAGATTAAGAATGTAAACAAGGTAAAGCCACCTAGGAAAAATAGGAATGGAAAGGAAGGTGTGAATAAAAGCAATAATTATATGCCTGTTCCTAATGCTCCTAGAAAAAAATGCTATAAATGTGGAAATTCTAACCATCTGGCTTCTTTTTGCAGGAAGAATAAGAATATCAACTCTTTACCTCGTAAATCAGGAGTTAAGAGTCAGTCTGTTAGGTTTAAACCACAAAATCCTTGTTTTCATTGTGGTAGTTTATAACATTCCATTTATACTTGTAAGGAATATCATAGTTTGTACTATGATTATTATCAAAAAAATCTTCTTTAAAGAAAGTTAGCATTATTCCTTCTAGTGTAAGTTCTGATACAAAGTCTGATATTGTAAATTCTGATAAGAAAGATGTTAACATAAACTCTGATATTAAATCCGCTGCAAATGTTAACAAACTTAATAAGGCCAAAGGATCCAAGCAAGTCTGGGTCCTTAAAACTAATCATTAGTGGTCTTTGTGATTGCAGGGCAACGGGAAAAACATTCTAGTTCTGGACAGTGGATGTTCAGGACATATGACTGGAAATAAAGCTCTGCTATCAGACTTTCTGGAGAAAGCTGGCCCAGGAGTTTCTTATGGAGATGACAACATGGGAAAAACTCCGGGATATGGCAATATCAATCTTGGGAATGTCATCATTGAAAAAGTAGCTTTAGTCTCAGGACTTAAACATAATCTGCTAATTGCTAGTTAAATCTGTGACAGAGGTTATCATGTGAATTTCTTTGAAGAACACTGTGAAGTTGTAAGCAAATCTACATGCAAAGTTGTTCTAAAGGGATACAGGCATGGTAACATTTATGAAGCCAAGCTTTCAACAAGTTCTGATGGTTCTGTAATCTGTCTGTTAAGCAGAGCATCAATTGAAGAAAGCTGGGATTGGCACAAGAAACTCTCTCATTTAAATTTCAACAATACAAATGAACTAGTCAAGAAAGATCTTGTGAGAGGACTGCCAAAATCAGTATTTGCTCTTGATGGCCTTTGTGATTCATGTCAAAAAGGCAAAACAAAGAAAATCTGCATTCAAGAGCAAGACTGAATCTTCAATTCTTGAGCCTTATCACTTACTACATGTTGATCTATTTGGTCCAGTGAATGTCATGTCTATTGCAAAGAAGAAATATGCTATGGTCATAGTAGATGAGTTTACCAGATACACATGGGTGTATTTCTTGCACACAAAAAGTGAAACTACATCTATCTTGATTGATCATGTCAAACAACTGGATAAGTTGGTCAAAGACTCTGTGAAAATCATAAGAAGTGATAATGGCACTGAGTTCAAGAATATGATTATGGAAGAGTTCTGCAAAGACCATGGAATAAAGCAGGAATTTTCTGCACCTGGAACTCCACAACAAAATGGAGTTGTTGAATGAAAGAATAGAACTCTTATTGAAGCTGCACGAACTATGCTTGATGAAGCAAAGTTATCAACCTACTTTTGGGCTGAAGCTGTGCAGACTGCTTGTTTGACTCAGAATACAACACTTATCAACAAGCATGGAAAGACACCATATGAGATGGTAAAGAAAAAGAAGCTAAATCTGAAGTACTTTCATGTATTTGGATACAATTGTTTTGTCCTTAAGACTCATCCTGAACAGCTATCCAAATTTGATCTAAAAGTTGATGAAGGAATTTTTGTTGGATATCCACTTTCCACAAAAGCCATCAGAGTCTATAATTTAAGGACATGGGTTGTCATGGAATCTATCAATATCTCTTTTGATGATAAGAAGATTACCGGACTTGAAAATTTCAATGATCATGATCAGCTGAGATTTGAAAATGAAGTTTTAAATTCTGATTCTGTAAATTCTGATAGTCTAAATCCTGATACCGCAAACCCTGATGTTATTGAAACTGTGGTGACTACGCCAAATGAATATGCACCTTTGTAGGGGGAGCATATTGAAGATCCAACCACATCTCAAGAAGCATCAGAACCTAGAACAGGCTCTTCAAGTTCTGATTCATCAAGTTCTTATGGGCCAAGTTCTGATAATTCTGGAAACTCAAATTCTGATTCATCAAGTTCTGATGGGCCAAGTTTTGATAATTCTGGAAACTCAAATTCTGAAGAATCCAACTCAGAGAGCATGATTTCAGAGGGAGCATCAGAAAATGTTGATGGAGACAGCATGGATCATGGGGGAGCATCCAGTTCTAGAGATAACCTTCCATCTGCAAGGAAGTGGACTAAAGCACATACGCCTGACTTGATTATTGGAGATCCTGAAGCAGGTATTAGAACTAGAACAACAACATCAAATGAATGTCTCTATCATTCTTTTCTTTCTCAGGCTGAACCAAAGAAAGTGGAAGAAGCTCTTCAAGATGCTGATTGGGTGCAAGCAATGCAGGAGGAGTTAAATGAATTTGAAAGAAATAAAGTCTGGACCCTAGTGCCAAGACCAAAGAACAGATCAGTTGTTGGTACAAAATGGGTGTTCAGAAACAAAACTGATAGTAATGGCATAATTACAAGAAATAAAGCAAGGCTGGTTGCAAAAGGATACTCTCAACAGGAGGGAATTGATTATGATGAAACATTTGCACCAGTTGCTAGATTGGAAGCCATAAGAATATTTTTGGCTTATGCTGCTCACAAAAAGTTTATAGTCTTTCAAATGGATGTAAAAAATGCCTTTCTTAATGGAGAATTGGAAGAAGAAGTATATGTTGAACAACCACTACTAGAAAAAGTAGAATAGACATCGCCTCTTAGACATCGGTTGCTATTAGCACCGATGTTAAAGGCATCTTTTACATCGGTTTTAATCAACCAGTGTCTTTGTATAAAAAGACATTTTTTTAACCAAAACGATGTTATAAGTCTGTTTTAAAAAATTAATTCAGCCCGCCTCCCATTTTCCCTTCCCTCCTTAGTCAAATAATTCATTCCCTCTTAAAATTTCCTCTAATTTTTTACATTGGAAAAATTTCAAGCGCACATCTCCCTCTCTTTTTAATTATAAAATTAAAATTAGAAACACATATACATCATACTTTCATCTAAAACATAAAACAAAAAAATCAACAACTTTCATCTCTCTCTGCTCGAACAAAGAACACGAACGAAGAACACGAACGAAGAACAACCTCATCTCTTCATCTCTCTCGCTCAACTGAAGTAGATCTCTCTCTTTGTCCTCGACTGTGCTGTATGTGCCTTTCTGCTCTCTCCATGCTATTGTCATAGTTTGAAAAGATCGTCGGAGGTTGTTCAAGACGGGATGTGATCTCAAGTCGGAGTTTAAAGCTCAAGTTGGATTTTAAAGCTCAATGCGAAGGTCAAAACTTGAATTGGGTAAGCATTTAACCCTAATTTTTAAATTTGGGGTTTCAATTTGAAACCCTAATTTTTTAATTAATTGAGTAATTGTTTGATTTTTAACTCTTTATTTTCTATTTTTGGTTGAGGTGTGCTAAATTTGTATTATAATTATTGATTATATACTTGAATTTGGGATGATGTAATTGTAATACATGACAATTCATTTTGTTGGGCACTCGGCTGACGCTGTTGTGCGGGTTGTCCATATTTTACAACAGATGCTTGCTGACAAGGTGCTCTAGTTTATGCTTCCGATCTATCCATTATATTTTCTAGGACATAATCTAGTCTTAATTGGTGTAAGCTATATTTTCCACTATTATAATGAAATGCTTTGTATATTTATCCGATTTGTGCATTTAAATCATTCGTGAAAGTTTACTGGTTCAAAAGTATATACTCATTCAAATATGTAGATTCTGCTTTCATATATAAGGGAATGATTGCAGGAGCCTTTCTTGTTAATACTAGAAGCAACCAGATGTTGGATGATTGTGTAGTCAAGCAGCTTTTGATTGATGGCACCCTTGCAGGCTGTTCTCTGGATGGTGCTGAGGGTCCAGAGTAAATGGAAGCATCAATATGATAAGTAGTATAACGGTATGGATTTTAGAGTAGCTTTTTTTCAGGTTACACTCTATAGTATACAACTCCCACGAGCTCAAAGGTTTTAAGACAGAGTTATCTGATAAAATTCTTCAATTTGATATAATGATGTACTTGTTAGATACTGGTTCTTTCTCCTTATCCTTCAATTCTACACATTTTTGAAGTAATTATTTCTTATCCAAGAGCTTAGTTCAGTTTGGTTTTATGAAATTCCATTTCCCCTAAATGTTAGCATTCAAGTTGGAAGTGGGCTACATGGATTTTTGCCTTTTTAATATTATCTCTTTATATTTTTTCTTTACTCCACTTTGCCTCAACCTGTTTCCTTTTGTACTATGAAGTTACTCTAAATTTGCCTCAACTCTTTTCCTTGTGTACTACTCCCTCCATCCCAAATTACTTGTGCACTTTGACTTAAACACATAGCTATGTAATTATTTTTTATTATTTTATGTTTGTCAATAAAAAAATGTTATTTTTAGAATTTTTTTACTATTTTTTTTCAAAATAATTTGCTTGGCTGTGTGTTCAATTCACCGTAAAATATATGCAAAATCAAGTAGACAAATAATTTGGGATGGAGGGAATATGAAAGTTTCTCTATTTTTTCTTTTATTATTCTTTTTAATTTCAGCTAACATATGATATTGCAGCTTTTAAATGCTCTTGTAAAGCTGAGCGGAATATGTTGTGTCTTTGTACAATATGCTACATACTTTTAACTTTACAATTAGATTTCAAGTGCTGAAAAAAGAGGACAAGTTAATGTAGTGTACCTTCCCAATTTAATAATAAAATTTGAAGCATTATTATTGGTATTGTACAAGTTTGTGTTGTTAATTGCATCATTTGTCAGATATGTCTAAAATTGAGGCCCGCAATTGATGTGTTATTATTGCTTACGTTGTGAAATGTTGTAATTCTATATTATCATGTTGCATACATGTTATTGTGTCACTAAAAATACCAAAGGGATCCTGAAAAATATTTATTTATATTTCTTTTACAATGTTAGTTTATTTATTTCCTCATATATATCTTGCTCATTTCTCCCCTCTTTCGGAAATTATAGTCTGTATCCAGCAATATTGATGGAGGAACAAAATGGATGGTCAACAAAATCAAAGGTTTGTTTTGTTCTACATTACTTTGATGATTGGAGCCTACCAGTTCATATAAATATGATATGTAGTTTGATGTAACCATGTAATCAAGTCGTATATTAATAGTATTTCTTTCTTTCTTTCTTTCTTTCTTTTTCTTTTCTTTGTTTATTATAATTTGCTACTTTTCATATGTAGCTAGGAAAAATGTATTCCAAATACAAAGAAGTTGTTGATGCAAAATTATTTGTCTATCATTAATTCTAGAAAGATTTTTTTAAAAAATTTCAGAAGATTTCATCATTGTTAATTTGTTATCTAAGTTATCCGCTACATATTTAGGTTTACTCATTAAGTTTGGTAGAAGTTCAGAGGGATTATTTGTCAATAGATAAGCAATATCCTAGGTTATATGTAGCTTCAGAAGTCTTCCAGGTATTTTGGTTTAAAAGTAAAATACATTCAAATTGTTATCGAGCAGAATCTAACATTGTCTTGTTTAGGTTGTTGTAAACTGACCAAGAGAGGACATCAAGCTCTCTATCAATATTCATGTCAGGTAAATGAGCTATTATTCACTATATTAGTTGCTTTTTATGAGATCTTTGGTCGATCTACTTACCCATATGATCTTCATATATGAGTAAACCGACTGATCATTTTGTTCATCTTCTGTTTATCAATTTAAATGCAGGGAAAAGGTGGAAAGGCATGCACACATTAATATAGTTCATAGAAAGAAGAGTTACATTATTCTTGCTACACAATTATATGGATATAAATTACTTTGGTTATTATTTTTTAAATAGATGTGGGAATGGTATTATTGTAGCGTTGAGAATTATATTCTTTTGGTTTTCTCGTCATTTAAGACTTCGTGATTTTGATTTGATAATGACAACTGAAGTTTTGGGACTAAATGATATTTATCTTCTATTATAACATTTGTTATAATATAAAGAACTGATGTTTATTGTTAGGTCACACACACACACTGTAGAGGGGGTGAATACAGTGTATAGTACACTCAAATCGAACTTTAAGAACTTAAGTAACAGAAAACAAACTTTATTGAAACAATAAACTCTGTTACAGTATGGAACTGTTACCTCTCAGTGATGAACAATATCACGAGAGCTGCTAGGGTTACAATGAATAATCTTCTCGAATTATGATAACACTTATAGTGTAAACCCTATGTCTGTGTTTATATACTACACAGTTACAAGATAATCGCTAATTGATATGGAATATAATTCTGCTTCCTAAAATATATCAATCAGATATCTTTTCTTCCAAGTATTCCATTCTTCACGGAATTCCTTCTTCATGCATGTCTCTTCTTATGTTTATCTTGATCTTCTTTCCTTTAATCAGCTACTATCCTTATCTGATCGTCCTTCAACACTTAAGTTCTGATATCTATCTTCTGATGATTATCTCCTGATAACATAAGTACTGATATCCTTAAGTTCTGACTTCCAGTATAAGTACTGATCAACAGTTAAGTACTGATTTATCCTGTTCAAATAAGATCTGAAAGTTAAACATAAAACATATTAGCCATGACATTATCAAATATATCTAACAATCTCCCCCAACTTGTAAATTAGCATAATATACAAGTTTAACAGCTATTTGATGATGTCAAAAATATTAAGTACAAATGCATGAGAATTAGACTAGATAACTACAACTTACAATCCTTAAAGCTTTACCAATATTCAACTTCTGATAACAACTTCAGTCTGTATAAATATCAGAATTTAAGCAGTTATAGATCTTCGACTTGGTTTCATCATCTTATGATCTCTCTGATGTCAGGAGTTGTTCTGAGATAGTTCTTCAACAAACATTTCTCAGCATATCTGAGTTCATCAATCATTCTCCTTTTGACATCTTTAAGCTCTGCAGTATCTTCACCAGTTTGAAAGATTACAGCTCTGAGATCATTGATCTTTGCTTTTCTCAACTCCTGATCTAGTCTTATGACATAAGCTTTGTCAGACTCCAGATTGAATTCAAGTCCCTTAATACCAAGATATGTTCTGATCTGTGCAGTATTAAGCTTCATATCAACAATATTACCATTGTGATCTCTGTACTTTGGAACATATGTGCTGTCAGACTTAACAGAATAAAGCCTTTTCTGTCTCTGAATCTGTTCTTTTAAGTAGTTTGCAGCAGTCCCTGTTATTCTGTCATCCACTTGAAGTAAGAAAAGTACATGCTTCAATTCTTCAAAATACTTCAATGGAATGGCATTTTGTCTTATATGATAAACCCTACCATCTGTCATGAAATAGAACATGATGTATTCTTTCAAGTAGGTATGGTAAACCATCTGTACAGATTCCAGTTGATTCAATCTCTCAGGAGTTGCTCCAATACCTGGTTCACTCAAGGAAGTTGGATCATTGGTAGTGTTGTGTACTCTTCTTTCATCAGCACTTCCCAATCTAGTTTTATCTCTTGCTTCCTTTCCAGTAACTACTCTTGCTTCAAAACCACTTGCAGTAGTCTTCAAAGATTGAGTCTGTTTTGCTTTAGTGAATCCTGGTAGGAGTGTCTTTGGTCTATCTTCTGATATCAAGTTAACTTGAGCTGTGTCATAGGTTACTTGCTTCTTTTGAATATCAGAACTTACAATTTCTTGACTCTGAACAACTTGAGCCATGTCAGAGGTTGTTTTGAGAACTTTTCTTGAAGTCAGAGCAAGATCATCCTTTTCATCAGTAATTTCTTCATCCTCAGGAGGTACATAAACCTTGATAGGTTCACCAACCTTTTCTTTACCCTTGGATCTTGGATCTATCTGTGGTTGTGATCTAGCCAATGTTGCTTCAGTATGTGTCCTTTCTTTGATCACAATACCTTTGAGTTTTGGAAGTGGCTTTTTACGAGAAGCTTCAGATTTAGATGTGACTTTCTCTGATTTAAGTCTTGCTTCTTCTTCCTTTAAACTTTCCAAGTCCATTCCTGGATTTTCTTGAAGAAATAACCGTCTTGACATTTCCTCATCAAGATCTAAAAGTTCATCAGAACTTTACTTTTTACCAGCAGTAGAACTTATTCTTTTCCCAGTACCAGAACTTGTCCTGTGACTAGCTTGTCTTGATGTTAACCTTCTACCTTGACTATGACCGCTACCCATTCCAGAGTATCCTTGGTCATCATTTCCATCATCCTTTCCTTGCAGTGTCTTGTTAGTTTTGCATTTGGACTTAATTACCTTCTCCCCCTTTTTGGCATCAGCAGGTAGTAAAAGAGAGATAAGTAATTCCACTGAGGATTGGATTTCAGTTAGTTGTGATTGCTGAGAAGCTTGATTTTTCAGAATTTCATCAATCTTAGCTTGTTGATGATCTTGAGTCTTCTCAATATAAGCAATCCTGTCAATGGTAGGTTGAAAGAACTTTTTCTTATCAATTTTCCAAACTTGTTCTTGTTTGATAAAGTTCTCCTGAATCTTGTATAGCTCTGCATGAGTAGTTGAATGAAGACCTTGTAAATGTTTAGTACTCAATGCAGTGACTCGAAGCTGGGTTTTAAAATCATCAGAATTTAACATTTCATCAGCTTTAGTCAAGTGCTCAGCAAGATGCTTGTCAGTTGGAACACATGAAACTGAGTTCCATTCCTTAGTCCACTCCTGACCTGCACGAGTTTCACTCCAAGGTACCGGTGCTTCCCCGGTAACAAACTTCTTAACCAGTTCAGACTTAGGAAGAGTCTGTTGAGGAGTATGTCCTGAAGTAGATGATGATCACCAGTATCTCCATCATTTGCAGCATCAGAACTTAAAGAATCAGTATCTTCTGATAAGACAACAGTGTGAGTAGCAATGGAGGCTTCAGCATCCTCTAATTGCTGATCTTGTTCTAAGTTCTGATCAACAGCCATATCCTGATGCTCACCTAAATTCTGATCATCAGCATCTTGATGCAGAGAAGGTGTTGTTGATAATTCTGAAGTTTGAACAGCATCAGTAACAGGTGTTGTGAAAGGATTTGGTGCTGTTGGAGCTTCTAAAAGAAGTACTGCAGGCATAACCAAGTTTTGAACATCAATATCAGCACTTGTGCCTGGATCAACAGAAGACACAGAAGGTGTGTTAGCCTTTTCAGAAACAACTTCCTGAGATGGAGTTGATGGAGAAGAAGTGACTGGAGCAAATTCCTTGTCTTGTGAGATCAGAGATTCCTGATCCCCTTCCTTAGCTGCTTCCTCTTCATCATCTGAAACTGGCATGTTTGCCCTCTGTTTCTTGTACTTCTTTGTTGATTTGGATTCCTTGGGAGTTTCAGGAACTGTCATTCGTCTAAGCCTCTTGAGAAGCCTAGAACCCCCAATTTCAGAATCCTTCTGAGAAATCTCTTTCTCAGCTTCAGAAACAACAGGTTCTCTAGAAGAAACCTGTTCCTCAGAATCAGATTCATCTCTCAATGCAATCTTCCTTCTCTTTTGAGATGGTTGAGGAACATTATTTGTCCTCTTTGGCTTGGAAGATGAAGGCTTCACAGTAGGTGCTGAAGATGAAGGTTGAGCAGTCTGTGAAGTGGAGAGATAGGATTTGAGATATGTTCTGAGGGTAGGTTGAGTAGAATGAGTGGTAGGTGCTGAGGATGATGGTTGTTGGGTGTTTGTGGTTGGTTGGACATCAGAGTAAACAGATCTATAAGTATCAGGATCAGCATTTACTAGGATCTGTTTTACAGACTGAGGAATCTGTAATGGGCTAACCACTGTTTTCTTAGTATCAGCATTTACCAGATCATTAAAGTATCATTTTGCAACTCTAAAAGGTGGGGTTGAGGAACTGACTAATTGAGGTTCATCAGTATAATAAGTATAAATAAGTTGACAGAATCTAGCAAAATAAACAACATCTCTATCCTCTGTCATCCTATCCCCAATAAAACCAATTATTCCAGTTGTAAAATCAAAATGAGTTTGATGAATAATAGCATACCCTATGTGCTGACTCAGAATTGGGATAGCATCAAAATTCGAACATTTGTTCCCAAAAGCTTTGGTGATGCAATCAAAGAAGAAACTCCATTCTCTTCTGATATTAGCCCGTTTCAACTGTCCAAGTTTCGTCAGACTCTTTTCATATCCCAATTCAACCATTAACTCCCGAAGTGCTGAGTCCTCTGGAATTGAGAAAGTACAATCTTCTGGAAGATGTAAAGCCCTGCGTACTGTACCAGGAGTGACTACAAAGGATGAATCACCCACTTGGAAGATAATACTGGGAGTTCCACGTTTACCACCATCATCAAAAAGTCCAGTCCTCCAAAACCTCAGAACTTGTTGGCTTGAAAAGAATTCAGGCTGTGTTAATGCATACCCAACCTCACTATGTGCAAGAAGATCTTGCACAAAGTGCAATTCAGATGGAGCTTCAGTGTGATCAAGAACTGCAGCATAGTTGTTGGGGACAAACTTAGCTCCATCAATGATTAAATCCTTTGGTGCCATGTGAAAAAAAAATTGAGATTCAAGTATGCCTGTTAGGTGTTTGATATAATGTCTGTATGAAAAACCAACGTGAGAAATAAAGAGAAAGAGAGTAAAAGTAAGGAGAGAGATAAAATATGAAGAAAATAAAAGATTAAAGAAATATTCTCTCTGTTGTACTTATACTCTGAACAAAAATATTACCGTTGGACACCTGTCAGACATGCAGTAATAACGGACATTTACTGGGCTCGAGAAAACAGGAATCATTACTTACCCATTTGCCTAGTTTCAAGGAAAAGCCGTTCCATTTATCAAGAGAAGCGGTTTTAATTCAAAATTTAAACCGTTATCACTGATTGAATTATTTTTCACTGCATCATTAATATTCTGAAAATAAATCACATGAAAATGACCAAGATAAATTAGATAAGTAAGTGCTGAAAACAAATCAGAACTTAATATAAAACAAAATTTATATAGTCATCAGAATATCAATCAGGATTTATCAACACAAGATAAAATAACTCAGAGACAAAATCTTGAAGTAAAAATAACTTTCATTAATATATCAAGACAATACATTCATGAAATGGAAATTACATCAATACTTATACAAGATTTTCCCTAAGCTTCTAAACCTAACATCAACAGCCTTAGTCCTAGCTAAGAAGCCTGACAAAGCTGATGATGAAGAAAAACAGGAAGAAGACGAGATTAAGTCATCTTCTTCTTCCTACTCTCGACAAACAGAATGGCGAGTCGGATGATTCGCTCTTGCTGGCGGAGACGATGAAGATGAAGTTCTCTTCGAACGGCCACCAGATCACGTTTGATAACCTCTGGAAATTGAATCCAGAGATTGTGAGGAATGTTGGTGATATGGTATGGAGTTGGAATTCCATTCAAAAAGACATGAACAGTCTCATCACCATAATTGTAGAACCAGCCAAATTCAGCCATTTGTGATGATAAATGAAAAACGAGAGTGAGTTTGTGATAAAAGTGTGATGGGAAGGCTGATGTGAAGTGGTTGCTTATATAGGCAAGAGAATGCCAGGAGACGCAAAGAAATTGAATGCTGACAGGTAGAATTAATTCTACCTCGTCTCCCTAGACTTTGAAAAAGAATAACATTCATTGGAAAGAGGAATCATGGTTTAAAACGCACAAGAAACAAGAAACAGTGGACTGTTCAAGTACGAATACCATTAATCCTAATCATAGTGACTATTAATCTTCCACTTCAACATATTCTAGTTCGAACTGAGACTGTTACCAAATTTTATTCACAGATAAGCCAAGTAAAGGATTAGACTGAGAAATCAGAACTTAGACCTATACCAGAACTTAACAGTCATCAGAACATAATTTCTTAACTCGAAAAAGGAATGCCCATCTTAGTAAATCCTCATACAAGTTCTGAGTTATAGACTTCAGAACTTAATCATCAGAACGTGTAACTAGAACTTGTCCTCAGAATTTGTGCAAAGTGACACAGTGACTGTTTATCTAAAATATCATAGACCACCACAGTAATTTTCATCATTCATATGGAGTGATTAGTGTGTGTATTAAGCTAAATAACAGACAAAGAGTAAAGTCTGATTCACTTCAGGACATTGTAGAAATAAGGCATAATTAAAATTTTGCTAAAGAGCTGTCATTGTCCTGAAACCTACTGATGAATGAGTTCATGCTTGAGTCCACCTCAACTGTTTTGTGCTAATTTTATGCATCTTTTGAAATTCTATTTTACAGTGGCTTCTCAGTGTAAGTGAGTCACGACTGTTTATCAGAATTTATGCTATTATCAGAGTATTTCTCCAGTAATCATAGAGTGTGAAAAGTCACCAAGAAAATAATTTGCTTTTCTAATGCATATTTACTTAATACCAGCAATGCACTTGGGTCGTCCCTTCCACATTTTTACTCTAGATCTCAAAGGAGTACCTGATGTTATTCTTTGATCTTTTTGCTTTTTCTTTTGATAAGTGAGGTTTATCAGCACTTAGTATATTCAGCAGTTTTACTAGTATCAGAACTTAACAGATGAGTAGCATTATTCTAATTTGTGATTTAGTAATAAGATATTCAAAGTAAACTCAACTAAGCTCAATTATCAGAATTTGCTAGTGTCATAAGATTTCCACTGAAATAATTACTTCTTACATGGAATTATTTGTTTATTGAAGACTACTAGGTCAGTATTTAGCACAGTTATCCTCATAGGATTGAATAATTACTTAAACAGACATATCACTTATCAGAGTTTAGAAACATATATCAGACAACAGTCAGTACTTAAAAAACATTTATCAATTAAGCACAGAATACACAATGAGATTAATTCTGTAAATACTTAGCATAAAGTCTGATAACACAGAATAAGACTAAGCAGATTTAGAGAAAGAACCTGAAACCATTCCAAGTTCATTTACCAATCTTGTAAAAGTAGCTTCACATAGTGGTTTTGTGAAGATATCTGCTAGTTGTTGATCTGTGGGAACAAAATGCAATTCCACTGTACCTTCATCCACATGTTCCCTGATGAAGATGCTGATGTGCTTTGTCATAGAGTGTTGAACTGGATTACCTGTCATAGCAATAGCACTTTGATTATCACAGTAAATAGGGATTTTGAAATATGTTAACCCATAATCCAGTAACTGATTCTTCATCCAAAGAATCTGTGCACAACAGCTTCCTGCAGCAATATACTCTGCTTCTGCAGTTGATGTGGAAATTGACTTTTGTTTCTTGCTGAACCAAGAAACCAATCTGCCTCCAAGAAATTGGCAGCTTCCACTTGTGCTTTTCCTGTCAATTTTGCAGCCTGCAAAATCTGCATCTGAGTAACCTATTAGTTTAAAGTCTGATTCTCTAGGATACCACAATCCCCGATCAGCTGTTCCTTTAAGATACTTAAAGATTCTTTTCACAGCTGTTAAGTGAGGTTCTCTTGGATCTGCTTGAAATCTTGCACAAAGACAGGTAGCATACATGATATCAGGTCTACTAGCAGTTAGATAGAGTAGAGAGTCAGTCATACCTCTGTAATCAGTAATATCTACTGATTTACCAGTATCCTTATCCAGTTTTGTTGCAGTGGCCATGGGAGTGGATGCACTTGAACAATCTTGCATTCCAAATTTCTTCAGCAAGTTTCTGGTGTACTTAGATTGACAAATAAAAGTGCCTTCTTCATTCTGCTTGACTTGAAGGCCCAGAAAGTAGCTAAGTTCCCCCATCATACTCATCTAATATCTTGACTGCATCAGTTTGGCAAACTTCTTGCACAGTCTGTCATTTATAGATCCAAAGATGATATCATCAACATAAATCTGGACCAGAAGTAAGTCCTTTCCATGGTTGAGGTAGAATAGTGTTTTGTCTATTGTTCCTCTGTCGAATCCACTTTCCAGAAAAAACTGAGCTAAAGTCTCATACCATGCTCTAGGAGCTTGCTTAAGTCCATAAAGTGCTGTATCAAGCCTGTAAACATAATCTGGATGTTTGGTATCTACAAAGCCTGGAGGTTGTTCAACATATACCTACTCCTCCAATTCTCCATTGAGAAAAGAATTTTTCACATCCATTTGAAAGACAGTAAACTTTTTGTGAGCAGCATAAGCCAAAAATATCCTTATGGCTTCTAACCTAGCAACTGGTGCAAATGTTTCATCATAATCAATTCCTTCCTGTTGAGAATATCCTTTTGCAACCAGTCTTGCCTTATTCCTTGTAATTATGCCATCACTGTCAGTTTTGTTTCCGAATATCCATTTTGTACCAACAACAGATCTATTCTTTGGTCTTGACACTACCACTTGTTAGGTCAGTATTTAGATTTTCAGCACTATCAGAACTTGGCTTATCAGAACTTGACGAATCAGAACTTGAAGAGCCAGATGCATGTTCTGATGTTTCTTGAGATGAGGTAGGATCTTGAGTATGCTCCCCCTGCATAGGTGCATCTTCCTTTGACGTAGTTACCACAGTTTCAATAACATCAGAGTTTAATCCATCAGAGTTTACAGTATCAGGACTTAGACTGTCAGGATTTTCAGTATCAGAATTTGAGTCTTCATTTTCAAATCTCAGCTGATCATGGTCAATGAAATCTTCAAGACCAGTAATCTTCTTGTCATCAAAAGAGACATTGATAGATTCCATGACCACTTTTGTTCTCAAATTATAGACTCTAAAGGCTTTTGTGGAAAGTGGATATCCAACAAAGATTCCTTCATCAGCTTTTAGATCAAACTTTGATAGCTGTTCAGGATGAGTCTTGAGAACAAAACACTTGCATCCAAATACATGAAAATATTTTAGATTTGGCTTCTTTTTCTTCACCATCTCATATGGTGTTTTTCCATGCTTGTTAATGAGTGTTGCATTTTGAGTAAAACAAGCAGTCTGCACAGCTTCAGCCCAGAAATAGGTTGGAAGCTTCGCTTTTTCAAGCATTGTACGTGCAGCTTCAATGAGAGTTCTATTCTTCCTTTCAACAACTCTATTTTGCTATGGAGTTCCAGGAGCAGAAAATTCCTGCTTTATTCCATGGTTTTTGCAGAACTCTTCCATTATCAAATTCTTGAACTCAGTGCCATTATCACTCCTTAAAATTTTTATAGAATCTTTGACCATTTTATCCAGCTGTTTGACATGATCAATCAAGATAGATGCAGTTTCACTTTTTGTGTGCAAGAAATACATCCAAGTGTATCTGGTGAACTCATCCACTATGACCAACGCATACTTCTTCTTTGCAATAGACATGACATTTACTGGACCAAATAGATCAACATGTAGTAGATGATAAGGCTCAAGAATTGATGATTCAGTCTTGCTCTTGAATGAAGATTTTCTTTGTTTGGCCTTCTGACAGGAATCACAAAGACCATCAGGTGCAAATACTGACTTTGGCAGTCCTCTCACAAGATTTTTCTTGACCATTTCATTTATATTGTTGAAATTTAAATGAGAGAGTTTCTTATGCCAATTCCAGCTTTCTTCAATTGATGCTCTACTCATCAGACAGATTCCAGAACCATCAGTACTTGTTGAAAGCTTAGCTTCATAAATGTTACCACGCCTGTATCCTTTCAGAACAACTTTGCCTTTAGATTTACTCACAATTTCACAGTGTTCTTCAAAGAAATCAATATGATAACCTCTGTCACAGATTTGACTTATACTCAGTAGGTTGTGTTTAAGTCCTGAGACCAGAGCTACTTCTTTAATTATGACATTTCCAAGATTGATATTGCCATATCCCAATGTTTTTCCAATGTTGCCATCTCCATAAGAAACACTTGGGCCAGCTTTCTCCACAAAGTCTGATAGCAGGGCCTTATTTCCAGTCATATGTCCTGAACATCCACTGTCCAGAACTAGAATATTTTTCCTGTTGCCCTGCAATCACAAAGACCACTAATTATTAGTTTTAAGGACCCAGACTTGCTTGGATCCTTTGGCCTTATTAAGTTTGTTAACATTTGCAGCGGATTTAGCATCAGAGTTTATGTTAACATTTTTCTTATCAGAACTTACACTATCAGACTTTGAATCAGAATTTACACTAGAAGGAAAAATGGAAACTTTCTTTAAAGAAGGTTTTATTTGATAATAATCATAGTACAAGTTATGATATTCCTTACAAGTATAAATGGAATGCCATAAACTACCACAATGAAAACAAGGATTTTGTGGTTTGTATCTAACAGACTGACTCTTAACTCCTGATTTTGAAGGTAAGGAGTTAATATTCTTATTCTTCCTGCAAAAAGAAGCCAGATGGTTAGAACTTCCACAGTTATGACATGTTTTCCTAGAAGCATCAGGAACAGGTTTATAATTATTGCTTTTATTCACACCTTCCTTTCCATTCCTATTTTTTCTAGGTGATTTTACCTTGTTTGCATTCTTAACATCTTTCAACGTATACTTAAGCTGCTTCTTTGTCATTAAGCCTATGTTCACTTCAGCTGTCTTTTCCTATTTTAGTTTGTCAGAAGTTAATTCCTTTGTGACTTCTGATTTCTCATTTTCAGACTTTACAGTTACAAACTTAACAGGTTTTAACTTTGGCTTTTGCTTATCAACGGGCTTAATTTCTTCAGTTCCTTTATCATTCTTATCTTCTCCATAACCTAAGCCCTCTTTCCAGTTTCCACTACTTAGCAAATTTTGAGTTGTTTTGCCAGAGTTAGTCCAAGTCCTGATAATCTCTCTTTCCTTTTCTAACTCAGTTTTTAGAGATTCATTCATTTTTAGCACTTCATCCCTAACATAAAAAGCATCATCTCTATCCTTCTGAGTTTGATGGAACATGACTAACTCTTTTTCTAAGAAATCATTTCTTCTCTTAAATGCAAGATTTTCAGAAGTTAATCTTTCACATGTTAAAGTTTGATCTCTATAACTAACAAACATGGTTTTAAGATATCTTCTTAACTCATTAATATCATCAGTATGAAAAGCATAAGTAGTCTGAGGTACCTTTGTTTCAGCAGCTTCAGAACTGCTCTCAGCACTTTTTTTATCAGCATTTGCCATCAATGCATAGTTTTCCTCACTTTCAGAGTCTGAGGTGTCTGTCCAGCTTTTCTGCTTTGTGACAAGAGCCTTGCCTTTGTCACCCTTTACCTTCTTGCAATCAGGAGATATGTGGCCTTTCTCACCACAGTTATAGCATTTAACATTGGTGTAATCTCCTCTGTCAGACTTTCCTCCTCTGCCTTCAGATCTTCTGAAATTTTTCTTATCAGAACTTATGCCTTTCCTGGAAAACTTCTTTCCCTTCCTGAACTTTCTGTATGCAATCTTTGTGATTCCTTTCACCATAAGAGCACACAGCTTCATCATCTCTTCATCAGCATCAGTCTCAGGCAAGCTTTCAGAATCTGAGTCATCATCACTCTCAGAACTTGATGACTCAGTATCAGACTTTATGAAAAGAGCTTTACCCTTGTCTTTCTTTGAGGAAGCTGCTTTGGGGGATTCTTCTTCCCCCTTAAGAGCAACTGTCCTTGACTTTCCTCCTTTCCTCTTGCTTCTTTGTTCCATCTCAAGCTCATGAGTCTTGAGCATTCCATAGATTTCGTCAAGAGTTGTTTCATCAAGATTGTAGTTGTCTCTTATTGTCGTTGCCTTCAAATCCCAGCATTCAGGAAGAGCTAACAGGAACTTAAGGGTTGAATCTTCAAGATCATACTTTTTATCAACCAATGACAAATCATTCAAAAGTTTGACAAATCTATCATATAAATCATTCAATGACTCATTAATCTTTGAGTCAAAGTGTTCATACTCTTGAGTGAGTATTGTCTTCCTGTTCTTCTTAATTGTCTCCGTTCCCTGACACCTTGTTTCCAGAGCATCCCATATCTCCTTAGCAGTCTTGCAGTTGATTACCCTGTTTGACATTACATTATCAATGGCACTATGCAGTAAGTGTCGTACCTTGGCATCCTTAGCAATTGATGTTATATCTTCAGCAGTATAATCACTCTTCTCCTTTGGTACGGTCTTTGCTGCTTCACCTGCAACTGCAACAGCGAGCTTGGTTGGTTTGTGAGGGCCTTCCTTGATTCTATCAAGATATTCTGGATCTGTTGCTTCCAGGAACATGGTCATCCTTACCTTCCATATGGGATATTCAGATGGTCTCAGTATGGGAACTCTGATGGTCTCATACCGACTCTGAATTTGTGTCTTTGGTGGTTCCTCAGTTTTGGTAGGCTTAGTTGGAGTTTCTGTGTCCGACATGATTGTGTTTGGATCTTTAACTGTATGTGTGTTAACAGATAGGCTCTGATACCACTTGTTAGGTCACACACACTGTAGAGGGGGTGAATACAGTGTATAGTACACTCAAATCGAACTTTAAGAACTTAAGTAACAGAAAACAAACTTTATTGAAACAATAAACTCTGTTACAGTATGGAACTGTTACCTCTCAGTGATGAACAATATCACGAGAGCTGCTAGGGTTACAATGAATAATTTTCTCGAATTATGATAACACTTATAGTGTAAACCCTATGTCTGTGTTTATATACTACACAGTTACAAGATAATCGCTAATTGATATGGAATATAATTCTGCTTCCTAAAATATATCAATCAGATATTTTTTCTTCCAAGTATTCCATTCTTCACGGAATTCCTTCTTCATGCATATCTCTTCTTATGTTTATCTTGATCTTCTTTCCTTTAATCAGCTACTATCCTTATCTGATCGCCCTTCAGCACTTAAGTTCTGATATCTATCTTCTAATGATTATCTCCTGATAACATAAGTACTGATATCATTAAGTCCTGACTTCCAGTATAAGTACTGATCAACAGTTAAGTACTGATTTATATTGTTCAAATAAGATCTGAAAGCTAAACATAAAACATATTAGCCATGACATTATCAAATATATCTAACATTTATAAAGTGGAAACTGATGTTAAAGCCGGCAAAAGAACCGATGTTAAACGATTGTGCTATAACAAACTGATGTTAAATACTAAAACAAAAAAATTCTTAAAACAGAAAACCGATGTTATTAATCTTTATAGACATCGGTTTTTCACCAATAGATATCGGTTTGAAATAAAGAACCGATGTCAAAAGTTATGTTTATATCGGTTTATCTTGAAAACCGTTGTTACTGGTATTAGTAACATCAGTTTAATGGGTAAATGGAAATATTTTGCTTATCTCACATATGTTTAAATTGATAAAAATATCATATTATGATAATATATGAAGATTAGATATGCATTAGAAATTTAATATCTTTAAAAACTGATGTTATATGTCTTCTTTAACATCAGTTTAAAATCGATGTTAAACGGGGTGTCTTTAATATCACCCACGAAGACATCGGATTTTTTTGTTCATACACATCGGTTTTTAGCCGATGTCTATTCTACTTTTTCTAGTAGTGAACCTCCAAGTTTTGTAGATTCAAAATTTCCTCATCATATCTACAGACTTGATAAAGCACTTTATGGCCTTAAGCAAGCTCCAAGAGCATAGTATGAGACATTAGCTCAGTTTCTTCTGGAAAGTGGATTTAACAGAGGGACAATTGACAAAACTTTATTCTATCTCAACCATGGAAAGGACTTACTTTTGGTATAGATATATGTTGATGATATCATTTTTGGTTCTACAAATGACAGACTTTGTAAAAGGTTTGCCAAGCTAATGCAGTCAAGATATCAAATGAGTATGATGGGAGAACTTAGCTATTTTCCGGGCCTTCAAGTCAAGCAGAATGAAGAAGGAACTTTTATTTGTCAATCTAAGTACACCAAAAATTTGTTGAAGAAATTTGAAATGCAAGACTATTCAATTGCATCCACTCCTATGGCCACTGCAACAAAATTGGATAAGGATACTGGTACATCAGTAGATATTACTGATTACAGAGGTATGATTGGCTCATTACTCTCTCTTACTGTAAGTAGACCTGATATCATTATGCTACCTGTCTTTGTGCAAGATTTCAAGCAGATCCAAGAGAACCTCACTTAACAGCTGTGAAAAGAATTTTCAAGTACCTTAAGGGTACAGCTGATCTAGGATTGTGGTATCCTAGGGAATCAGACTTTAAGCTAATAGGTTACTCAGATGCAGATTTTGCAGGGTGCAAAATTGACAGGAAAAGTACAAGTGGAAGCTGCCAATTTCTTGGAGGCAGATTAGTTTCTTGGTTTAGCAAGAAACAAAAGTCAATTTCCACATCAACTGCAGAGGCAGAGTACATTGCTGCAGGAAGCTGTTGTGCACAGATTCTTTGGATGAAGAATCAGTTACTGGATTATGGGTTAGAATTTTCTAAAATTCCTATTTACTGTGATAATCAAAGTGCTATTGCTATGACAGGTAATCCAGTTCAACACTCAATGACAAAGCACATCAGCATTAGGTACCACTTCATAAGGGAGCATGTGATGGAAGGTACAGTGGAATTGTATTTTGTTCCAACAGATCAACAACTAGCAGATATCTTCACAAAACCACTATGTTAAGCTACTTTTACAAGATTGGTAAATGAACTTGGAATGATTTCAGGTTCTTTCTCTAAATCTGTTTAGTTTATGTTCTGTTACATCAGACTTTATGATCAGTATTTACATATATTACTCTCTTTATGTAATTTGTGCTTAAATTGAAATTAACCTAAGTGTTGATTGTTGTCTGATGTGAATTTCTAAACTCTGATAGTGATATGAATATTTTTGTGACTATTCAATCCAATGAGGATAATTGTGCTAGATGCTGACCTAGTAGTCTCTAATATACTAAAGATCCCATGTTTGAAGTAATTGTTTATGTGGAAATCTTTTAACACAAGCAGATCTGATATTGAGCTTGGTTAGGTTTACTTTGTGTATTTTATTACTAAGTCAAAAACTAGAATAATGCTCCTTATCTGTTAAGTTATGATGTTAGTAAATCTTAAGGTTGTACTAAATGCTGATAAGCCTCACTTATCAAAAGAAAAAGTAAAGAAAAGAAATAAATATCAGGTACTCCTTTGAGATCTAGAGAAAAATGTATGTGGAAGGGAAGACCCAAGTGCATTGCTGGTATTAAGTAATATGCATTAGAAAAGCAAAATAAAATTTTCTTGGTGACTTTTCACATTCTCTGAATACTGGAGAAATACTCTGATAATAGCATAAATTCTGATAAGCAGTCGTGACTCACTTACACTGAGAAGCCACTGTAACAAGGAATTTCAAAAAATGCATAAAATGAGCACAAAACAGTTGAGGTGGATTCATGCATGACCTCATTCTATAGTAGACTTCAGACTAATGACAGATTTTGAGCAAAATTCTTAGTTATGCCTTATTTCTAAGATGTACTGAAGTGAATCAGATTTTACTCTTTGTCTGATATTTAGCTTAATGCACACACTTACACTCCATATGAATGATGAAAATTACTGTGGTGATCAATGTTGTTTTAGATGAACAGTTTAAGTGTCAGTTGCATAAATTCTGAGGACAAGTTCTGATGGAAGTTCTGATGATTAAGTTCTGTTGAAATCATATCAGTATTTGTGTGAAGAATTACAGAAATAAACATTTACTTTTTGAGTAAAGAAGCCATATTCTGATGACTTTTAAATTCTGATAATAATCAAGTTCTGATGCTGACGTGGCAGTGTTTATTTCCTTGATTTATGTTTAAGTCAATACTTCAACGGTTATATCTTATCAGAATATTGGTTTAAGTGAGATAAAGACAGTAATTATCATTTGTTTAGTGGGAACAGTTTTTTTTAAAAACTGCATGTGCATAGTAATCATTACTTATTTCCCGTGCCCATTAACTACTGTCTTAACTGCTGCATGGCTGACAGGTGTATAGTCTGATCTACTTCTCAATAACTGCTGTCAAGTGGAGCGTGTATAAGTAAAAGAGAGAAAAGATTTTAAATCTTTTATCTACTTTTGCACTCTATACTCTCTCTCTCTCTTTTTCTTATCTTCTCACATTCTTTGACAGTTTTCTATACATACATTTCATCAAACACCTTTCAGGCATTCTAACTTCGCACATATTTTCAATGGCACCCAAGGATATAATATTTAATGGAGCAAAGTTCGTCCCCAACAACTATGTTGCCATTCTCACTAAGAGTGAAGCTCCTTCAGAACTTCATTTTATTCAGGATTTCTTAGCTCATAGTGAAATTGGGTTCGCATTGACACAACCATCTAGTATATCTGGAACTCGAGTTCTGACATTCTGGCGTACTGGACATTATGATGAAGGTGGTAAGCATGGGACTCCAAGCATCGTATTTACAGCAAATGAGGTTGAGTATGTTGTTACACCGGGAGCAGTTCGAAAATCTCTACACCTACCTGAATCCTGTCAATTCAGTTCTGCTGTGGAGGAGCCTTTGCTACAGTAAATGATGGCTAATCTGGGATATGAAAAGAGTTTGGCTAAGATGGGTCAACTCAAATGCCCATATATTCGAAGGGAATGGAACTTCTTCTTCGACTGCATCACGAAGACGTTTACCAATAAATGCTCAAATTTCGATGCCATTCCCATTCTGACACAAAAAATTGGGTATGCACTCGTAAACCAGTCTCATTTTGATTATGCAAAGACTGTGTTATGTTTTATAGGAGATAGAATGAAAGAGGACAGGAATGTAGTTTACTTTGCTAGGTTCTGTTAGTTAATTTACAATTACTGTACATCAGATGAACCAAAACTAGCAGGTGAACTCATAGAACCTTTTAGGTTAGCAAAAAGGGCTTTCACTGCTGACAACAAGAAGGGAGTTTTGAGACCCCTTAGCATTCCTTATCAGTAAAGCAAGCCCTTGTAAATATTGATGCTGCTAAATATTCATTGTTATATCCTAATGTCCAACCCACCAACACACAACAGCCATCAGTACCTACTCATGTCACTCCACAAACACATACATCAGCACATGCCACTCAACCATCAACCCCCTTCTATAGTGTGTGTGTGACCTAATAAGTGGTATCTGATCTTCATCATCTAGATTCAGAAGAGGTGTTGTTGGAATATCTGCATTGAAATCAGCATCTAAAATTGGTGTTGTTGGTGAAGTATGTTGAAGAATGGTTGGAGGTTCCAAGTACAGAACTTCAGGCACAACCAAGTTATGAATATCTATTTCAGCACTTGTACCTGGGTCTTCATAATGTACTTGATCAATGACAGGAGACACAGGAGATGTAGGCACTCTGTCTTGAGCAGTTTCTTCAGCTTGAATTGGCGACAGTGGAGGTGTAGATGCAGTGGCTTCAGCAAATTTTGGTTGTGTAGATGGAAGGGATTCAATCACAATTGGCTCTTTGGGATCAGAGATTCATGATCCCCTTCCTTAGCTGCTGCTTCCACATCCTCTGAATCTGACTCAACTATGTCCCTGTTAGCTCTTTGTATCTTCACTTTCTTCAAGGGTGGAGAGACTTTGAGAGCTTTGCCATCAGAATTTATCTTTCTAAGCCTTTTGAGGGGCCTAAACTCCCAGTTTCCTTTGTTTTCTGAGGAGTCACTTCCTTAGCTGCTATTGCAACAGGTTCTGATGTTTGAAACTGTGCCTCATCATCATCAGACTCATCTCTTAGAATTATCTTCCTTCTTTTCTGCTGTGTCTGAGGAACTGACTTAGTCCTCTTTGCTCTAGAAGAAGAAGACTTCACTGTAGGTGCTGATGCTGCAAATACTGACAATACTGGTGAAGCTACTACAAATCTATATGATGATGCAGCTGGTCCTTCAGGACATGCACCTCTACAAACAGGTAATAAAGCTGATTTGATTAAAAAATTTGTTAGGGAGGATGCACCAGTACCTTGGAGTGAAACTCCAAGAGGACAAGAATGGATCAAGGAGTGAAACAAAGTTGATTTTGTTCCTACTACAAATATTCTTGCTGAGCACCTGGCTAAAGCTGATGAGATGCTGGTGAATGATGACTTCAAAGCACATCTCAGAGTTACTGCATTGAGTACAAGGCACCTTCAAGGTCAACACTCAATAACTCAAGCCAAGGTGAACAAAATTCAAGAAACCCTGATTCAGCAAGACATGAATGTCAAATTGGAAAAGAACAGGTTTTTTAAGCCAGCCTTTGACCGCATTGGGTATATAGAAAAGACTCAAGAAAAGCAGCAAGCTCAAATATCTGATATTTTAAAGAATCAAGCTGCTCAACAAGTTCAACTCAATGAAATCCAAAACTCTGTGGAATTGCTTGTCTCTCTCTTACTATCTGATGATGCCAAAAAGGGGAGAAAGTGATTAAGTCCAAATGCAAAATTGATCAACCACTGAAGGGTAAGGATGATGATAATGAAGACCAGGGAAACTCTGAAAGGGGTAGAGGTCATGGTCAAGGCAAAGGCTCTTCATCTAGGAAAACGGGAACTTCTACACAGAGATTAAGCTCTGATATTGATAGAAGAAAAAGTTCTGATAAGCAAGTTCTGACTAAGCCTGATGTTCTGATACAGGGTGAAAGTCAAGAATCATAGAAGTTTATGCAGACACTGAAGCTTAAGGGGAAGGAAACAACAGTCTATTATCAAGACCCCAAGTTACAGAAGCTGGATGAAGAAATTTCAAAAAGACTATTTCTCAAAAACAATCCAGGAATGGACTTTGAAAGTATGAAGAAAGAAGAAGCCAGACTTAAAGAAGAAAATGTCAAATCCAAGTCTAAAGCTTCTATTACTGCAAAGAAACCACCTAAGCCTAAGGGCATTGAGATCAAAGAGAGGACAGATACTGAGGCATTTAAGGCCAAGTCCAAATCACTGGTGGAAGTTGATCCTAGATCCAAGGGTAACGCAAAAATTGATGAACCTGTAAAGATATATATGCCAATCATGGATCTGGAAGCAAAATCTGATGAAGATACTAGTCTGATTTTGAAGAAGAAGAAGAATATTCAAACAACCTCTGACAGAGCACATGTTGTTCAAGATCATGACTTAGTAAATTCTGATATGTCAATGAAGCAAGCAACCTCTGACAGAGCTCAAGTTGGCTTGATATCGGAAAATAAAGAAAAGGAAACCTCTGACATTTCTCATGTTAAACCTTCAAAAATTCTACTACCTCGGTTTACTAAAGCTCAACAATCTACTCAACTTTTGAAGACTACATCAAGTGGTTTTGAAGCAAGAGTTATTCGAGGAAAGGAAGCTAGAGACAAATCAGGATTGGGTAGTTCTAAAGAAAAGAGAGTAAATAATACTACCTCTGATCCAACCACTTTGAGTGAACCAGGAGTAGGAACAACTCCTGAAAGATTGAATCAACTGGAGTCTGTACAAATGGTCTACCACTCTGTGTTAAAAGAAGATATCATGCTATACTTCATGACAGATGGGAGGGTATTCCATATAAGAAAGGATGCAATTCGTTTGAAGTACTTTGAAGAATTGCAACATGTGCTATTTCTACTTCAAGTGAAGAACATATCAACAGATGGCGCTGCCAGATACATAAGGTCTAATATTGAAAGATAGAAGAAATTATACTCTGTAAATTCTGACATACCATACTATCCTAAGTACAGAGCTCACAATGGTGAACTAGTTGAGATGAAGCCTAATACTGCCAAAATCACTACATTTCTTGGTATTAAAGGACTTGAATTCAATCTAGAGTCTGATAAAACTTATGTCATCAGACTGGATCAGGAGATAAGGAAAGCAAAAATAAATGATCTCAGGGCTGCTATCTTTCAGACAGGTGAAGATACAGTTGAACTTAAAGATGCAAAAAGGAGGATGCATAATGAAATTGAATATGCTGAGAGAAGTCTGTTGAAGAACTATCTCAGAACAACTCCTGATATTCGAGAGATCACACACTGAAGCCAAGTCAAGAACTACAGCTGATAAATTTTGAAGCATATACAGGCTAAAGCTGATATCAGACTTTAAGGATGGTAAAAGCTACAAGGACTGTGAGTTGTAGTTACTTAGTCAAATTCTCATATGCATTTGTACTTCATGTTTCTGACATCATCAAATATCTATTGAACTTGTATATTATGCTAATTTACAAGTTGGGGGAGATTGTTAGATATATTTGTGATATCATGTCTAATAATGATTTGTGTTTAGTTTTCAGATCTTAACTAACAGGACAAATCAGGACATAACTGGAAATCAGTACTTATACTGAAGTCAGAGCTTAAGATATCAGAACTTAAGTTATCAAAACTTAAGATATCAGAAGATAATATCAGGACTTAAGAAGACTTTCAGATAAGGAAGGCGACTGATTTAAAGGAAAGAAGATCAAGACTAAAACAAGAAGAGATATGTATGGAGAAGAATTCTATGAAGAATAGAATACTTGGAGGAAAAGATAACTAATTGATATATTTTAGGATGCAGACTCATATTCGATATTAATTAGAAGATTATCTTGTAACTGTGTGTCTATATAAACACAACATAGGGTTTACACTATAAGTGTTATCTTAATCGAGAATATTATTCATTGTAACCCTAACAGCTCTCGTGATATTTGTTCATCACTGAGAGAGAACGGTTTCATTGTAATACTATTTTATTAATAAGATTATTATGTGTTTCATACTTGTGTTCTTAATTCGATTTGATTGTAGGATACACTGTATTCAACCCCCTTCTACAGTGTGTGTGACTTAACATTAGGTATGAAGTATAACACATGGGGGTGAATATGTCTTCTTGATTTAACTGTAAGTGTTTGTGGCTTATGGAACTAAACAGTTGGAAGCATTTGTAGTGATAAAATACTAGATGTAAATACACAAGCGATTTATCAAAACTTACTTAATTTATACTAAATCAAATTTTCTTTTTACAAATTCGTGTTCTTGAAAATAAGAACTCAACCACTTCTCTTGAGAGAATTACAAGATTTTATAGATCTGTTTTTTTCATCTAAACAAAGGACCCGTGATATGTTTTATAGATAATCTTGCACGGTTTTACAGAACTTGCACTAAAATAGATTAACACATTTTCTAAAACTCATGTGTCTATTTCCATTTCTAGTGCAGCATATATGTGCAGAATCTACTAGGTTTGTGACCCTTCTTTGTTTTGTTCATCTTGGCCCTTGATCTTGTATTCTTCAAATTGCATTTGTAGGATTTTCAATTCAATGATAGAATTGTTTGTTGACTGATAATCTTGGATCTTCAAGTTGTATGTATTCTGAATTTTGAAGTTGTTTGACAGGATCTCTTTTGTTGTGTAGAGATGCCACATATCGATAAGTAAAATGACTTATCGATATCTCCAGTTTTCTACATAGATTTTTGACTTGTCGAGATCTCCAATTCTCTATAAGCTTTTTTACTTGTCGATATCTCCACTTCTCTGCATAAGCTTTTGACTTATCGATATCTCCAGTTCTCTACATAAGCTTTTGACTTGTCGATATCTTCAGTTCTCTACATAAACTTTTCACTTTTGATATCTCCAGTTCTCTACATGAGCTTTTGACTTGTCGATATCTCCAGTTTTCTACATAAGCTTTTGACTTGTCGATATCTCTAGGGAATTCTCCACGAGCCATTTTAGACTTCTCGATATACTTCTCTATATTCCTTGATCTGTGACTTGTCGATATTTGACTTAGAACATTTTTTCTAGAACAACATTATTCAACTCCAAGTTTCTACATTTCTCTCCGAGGCATGATCATGATTGATTTTCTTTCAGAGTTTATTTCTTAGCTTGATGGCTGTTAATAGAAAAATCTTCCAGTCTAATCTACTTAGCATTTTTACAGACCCGAGAAATACAATTACAGAATACAATGTAATTATCATACAACTTATTCTTTGGGTTGTCAAGATGGCTTAATCTTGTTATGTACATTCATGTCTTGCATAACAGAGAAGTATAGTTAAATTTGAAACTGTAATTAAGTTTGATATATGAAAGAGAATAGATGAAAGAAAAAAAGGAAAAAAAGAGAGTTTTGATGCAGTTTGGTGAAGAATTCTTGATACTCGTTCATGATGTTTATATCCAGTTGCAAACTTGTGGTACAATTATAGGCACGTCATTTGGAGGAGCAACTACATGACCATACGAAAACCGGAGACACGGTCATTTGCAGTGTAACACATAGTAAATACGGGTAATAGTTGGAGGGCGTAACAGTAAAATTATGCTTGTTTTGCATTCAGGCTTTATAATTTAAATGATACAACTATTTAAAATATAGCTAACTCACTGGATTGCTTTGAAAAAAATTATTATGACAAATTTTTTTATGATGAAAGTTCATTTTCGGGATTCAAGATCGAATTATAAAAAATGCAATTCCGGATACTGATACTTTAACGTTCAAATTGGTAAATGAAGACGGAGAGAGTTAAAAAATTTCGAAGAACTTGTTAATAATTTTTCATGCGTATGAATATCATGTATATTTTCCTCGCACTTGTCTCTTCTAAAATACTAATTGAATAAGAGTAATGCTAGATAACCCAAAAAATATATCAACATAATTACAGAATAACGTTGCATGACACGTGTTGAAATTTTATTCGTGATTGCATATAGTCTGAGGAGTGATGGAAGATGCCAGATATGCCAAGTTAAATCACAACAAGTAGGTGGACAAGTTATATAAACTTAAACCAAGTAACCATAGTCAGTGGCTTCAAGATAGTGTGTCAAATATTTATGACATAAATATAAAAAGAAATTGATTCAAATAATAATGAAAAGTGCTTGAAAGTTATTACAATTGTTCTTGACAAATTTTTATATTTTGATACCTATCTATACTATCACTCATCTTAATATTCGAAAACAAATCTTTCTCTTGATAATACATGTGAATATCCTAAAAAATGAATTAATATGATACATTTGGGTGTTTATGGTCTAAAATTAAATATGAAAATTTGGGTTGAAGGCATAAAAGAGGGGAGTTGCTTGGGAAAAAAACAGGGAATGTTTGAAAAATGAAGGAGAAGTCACCTATCTAAATTATAATATAACTTCGCGGGCTTTAATTTTTTTAAGTGAAACAGGCCTGTTGGAAAAGCCCACTATCTTAAAGCCAAAGCCCACAATAAATATCACAGATATAGCCTGATTATCAGTTTAAATTTTTTTATAAAAAAATATGGTGTGTCAAGTGACACACCTTGAATAATGGTACATCCGCCACTACTGACCATAGTATAATCAATCCATGTAAGTGACCATAATAAGCCATGAGAAATATATAAACCTTTTAGAGATGGTTGCTGCTCTGAACTTACATATGACCACAACATCCGCAGATCACAGTAATGAAACACTCAAATTTAAAGAAGTGTAAGAACTTGACACTTTAACTTTGTAATAGAAAGCAAGTGCAATGAACAATAGAAAATAAAATAGCATGGTTACTAGGCACTCTGCAGAATCTACATAGCATTAAATTCTAATAGACTGCATTACAACATTTGATAGCAAAAAATTAAAAAACTACAGAGCTTTATATACTACATAACATTAAATTTTAATAGATTGCATTAAAACATTTGATAGCAAAAAATTAAAATAAGATATGAAATCCACATTAGGAAGATTCCTAAAAACTGCAGAATTATATAACATAAAAAATCATGTAAAATAGCACAAGAAGTCAATTAGATCAATGACAGACACACAGTCTCCTACAAAAGTCATTAACAACAATGGAAACAATTCCAACCAACATCCATCTACGAAAGTAAAGGAAACTACTAGGTTACCTTGAAAATAAATCTAATTATTTGAAAGAACCGCCTTCATAATTTCAACCTTGAAATGATGATCAGATTCATCAAGCCATCTGAAATAGCAAGAATCACCAACATTAAGCTGCATCACATTACAAAATTCAATCCATCCTCCATGGATGGATGTTCGATTCCCTGGATGTCACTTTCTGATTTCAAACTCCCATGAAAAACCACCTTTGTACACATGCAATTTGTCCTTTTTTTTCTATAACGCAGTCAAGCGGTGGAACTCAGCTGGAACACACTGCATAAAACAGAAAAAATGTTAAAAGCTTCTTACAAGTCCAACAAAATGAGATACACAGTAAACAATACAGTTATCATACATACCACACCATAACAGTAAGGTAACAGATGAGATTGCACAACCTGAATCTTGAAGTGTAATGGATACCGAAGTGTGAACCGTAGAGAACCTGCAATTGAAATCAGAAAAGGTCAAGTTTTACATCAAAATTCACAATTAACAGCGAAACTCATGACACTTACCAGATGAAACCACATTAACATCTAACCCTATCTTCACATTCTGTCCATCAAACAAGCTGAGCTTAAAAACACGCCCCACATCATAAGTAAAAACCAACAGTTCCAACAAACTAAAATCAGGCAGTTTCAACCCCTCGCATACGCTCCTCATTCCAGAAAGCTTACGGTCAAGAAATTCATAATGACCACCAAATATGGAATGATTCTTCAGATTGTAAGTAAACCACTCAGGGATTACTGAACCAAACATGTGCATAAAAGATCTAGGGGGCGCCTAAGAAGGATAAACAGTTTAGGTTAGTCCTAAACAACAAATGCAGATCCTTCAAAAAATGTTGTAAAACTTAATCATTAAAATTTACTCACAACTTCGTCCACTATTGGATCAGCAACACTAATAAACTTAACAAACCTCCAGCCTCCATCATTGGTCGAAACTATAATCAATCAAAAGATCGGAATCTAAAAAACCACCCACAAAAAAGGAATCAACATGCAACTAATTAAAGTTTCTTACCATCCACCGGAGAGGCTTCCTAGGAACTATGCACAACTGCCAGATACTGGATCTCGCAACCGTCCTCACCCACTACATACACCTTGAAATTACGGAAATCCACAGATTCAAACAGCAGCAGTTCACCACCGGTGAGCCCAAAATCAGAGAACAGATCCCCCACCCCCATCAACTTCCTATTTTCACGATCATACACAACATCAATCTTATACCCATTCATAATGGAAAGGATCCAATTTGCACTAAGATTATTCCGCTTCATGTCACAGAACTTTTGCGGAACAGGCTGAAATAGAAATGAACTGTCATATACCAATACGCAGAGAGAACATATAAAGATTAAATTGGAACTCACCAATTCGTTTGAAGAACAACCATCACATGTTAGGAACTTGAAAAAATCACGCACGTATGTTGGCCACTCCATTTGTGTTGATCAGACAGTTGAAGACAGATCAGAAGATGAAAGAGAAATAAAGAGAACTCAGTACAAATGTCTTAGAATGTTGAAAAGAAAGTTGCAATACAGTTACCAAGGTCTTTGGTATTCCCATATAAACAATTCAAATTAAAAACCGCCAGCACTGTTAAATGGGATTAACTGCTATATTTTATTCACAATTTTACTTAAATTATTACTTTCCCTTAATATCATTATTATTACAAATAGTAATTGTACTCCGTCCATTTTTAAATATTTCACGTTTTCGGTTTTGCCACATATCTTTAGGTTCGTTGACCCGAAAATAAAATTTATTGTTAAGTTTTCCTTTCTCTCATAATTTCAAAAATCAATAATTATTCTTACTACAAAAAAAATTAAACAAAAAAATATATAACTGCCTAATCAAAACAATTAAAAAAACCTAGACCAAGTCAAAGTATAAAAAATAAAAATTCGTATGAACTAACTTTATAAACTAACTTTATAAATTCTATAAACGTCGCATACCTATTTTTCGTTAATAATTGTTAATAACAAAATAATTATCATTTCTTCCTCTTAAAGTTGTCAATTCAAAATTAATGACATATTACAAAATGTTAATATTAACACAAAATAAGATAAAAAAATAAAAAAATAAAAAAATGATTTTCTACTTGAAACGGCAAATGAAGACAAACTGACCAATTACTCTAATGAAGAAAATAAACTTATAATATCTTAAACTCTAATTTTTTTTGTTTAAAATTGTTAATAACATAATGATCATCATTTCCTCATCTTAAAGTTGTCAAATTGTTCAAAATTAATGACGTATTACAAACATTTCAATATTAACCGAAAATAAGCTAAAAATATAAAAAAATATATCTAAGAGAAACAGAAAGTAATGATTGTTTGCAACAAGATAGGTCTATGGTTTAGAAAATTCGTCAGAAATTCATAGATAGAAGAGCCGAAAATGAAAGAGAAGAGATTTATGCCTAATACAAAGAAGAAGAGTTAGTATGGAGATTAGTGTACGTGCATGCAAATAGAGAAAATAAACAATACTACATATATTATATATAAATGCGAACATTTCTATTAACACATTAAATCTATAACATAATTTTTTTACCGGAAACATATTGCCTGCCCATGCGTAGCGGGCAAGCATACTTGTGTTAATAATTTTTCATGTGTATGAATATCATGTATATTTTCCTCGCACTTGTCTCTTCTAAAATACTAATTGAATAAGAGTAATGCTAGATAACCCAAAAAATATATCAAAATAATTACAGAATAACGATGCATGACACGTGTTGAAATTTTATTCGTGATCACATATAAATGCTCGTAGGTTCCCAGATTATTACGAGAAAAATTACCATTTATAAAATATTTGAACTTTTTTTAATATTTTTTTGGAGTCTCGAGCATTTTTGCAATAATATAATCTTTATATTTTGTTTTAAAAAAATTCACGTTTAACGAAGAAATGAACAAGTATTTACTGAAGTAGTAATTCGAAACACGAAACAAACCTAAACAAACTGAATGCATGTTTAAGAGTAAGTCCACCAGTATGCTAGTAACTTCCTTATAAATATTATAAAATATTGACTCTTACCAAGTTAAAACATGATTTTATATTTCAACTCCAAGAATAATTCCTAAGCTCATCCCTTATTATTATTATAATAATAAACTTGGACAAAAAGTAGAAGAAATAGAGACAAAAAAGTAAAAGAAAGAGTGAGAAACAAATTTTTTATTAATAAAAGTGATATAAAGGAGGGCTAGTAGTTCTTTAAAAATAATGTACGAAGGTGATATTTTAGTGATTTAAGCAACTACTAAGATACTGTTGGAGCATAAATTTATGTCAAATTGATTATAATTGGACTTAAGAGTTTGTATAACTAAATTGTTGGACTTGCTCTAAGAAACGAGTTGTGCAAGTATAACTGAATGTTGAGGTTGGATAAATGTACGGACTGTAGCAGCGTGTGTCACTAGTATTTTACAGTTTTGGTTTACGTGTTCCGTTGGTTATCCAACCCCTTCATCTTCATGGCTACCTAAAATAATACAACTAGTCTACTACAGTTCTATTTCTGTACACATTTCTCTGAAACCTACATTTATCCACCCATTTAAAAGTTGCAAATTTTATTAACCCGATGCAGAAAGTGTGCGCAGGATAAGAGCATGCACACACTTTCCAGTTATCAACCACCCCCTCCACAAAAGTTAAGAAACTAAACAGCAATTTCCTTTTTTTTTAATGAAGATGAGACGGCAATGGAGAGCTGATGAAATACTTGCAAAAAGAGAAAAGGTGATACTTTTTGGTTGCATGAATATTTGTATTTTGTTAAATGAAATATCTATAATCTTATTTTTCTCACACTTCTCTTTACTCTGTAAATAAGTAAAAACAATAGGAATGTTAGAGTAAATTATTATGGGGGCAGTAGTACTAATAAAAAAAGCAAAGCAGGGTACATAATTAGACTACTCAATGCTTTGATCCGCGTGCTTTGATGCAATTTCTGCCCCCCTTTTCTCTTTTGCCTGTGATATTGGGTTTTTGATGAACTTGGTGAAATGTCCCAGCCCCACTAAGATTTCCTCCTCTTTTTCCAGGTTTCTAAATTTTGAGCTCTCTCTCTCTCTCTCTCCAGTAGAGTCCCTTCATATATTCTTCAAGTGTTTCGTTTCATTTCATCAAACTTGTTTCTTATGCAGGTTCCTTGAAGAGGGGTTTGGTCTACTTTGTGTTCTTGGATGTAAAGGTGCAGCCTTTTGATTTTTAAGGGTGTGGATTGTGATTTTTTGGTTTATTCATGAGTTGCACAGAAGATATTCACAAGCCAGGTGGGTTGATCAATGGTGCACAAACACTCCTTGAGGAAATTAAACAATTAAAAGAAATGCAGGATCATTCAGGTGTCTTTGTTTTTCTTGTGGTACCAATTTTAGTATGCTAAATTTTAATTACAAAATTGTCTTAAAATGAACTTATCTGATCAAATTTTACAGTTAAGAAGACAATAAATTCAGAGCTTTGGCATGCTTGTGCTGGCCCTCTGGTGTGCCTACCTCAGGTTGGGAGTCTAGTGTATTACTTTCCACAAGGGCACAGTGAACAGGTTTGGTTTCTTGTTGTAACATATTTATGTTCAAATATCTATTGTTTATTCAGGCCAATGCCTTTTCTGGTACATCATTGATGTTTTTCAATATATTAGCTTATTATGTATAGGCAAGGGGGTAAAGATTCTAACCCTGAAAATGTTAGGATTCGAAAACTGTAAGGGCAGGGAAATTGCTTGCCTAAAAATTTGAACGATTAATCCAACAAATTTCATGTAAAAGCGTGAATATCATCAAACACAAAACATTCACAATAATGAGCAACAATTTCTAGGATATCATGGTTCTAAATCAATCCAGATTAAGTGTAGGGTATCCGTTTTCTGGACTTGTGTTGTTATGCCTTGTGCAACTATAAGCAAGGTTCAATTGTTTGGTTCTTCAATGTGCTAAAAAGTTCTGCATATTCCCTTTAAACTTTGTTAAAGAAATGGAAGTATAGGTAAACTGTTAAAGGGTTATATCTTTGTATATGAAGATTATATCGATCCTGCAATACAAAAATCAGGTGATCACAATATATTTTACAAATTATACTTACTGTAACTTCGCAACTAATCTCTTTTTCGTGTTGTCAAATCAAACTCGCCGTTGGAGTGAATTTTCCTACCAAGTTCTACAATTTTTTGCACAACCTTTTATATTGTTGGAGCTACCATCCAAACTTTAAAAGAGCACTGTATGCTCCTTTTAAAATTGTATTGAGGTGTGAATTTTTCCAACAGGTAGCAATTTCAACAAATCGGGCAGCAACTTCACAAATACCGAACTATCCAAATTTACCATCTCAATTGTTGTGCCAAGTTCACAGCGTTACTCTGCATGTATGTTACCTCTGCATTATTATAAATATAGATTACTAATGTATTGTAACAAACATTGTAGACATGTAAACTGTACTAAAGTTATTCATGATTTTGAAAAAACGTTCCTCTCTTCTGATTTTTCTGATAGTCAGACAAAGATACGGATGAAATCTATGCTCAAATGAGCCTTCAACCTGTGAACTCTGTAAGTTAATATTTTAAGCAAATCTGATCTAGTGGATTATTAATATCTATGTGTTAATACTGTAGCCTGCGGGACCAACATTTTACACGGCTAAACTCTGCTGCTGACTCTAAATTAATACTCCTATAAATCAGGAAAAAGATGTCTTCCCTATACCAGATCTTGGTCTCAAGACCAATAAACATCCAAGTGAATTTTTCTGCAAAACTCTTACTGCTAGTGATACAAGCACACACGGTGGATTTTCAGTGCCACGTAGGGCAGCAGAAAAGCTTTTTCCTCAATTGGTAAGCCTCCTAAACTCCCTCTATTTAAAGATACTACTTCACTAGTCATAGTCATAGTCTTGAGAAAGAGACACAGAAAGGGCATCAAGTATCTTTATGACTTCATCTGTTGAGAGATGTTTTTCAAGATTTGTACCAGTTAGAAAGACCCGCGGGGAGAGTAGTGGTAGGAAGATGGTCCTTTACAGACATATAAATTCGCCCCATCCGAAAATATTAATAAAGAGTAGAGATACAGGTCTTCTATTTTTTTCTCAATTTGTTTCAGGACTTCTCAATGCAGCCTCCGACTCAAGAGCTTGTTGTTCGCGACTTGCATAATAATACCTGGACATTTCGCCATATATACCGCGGTGAGATGCTTAAAAGTTTTGTTAGATTATATTTTCTTTGTTAAGCTGTCTATAATTGTTCTTTTCTGGTTCACTCGATAATGCGCCTGAGGGTTTGTATCATCTAACACCAAACTAAGTGATGTTAACTAAAGGCATAAATCTATGTTATTTTCTTAGTCAGCCTCCATTCGGACCTGTCTCACAATTTGTCTCGTGCTACATGCTTATTACTATTTGTGTAGGGCAGCCGAAGCGTCACCTCCTTACAACTGGTTGGAGCATGTTTGTTGGGGCTAAAAGACTCAAAGCAGGAGATGCTGTCCTTTTTATCAGGCACTGCTTTTACATGTTCTCCTCTAGCGTGCATATTTCTATTATACAGTATTGCTCAACAAAGTTTACTTGCGCAGTTCATCTGAAACATAGTAATCATTCCCAAACAACACTAATTTCGTAGTGAGGAGATATTTTACAGCGCACTTAAATAAACTAAATAATTTTAAGTAGCACTTAATATAGCACCTGAAATATGAAATGAAAGCCACAATTTCGCGAAATCTGTCCCAGTATATATTACCGATCGGCAGTCAGCATAAATTTTTCCATAATGTGGCAGGGATGAAAAGTCACAACTATTGTTAGGAGTGAGGCGTGCAAAGCGTCAGCAAACAGCTCTGCCGTCATCTGTTCTGTCTGCTGATAGCATGCACATTGGGGTTCTTGCTGCTGCTGCTCATTCTGCAGCTAATCGAAGTCCGTTCACCATATTTTATAATCCGAGGTATATAGAGACATTTGGAATAGTTTTGGCAACATTAAAATGTTTTTAATGTAATTATGTGCATGCATTATGTAGAGCATGTCCTTCTGAGTTTGTTATTCCTTTGGCGAAGTATCGGAAATCTGTCTACGGCTCCCAGCTCTCCGTTGGTATGAGGTTCGGGATGATGTTCGAGACCGAGGATTCCAATAAGCGGAGGTAATATCAATCGAAATTCTCATACCAAATTCAGCTTCAAGTGTGTTTTGAATGGTGCACACGTTCTTTTGTTTTGCTGCATACACCATTAGTTTGACACGAGAAGCAATCCAGCAAATTACAATATATTTAACACGAGAAGCAAGCCAGCAAATTAAATTCGTAGAATTTGGAAATTTTAAAAATATGCAGTGACTTACACTTTAAAATTTGCTCAGCTTTAAAAGTATGTAAACTTATCTCTAGTCTCGTAACCCATCTCTTGGTAGCCTAGTGGGTGCCTCCCTCTTTAATCGGTATCAAGAGATTTGAAGTTCTAGTCTTGTGATATTAAAGCTTATAACTTTTTTACTTAATAGGAAGTGGAGGAGTAATTTTTTTTCATTACTAATTTGTGCAGATATATGGGCACAATTGTCAGCATGTCTGATTTAGATTCAATTAGGTGGCCAGGGTCCAAGTGGCGTAATCTTGAGGTGAACCCGCACTTTTAGCAAGTAAACATTTACATTGGAGATTAACATCCAAGTATGATCTTAGACGTACAATTTTTTGTCATTATAATATACTCCAATGTAATTTTCACATTTTAATATCAGGTGGAGTGGGATGAGCCTGTATGTGGTGATAAGCAGAACAGAGTGAGTCCATGGGAAATTGAGACTCCTGAAAGTCTGTTCATATTTCCTTCTCTGACATCAAGTCTCAAGCGGCCATTTCAGTCTGCTTTTTTTGGTAAAGTTTTCATCAGTTTCTGTTGCTTTTTTAATGGTTTTCACTTCCAAATATTTCAATGGAATGTATCTGGTTTAATAGGGGCAGAAAATAACTGGGAGATGGTAAACAGACCGATGATTGGGGTCCCTGAAAGTTTGCACGAGGACTTTCCAAAACTTCCTATTTCAAGCCTGTGGTCAGAACAACTGATCAGGATGCCCATAAAACCTCAAGCTGTTAATCATCCAGGATCACTTCTATCAAGTGCGCATGACTGTACTAATAATGAAACTCCTCTACAACGAACCAACAACTCGACGCAGGCAACACCTGATCGGAATACACAAGCTCCAGTTACAGAACATATGTTGACACAGGCAGTAAACTGTTGGCAGTTTCACCGTATCCAACCTGATGCCATAGACCCAACCTCATTAAATCTGAATTTACAGAAAAATTTACAGCCTCAAATATTAAGCAAGACACAAGCACCACATAGTAGTGAAATGATAAAACCAACAATTGCTATCTCACCAGAACGGTTAAATAAATTTACTTCTGGGGGGCAGTATGAGGAAGAAAATCTGGCGGCAAGGCCTATCAACTCTATTCTTATAAATGAACCGACGCACCCTGAAAAGAATGAGTTTCAGTCAAATTCATGGTTCATGCGATCACAGCTGGATGTAAATTCTTTTCGGTCTTCACAAATTGAAGCTGCTAATATTAATGCTCTACTTCCGCATCTTAATAATACTATATGGAAGTCAAACCCTTCTGCATGTCAATCCTTTGCTGGATGTATTATATCTCCAGCATCTGATGGAATTAATCCTATTTTACCTTCAGCGGGCCAAGAACTATGCCACCATCAGATGAATAATACAGAGTCTTTGTCCGAAGAAATCGAATTTCAGACATCATGTCAGCAAGACTTATGTAAACCGCATCCTCTATTTAGCACATGTAATTTGAAGAATATTTCAGAAGACAGCACTGGTCAGAGTGATTTATACAGTTGTCTAAACTTTGATAGTAGTACTGGTGGAAGCACTGTAGCAGGTCCTTCTGTTTCTGGCACTGCGATAGAGGAGTTTTGCTCATTCGAGGATGTAAATTTTCCAAACCCATCAGCTTATCTTGTCGGAAACTTTTTTTCAACCCAAGATATGCAGTTGCAAGTGACATCAGCCAGCCTAGCAGAATCACAGGCGTTCTCGCTGCAAGAATTCCCTGACAGCTCAGGTGGTGCATCTTCAAGCAATGGGGAATTTGATGACAGCAATCTCTTGAAGAACAACTCGTGGCAGCAAGTCACTCCACGGGTGCGAACATACACAAAGGTAGGAATTCTAAGTTTAGCACTTAGTATTCCAGTTGAGTTACACTGGCTTATTTGTAATGACCAAGTAATCTGCTATTTTTTAATGGTTGTAGGTAGTTCCATTTCTTAATTTGATTTCTCTATCTCTTCATTTCTATTAATATAAACAGATTCAGAAGGCCGGATCTGTTGGAAGGTCAATTGATGTGTCAAGTTTCAGGAATTATGATGAACTTTGTCGTGAAATAGAATGCATGTTTGGACTTGGTGGGCTCCTCTGCGACTCTGAAGGTTCTGGTTGGAAACTAGTATATGTAGATTATGAGAACGACGTTCTTCTTGTTGGAGATGATCCTTGGAAGTAAGTTACAATAGTTTCAATAATATGAAGGGAACTACATAAGTTATATATACCGAGTGGAGGAATAATCACCTTTAACTTAGTTTTTCCTCTTTAGGAGTTGTCATATTTATTTTTTAATCGTATATGCAGGGAGTTTGTAGGCTGCGTTCGCTGCATCAGAATTCTATCACCTTCTGAAGTTCAACAGATGGGTGAAGAAGGAATGCAGCTTCTCAACAGTACAGCAGCACAATGTATCAATGGATCTGAAGGTGGTCATGCCTGAAATGAAATTTGCTGATTTCTTGCAGCTGCAGTTCAGCACTTCAGCCTGATTTTACACTTAATAGCCTGCATCATGAATTTGCATTATGCATTTCATTGAAGATAAGATCAGTCGTTAGTTTATCTTTGCTTGATACACCTCATTAACTAGTATAAGACAATCTTTGGTGTAACTATGAATCTCAACAAGGTGTCTTGTCAGTTTAATATTAGATCTATGTAAGTTTGTGATGAGTAGAGTTTCAATGTAATGCAACACAGTGAATTCATGTTTGTCAGATTATCAGTGATGCTCTAATGGCAACATTTGAGTCATTTGACCCACTGTCGAGGCTCTAATGGTAGATAGTGCAAAATTAAAGTACACATAACATAATATCATGTAATGGCCCTCCAGCAACAAAGAGGAAATCTCAGGTTATGCTGGTTATCTTCTCTTACAATCATGTCTTTAAGAGAAAATGGGAATATTAGATCAGCCACCTCCGGTCCACTGCGTCGAAGTGTACATGCATACACCTATTTACACACATATACCGAGCTATGAACGTAGCCGAATCGAAGAAAAAGCGGAGTGCATATATACACACATAGGCTATGAACACAGAAACAAACCAATATGTGTATTTGTGTGTGAGCAAAATGAACAAACAAAGTAACAGAAAAAGAGGAGAGAAAGATATAATCCGAGTCTAGTACATAACCGTCTCCTTAAAATTTGTTAGCCCTCACCGTCGTCTGCGAGCGAAAAGCCTCCCAGGATAAAATGGATTGCAGTGATGTAGAACAGCACAGCACTTTCAGCGAGCTTGAAACAGAGCAAGAAATTATCATCGGGGGAGAGAGAGGTAGGGTTTTGTGTTTAGAGGCGAATGTGTTTTTGGTGTGTCTAACCCTAACGCCCTAGAAGTGTTTATATAGGTGTAGATAGACTAGTGTGCTACTCTTTTCCATAATTAAATATCATTAATTATGGAATCAGTGTAATACTTACAAGATACTCTATTTCATAAATAATCTGAAACAGAATCAGATTAAATATATCAAGACATACACCATATCAATTAATCTGAAACAAAATCAAATTAATTTATGCCATAATATTTGGGCCAAATTCTAGTGGAAAATAATAATTTCCATTATTAAGAGAATATCATCATATCTCACACATCTTTTAGTCATAATGCTCAGAATATGACTTACCAATATGTGACTTATACCCATATTTTTCCAACAATCCCTCACATGGGTGAGATTGGTGATCTTAGTAGCACACACCAGACAGACAGACACAAGGTTTGACTTGGTGATAATTTCTTCGATCAGATATAGCATACGATAGGTAGAGAATGCTCCTTGAACCTTCGCTTGAGTAAACATACCAACTTTACTAGTAGATAGTAGACGTGCTTGTCCTTGAACTGTTCGACCGTTTGTGTAAACGATGATATATTTATCACTATATCTATTCTGACTCGTTCAGCTCTCACGGGTATGTCCATTTTGGCCATGTGACATCGTCCTGATTCTGCAGGAGTTTCTAAAGAATTGTGCCTCGCAATTCTCCTTTGAAGCGACCCCACTTCTCTCCCACATAGGTGATCTTTGTCTTATAGAGTAACCCGCGTTTACTCAACTGAATTCCATGCATTCAACATTTCGAACTCCATGTATTCACCGAAAGATCATTAAAAGCTCAGAAGCTTATCCTCGTACCTTACGGGTCTCACTGTTTCTCATCATAGGAACAGGTCAGGGGTTACCTCCACAGTGATTTGGTCATCATGATTTAGTTGTCCCGTTGAACTAAGTTCTTGGGATCTCCAGTCAGCAATGGTTGGGTGTCCACCATGATGCCGTTAAGCAATAGGCTTAAGATCCATCCCTCTCGATAATTTCTCAACCACTTCTCTTGATAACCCTTTGGTTAGCGGATCCGCGATATTATCCTTTGTCGATATATAGTCAATGGTAATAATTCTGGTTGAGATTAATTGTCTAATGGAACTATGTCGTCGTCGTATATGACGGGACTTTCCATTATACATCGTGCTCTGTGCTCTGCCAATAGCGGATTGACTATCACAATGTATCCATATTGCAGTCACAGGCTTTGGCCATCTTAGAATATCCTCCAGCAACTGGCGTAGATATTCAGCCTCTTCAGCGCATTTATCTAGTGCCACGAACTCAGCTTCCATCGTGGAATGAGTTATCACCGTTTGCTTGGAGGATTTCCATTATAATGTCGCTCCGGCTAGTGTAAATACGTAGCTACTCGTAGACTTTAGTGCCTTCTTGCTAGATATCCAGTTTGCGTTAGTATATCCCTCTAATATTGTTGGATATCTGCCATAGTGCAGTCCATAGTCTCGAGTTCCCCTCAAATACCTAAGTACTCTTATGATTGATTTCCAGTGATCAGCTCCCGGATTACTCGCAAATCTAATCAACATGCTAATTGAGTATGCAATGTCTGGTCTTGTACAACTCATAAGGTACATCAGACTTCCAATTATTCTCGAGTATTCCACTTGGGAGACTCCTACACCTTTATTCTTGGATAGATGTAAAGTCATATCCATAGGTGTCCTAGCTTTCTCAAAGTCATCCTTAAGAAACTTTTCTAGGATCTTGTCAACGTAATGAGGTTGACTTAGTGCGAGACCCACTGATATTCTAGAAATTTGAATTCCTAGAATAACATTTGCTAGTCCCATATCTTTCATGTCGAATCTTGATTTCAACATGTCCTTGGTAGATTTGATCACTTTATCATTGCTTCCGGCAATAAGTAGATCATCTACATACAATGTCATCATGACATAACCGCTGTCATTATCCTTGACATGGCTTTTCTCGTTTTCCTTGTAATAGACACAACTATCACATTCATTGATTTTGAAGCCATTTTGCAGCATGATCTCATCAAATTTTTCATGCCATTTCATAGGCGCTTGCTTTAGACCATATAGTGATTTCACTAATTTATAAACTTTTCTCTCTTGTCCAGGGACAACACACCCTTCAGGTTGTTCCATATAAATTTCCTCATCTGTATCCCCATTTAGAAAAGCTGTTTTCACATCCATCTGATGCACTGTTAGATTTCGCATTGCAGCGATAACAAACATCATCCTTATGGATGTTATTCTCGTTACAGGAGAATATGTATCGAATTAATCAAGGCCTTCTGGTTGCTTGTATCCTTTGATTACAAGTCTGGCCTTATACTTATCGATAGTGCCATCGGTTTTCAACTTTTTCTTGAACACCCACCTACTACCTAATAGTTTACAACCGGTTGGCAAATCTACTAAATATGATTCTGCATAATCGAATCAACTTCGTTCTTAATGGCCTCTTTCCACATAGGCCCATCCGGTGAGGTAACCGCTTCCTTATAGGTTTTCGGATCACCTTCTTCGAGCAAATAGGTCATAAAATCAGACCCATAGGATTTCTCCGTACGTTGTCTTTTGCTCCTTCTCACAACCCCCACATTTTCGTCTTCACTCTCATTATTATCATCTATAGACTCATGAGTTCGTTTTGACGTCGTAGGTTGTTCGTTTCCTGGATTACATGGAAACGTTGTCTCAAAGAATGAGGCGTTCCTTGATTCCATAATGGTATTCTTTTGAATATCAAGAATCTTAGATTTATGAACGAGAAACCGATATGCAGTGCTATGTGAAGGATATCCGATGAAGATACAATCCACAGTCTTTGGACCAATCTTCACCTTTTTAGGTGTAGGGATTAGTACCTTTGCAAGGCACCCCCACACTTTCAAGTGTTGATAACTTGGTTTCTTCTTCTTCCATAATTCATAAGGACTTACATCCTTATTCTTGCGCATCGTAATATTTAAGATATTATTTGCGCTTAAGATGGCTTCCCCCCACATCAACTGCGGAAGTCCAGAGCTTAACAACATCGCATTCATCATCTCTTTAAGAGTGCGATTCTTCCTCTCAGCCACACCATTTGACTGAGGGGAGTATGGTGCAGTGACCTCATGGATTATACCATATTGTGAACAGAATTCTCCAAAGGGTTCAACATATTCACCTCCACGATCACTTCGTATTGTTTTGATTTTCTCAGATTGTTATGTCTCAACTTCTTCCTTATAGATTTTAAATTTATCTATAGCTTCGTCTTTGCTTTTCAACAAATATACATAGCAGTATTTTGTACAGTCATCTATGAATGTAATAAAATACTTGTTTCCCCCTCTTGTTGGAGCGAATTTTAAATCATATATATCGCTATGTATTAGGTCTAGCATTTTGGTGTTTCATTCCACACGTTTAAATGATGATCTCGTTAATTTTGCCTCAACACAGGTATGACACTTATATTTTAAATCAATTGTTAATTTTGGTATGTATTATTTTACACGTAACCTTCGTAAAGTGTCGTAATTAACATGTCATAATCTAGCATGCCATAAATTAGGAGACTCAAGCAAGTAAGCAGAAGAATTCTTCATTTCAATATCGTCCTTAATGGACATAACATTGAGCTTAAAAAGCCCATCGGTTACATAACCCTTACCTACAAACATACCACTCTTAGACAAAACAACTTTATCTGACTCTATTATAATGCAAAAGCCATGCTTATTCAACATAGAACCAGACACCAGGTTCTTGCGAATATCAGGCACAAGAAGTACATTCTTCAAAGTCAGATTCTTTCCAGAGGTCATCTTCAGAATCACCGTGCCTTCTCCTTCAATCGCAGAAGTTGCAGAGTTCCCCATGTAGAGCTTCTCACCGGCATTAGAAACTTTGAGGCTTGAGAAAATCGCTTTGTCCGAGCAAACATGCCTTGTAGCTCTACTATCAATCCACCATTCCCTTGGATTTGAGCCAACGAGGTTTACTTCAGAGATTGTAGCACATAGGTCTATATCACCTATCTCCTTGGACACATTATCAATCATTTTTGCTTCCTTCTTCTTGATGGGCTTCTTGGTCTTCTTGCAATCGGCAGACTTATGCCCCATTTTATCACAGTTGAAGCACTTTCCTTAAAACTTCGACGGCTTCGAAATTCTTCCTTTGGGTGCCGGCTTTTCCCTTTTCCCAAAATTGTTCTTCTTGGGCTTGGAGCTCTGGTGCTCCACCACGTTTGCCTTTTCAATGGCAACATTAGTTTTCCTCTCAGATCCTCTGTTGTCTTCTTCGATAAGAAGTCTAACGATAAGATCCTCCATAGACATCTCCTTACGCTTGTGCTTAAGGTAGTTCTTGAAATCTTTCCAACCAGACGACAACTTTTCAATCACAACAACAACTTGGAAGGACTCACTTATGACCATCCCCTCAACATGGATATCATGGATGATCACTTGTAGTTCTTGCACCTGACTGACCACAGTCTTAGAATCCGCCATCTTGTAATCAAGAAAGCGACCAACGATCCACTTCTTTGCCCCAACGTCCTCGGTTTTATACTTATGGTGATGTTGTTTTCGAGAAGTATACGTGTTAGATATATTTGTGATGTCATGTCTAATATAATTTGTATTTAGTTTTCAGATCTTACTTAACAGGACAAATCAATACTTAACTGAAAATCAGTACTTATACTGAAGTCAGGACTTAAGATATCAGAACTTAAGTTGTCAGAACTTAAGTTATCAGGAGATATTTATCAGGAGATATTATCAGGACTTAAGGAGACGTTCAGATAAGGAAGGCGGCTGATTGAAAGGAAAGAAGATCAAGATAAATACAAGAAGAGATATGCATGAAGAAAGAATTCTATGAAGAATATAATACTTGGAAGAAAAGATAACTGATTGATATATTTTAGGAAGCAGAATTATATTCAATATCAATTAGAAGTTTATCTTGTAACTGTGTAGTATATAAAGACATACATAGGGTTTACACTATATGTGTTATCATAATCGAGAATATTATTCATTGTAACCCTAGCAGCTCTCGTGATAATTTGTTCATCACTGAGAGAGGACAGTTCCATATTGTAACAGAGTTTATTGTGTTGAATAAAATCCGTGTTTAGTTACTTGTGTTCTTAATTTGATTTGATTGTGCTAAACACTGTATTCAACCCCCTTCTACAGTGTGTGTGACCTAACAAGTGATATAAGAGCAATATGTTAACACACAAACAGAAAAGATCCAAAAACAATCATGTCTGAAGAAACACAAACTCCAACCAAGCCCACCAAAACTGATGAACCTCCAAAGACTCAAATCCATAATCGATATGAGACTATTAGAGTTCCCATACTAAAACCATCTGAATATCCCATATGGAAGGTGAGGATGTCTATGTTTCTGGAAGCTACAGATCCAGAATACCTTGATAGAATCAATGAAGGACCACATTAGCCAACCAAGCTCTCTGTTGTAGTTGCAGATCAGCCAGCACAGACAGTACCAAAGGAAAAAAGTGAATATACAGCTGAAGATATCTCATCTATTGCTAAGGATGCAAAGGTACGATATTTGCTGCATAGTGCCTGCAGGATTTTATCTATCACGGAAGCATGGTAAAATAATTTTCATGATATAAAATCCATATAATATGCATACATATCGTAAATTAAATCGAGGGATCGTTTCTAACCATTAAAAGCGATCCAAGAACCACGAGCGGAGGTCCCTAACAGCTGCTCCTCAAGTGTGAAGCACTCTACCGCTATTCACCAAGAAATCGATGTAATGGAGGAGGAGGAGGTGGAGAGAATTAGGGTTTTAAAAAATTTTAGGTTGAGGCAAAAATAGGGTTTATAATAGTATATTTATAGGCAAAATTTTCAGCTGAAAATTTTCTCATAAAATATTATTATTATTAACCCTTTATTATTCTCACTAATAATTAAAACACCTTTTAATTATTAATCCTTTTTCTAATCACTTTAGAAATAATTCTCTCTCTTGATTTAATTTCCAAAAATTAAATTCTTAATTAATAATATTAAGAACTTTTCTTAATTAATTTATAATCATTTAAATCTCATTTAATCAATTATTAAATTTTCCAATTAATTATTTATTTCATAAATAAATAATTATCAGCCATTATTAATTAATTCCTCCACCATTAAATCATTCTCTTTTATGGTGTGACCCTGTAGGTTCAATATTAAGCCGGTAGTAGAAATAAATAATAATAAAACTATTTTATCATTATTTATATAAATTCTCTAATTCATTAGATATGATTAATTAATTAATCATATTTATTCTACATCGTGAGAGATACTTCTCAGCATATCGCGACTATCCGGATAATACGAATTCACTGCTTAGAATACCAAGAACCTATCCGGTGAATAGTTACCGTACAATTAATTCCTTCTACCCTGCAATATCACGATTAAATACAAGGCATGGAACTTGTGTCAAGCCTATCTTATTCAATCACTTGCTTTCCCATTCACTATGCTTAGTTTTATTTAATGTAAATTAGAAACTCCTTTCTAATTTCATTCACTCTGGCCAGAGATTCCTGAACTAGCATAAGTGGATCAACATTGAACATTCACTTCCTTCACTGGAAGGGGTAGATCCTTTATTGATCATACACTATCTTCGTGTATAAATTCCTATACCCAGTAGAGCCCTTATAATTGTCCCTGGAGACTAAGAACTAAACCAAAGCATAGTTCAGTGTACACAAGATGACTATGATGACCTCCAGTCTAAGGATACTTGTACAACTATCACTATGTGAACAACTGCTGACACGCGAGTGAACTCCATCAGTTGTTCAGCTGTGTGAGTCATGTTCAGTGAACTTATTCTATAATAAGCACCTACATACTAGCTATAGTGTCACCACACAAATGTCTATGAGAACAGACATCCTTCATAATAAAGCAAGCATAGTATGTACCGATATTTGCGGATTATTAATTACCAGTTAGTAATCCTACGACCAGGAACTATTTAAGTTTAGAGTTATCATCTTTTAGGTCTCATTATTATGATCTCATCACAATCCATAAAAAGTTTTACTCTAAACTGTGGTATATCTTATTTAAACACTTAAAATAGATAGAGCCCGCAATAAAAACAAAACAAGTCTTTTATTAATATCAATGAAATCAAAACAGATTATATAAAAGTTATTCCTAAATCCCCATACATGATTGGACTTAGGACATATCTCTTTCAGTGCCATTGATAATGTCATGTCAAACAGGGTAATCAATTGCAAGACTGCAAAGGAAATATGGGATGCCTTGGAAACAAGATGTCAGGGAACCGATTCAATTAAGAAGACCAAGAGGACTATACTCACTCAAGAGTATGAGCACTTTGACTCAAAACCTGATAAGTCATTAACTGTATTATATGACAGATTTGTCAAACTCTTGAATGATCTGTCACTAATGGACAAGGAATATGAACTTGAAGATTCAAATCTTAAATTCCTGTTAGCTCTTCCTGAAAGTTGGGATTTGAAGGCCACCACTATAAGAGACAACTATGTTCTTGATGAAACAACTCATGATGAAATTTATGGGATGCTCAAGACTCATGAACATAAGATGGAACAAAGAAGCAAGAGGAATGGAAGAAAGTCAAGGACAGTTACTCTTAAGGCTGAGGAGGATGTCCCCAAAGTAGTTGCCTCAAGAAAATGTAAGGGAAAAGCTCTCATCACAAAGTCTGATACTGAGTCATCAAGTTATGATAGTGATGATGACTCAGAAACTAAAAGCTTACCTGAGATGGAACATGATGAAGAGATGATGAAGCTGTGTGCTCTTATGGTGAAAGGAATCACAAGGATTGCATACAGGAAATTCAGAAAGGGAAATAAATTTTCCAGGAAATGTGCAAGTTCTGATAAGAGAGGTTTCAGAAAATCTGAAGGCAAAGGAGGAAAGTCTGACAGAGGAGATTACTCAAATGTCAAATGCTACAACTGTGGTGAGAAAGGCCACATATCTCCTGATTGCAAGAAAGTGAAGAGTGACAAAGGCAAAGCACTTGTGTAACGACCGGGAAATTTACGTGGTATTATATCATATTTATAATAAAATATGTGTATTAATATGTCAGTTATGGGTGATTATCTGTTAAACCCTAATTGTTACATGCTACGTGTATTCTGTATCATTTCTGTAGTTTTAAGGTATTTTTCAGATATTTTATATCGTATTCAAAGGTTTCATTTCCAACGTTTTGCAACCCAAACAATGATTTTAAAGCCACTATTTCAAATAAAATAATGGGCCTTATTTTTCATCAAACGGCTTTTACAATCGCAATATTCTGAACATCTAGATAATTTATAAATTTTCTCGTTTTGCGAAAAATGATTTTTCCGGGCCCCATTGGGTGTCAAAAACCCCACAAAAATCACATTTTTATTTTTATAAAATTATAGGACTTTCATTTATATTATTTCTTTGCATTTTTGCATTATTCACAATTTTTGGGAATTTTTGGCATATATATTGCATATATAAAATATTTATAAATTAAATTTTAATACCCAAAAATTATGAAAATTAGGGCCAAATATTTTTATTAAATGTATAATTAGCCCCTTAATTTTATTTAGGGGTATTATTTTTCACACTATAAATATCCTAATTATTATTAATTAATTCATTAATTCTGCAAATTATTCCCAAATTCAGAAATTAGGGTTCTTGAGTTCTTGACTTCAAGCAGCGATTTCATAGTGTTTCTGACATCCAAATCCTTCATGTGAGTAACCAAAATGATCCTCTCAATCTCTACTTTCTATTCATACCATTAATTTCGTGTTTTGTTGATGTTATTTTCAATTCGATTTTCTAGGGTTTATGTTTAATTTAGGGATTTTTGATTCAAGAATCGTTTGTATGTTTTGAGGATTTGTATAGCTTTATATTGATGTTGGGAATGATTTGGCATGATTAATTGGTTCGAATAACCCCTAGAAGGTGCTTCCCGAGTTCATGGTTTTTAGTAATTTTTGATTTCGTTTTTGGATAAATTGAAGATGTTTTGATTGCTATTAACTGTTTGGTTCGATTCTAGAACTCTGTAGCTTTGATTTGGCACCGGTTTTGTGAATTTTAGTTTACGATTTAGCAAGAATCGTTTTTTCCGATGAGCTCGCCGGCGATGGAGGCGGCGTTGGCCGGAGAAGGCGAAGCAGGGACGGTGGAAGGCAACTGGGGGCAGGGTCGTCTTTCTGCAGTCACGGGGAAGAGAAACCCTGCAATTCCCGATCGAAACCGTGCTGTTTGGAGGGGGAAACGAGGCTCACCGGAAAAAGGCGCCGGCGCCGGATTCTGGGTTTGGCCGCCGGTGTTCTTGAGCGACCCGAACCCGACCCGGTTGGGTTTTTATTCAGCCCGGTTTTGATCCTTAAAACTCCAAATCCAATTCCTGATTCATGTTTCTGGAATTTAATTAATTATTTTATTTATATAAAAATCAGAAATTAGTTTTAGTAATTCTAAAAATCCAATAAAAATTAGATTTAAATTCTGAAAAATAGTATTATTAATTTCTGAATTATTTTATTAAATTATAAATTCGAAGTTAATTATTTAATTAATAAATAAGGATTAAATAATACGATTAATAATCCGATAATTAATTAATATTGCAAGTAGTGATTCAGTAATGAGAATTATTATTCGAGCGTTATCTATTCGAATAATATTGCAGTAATTGTTTGTATCGTATAATTAAATACCTATAATTAATTGATTAACGAATCGTTTAAATTCCAATAATAATATATGAGTTCGGTAGTAATCGAAAATGGTGCGTAGCTCGTACTTATACGAGTGTTTAATCGTTGAGTTGGTTTATAATTCGAGTAATTCGTAGTTATTCGATAAATAGCGTATCAGTTAATTAAATCGATTGATTATTTGTAAATAATCGATCTAATCAAATAAATAACGACGAGTTGTTAATATTTGCAATAAATTGTGATTAATCCTAATAATTAGGGATTAATTATTTTAAATTAGTAAATAACTATCTATTAGTTATTTAACTATTAAATATTTTAAAAAGTGATTAATTATTTCGATAATTGGTCACAAAATTTTCGATAAATCATAACTTCTTCATTTTAACTCCAAAAATTATAAAAAAAATTATTTTTGACTTTGATTTTTCTTAAATAATTATTTAAAAATTATTTCGGGATTCAAAAATTAGCAATAATTATTTATATTGAATAATAAATTGAATTATCAGTGTTTAATTGATAATAATTCAACCGTTAGTCCGATTCGAGTAAAACGAAAGCCATTTTACTCAGAAAAATGAATTCTTTTTATTAAAAATAATATGAAGACCTAATTTCTTCTCGAAATTAGTTGACTTTATTGATTGCTTGATTATCAGTCGAAATACGAGCCGAGACGAGTCCGAAAAATTCCGGAAAAATGGGAAATGAAGCAGAAGGTGATTAACGAAGCAAACAGCGAGTCGATTTTGATTCTAAAAAATTATTTTAACTATGGAAATGATTATGTGCTTATGTGCTTATGTGTATTATGTGGTTAATCGAGTCTTACTTGCTTATATGTAATATAAGAGTCAGTTATAAGTGCATGGGTAGATAATAGGAACGAAATGAAGTCAATTCAAGATGCAAATTGAAGTACAAGATGACTTAACCAATCTATTTTGCTAACAGAAACTAAGCCAGCAAGGTAGATCAAGTAGAGAATAGACATAAGTGATTTAATTGCAGTAAGTCGCGCAAAAGGCAAGTTTCTCCTCTATTCTAATTTCAGAATAGTAATATTCATTTCAAATTCTTATTACGCTTGAATTCCTTTAATTTCTTTATTCATATCTCAGTTCGATTCTTGAATTATTCTTTTCATTTGAATTTATTATTCATATTCCAATTATTACTCATAATTATTAATATATTCTGGTGATTAGAATATATCAAAGTATACCAATTGTTCCGGTTACTATTCTAAGGACTGGGTAACATTACTTTTGGGGATTAAGGTTACTTAATCCTAAGGACCGGAACATAACCGGATCCTTGAGATGGGCCGTAGTGCCTGGGTGCCCGACGGGATCTATATAGTGAGATATAGATCTGCACTGTATCCTGGCTGATCAGCAGGGTATAGCTGCGAACTTGAATCCAGTGTAGTTCGTTTATATTCGCCAGCAATGGCCTTCTTTTGATTCTTATGAGGTTATATCTTTGTAGATATACCTGGGATACGGATTCAGTTATATTGCTTTAACATTGTGTATATTTGGTAGACTTGTTGAGCAATTTTGGCTCACCCCTTTTTGTTGTTATTCACCTTATTGTTTCAGTTAAGAAGGAATATGAAACCCGTCAGAACACGAGTAGTAAAGAAGCGGGTCAAGCCTCGGGATCCTCTTATACCCAAGGTGTTGATCCCTATCCAGGAAGAAAGCTTTGAGTTGCCCGAGCAGGTGGAGTGTTAATAGATAGTATGTGTGTTTGAATAAAAGCTGAATTTAGTTTAAAATGAGTTAGACAATGGTTTGTAATAAAGAAAGTTTGTGAGATTTTGAATGTTGGTTTGTAATAAAAGTAGTTAGTGGTTCTTGTTTTCATACTTCAACCTAAAAAGGTCCTGGTTAGTGTTAAAGGGGTTTAGTTTCATTTCTTTATTATTTATCAATAAGCTTGTACAGGTTTGGTGATTAGCTTGTAACCCCCAGACTTATACCCCGAGTCTGGAGGGTGTTACAGTTTGGCATCAGAGCTGTAGGTTTGGTCCCTGAAAACAAGAACATTAGGATTAAGATAGGATAGAGAGATCACATATGATAGGGATAGTCAGATTAGGAAAAATAGTGTTAGGATTTAGGTCAGATTAGAATAGGAAAGTATAAATCTTAGAATTATTTAGTGACCTTTTCTTTTCTTTGGTATATTATCAGATGGCATCTTCTGGTTATTCTGCATCTTCCGAGAGGACAGTCACTGGGCCAGCAGCACCAGTTATACCTCCAGTATCTGAGTATATATTTCCTCCTCTACCACCTTTGCCACAGGAGCCTGTACCACCAGTTCAGGGGATAGTTCATGACTCCATAGAGATGTTTGATCCTTTTGAGTTCTTCGAGCCGATAGTACCTTTACCTATTGAGCATCAGTTTATACCGAATATTGAGCAGGAGTTACTACCACTACCATTGTTACCTCCTATACCAGTGCATGCCCCAGAGCCGGATATAGTTCAGATGATTCCAGTCGAGGGGATGGGAGAGCATGATGTGGATCTACAGTTAGGTTTACCACAGCAGGGTGCAGGTATTCCGAGGGTTCCTTCCCAGGAGTCAGTAGGACAGATTGCTCAGCCGCATATGGTATCATACCATGAGTATAGAGTTATGAGGGACGATATGGAGTATTGGCGGGCACAGTGTCAAGAGATTATGCATCTGTTTGATCAGAGGGACAGAGGACCGTTAGCAGCCCTACAACCGGATTATTATATGAGACAGCGATTACAGTCAGTGTTGATGAGCGCTACTTGGGAGCTTGATGAGTTGACCCATGATGGACCTCCTTATTTTGCAGAGTTCTATCGGATATTCCGCTTGGCACAGACTTTAGTCCAGGCACTTAGAGAGGAGCTTAGGCGTATCCCGCCTGGGCTCTGAGATAGGGACAGTTGAGACGGTGACTCCAGAGTACATGTGTATATAGAGGCAGCATAATATAACTTAGTGAGTAGTGTGTATGTGTGTATCAGTAGTTTAACTTGTAGTAGCAGTTTAACTTGTAGCGATAGTGTGACTTGTAGCCGTAGTGATGACCAGCAGAGCGAGACTTTTTGTATCAAGCATTTACACCTGAGGCTGGTGTCATATATATAAGCTGAACTTTTCAAGTTTCTTTTATTTATATTTCAATCTTTACAGTTTACAGCATTTACTTTTATTTTACAGAAGAAAGAAACAGAAAAGAAAAAAAAATAAATAAATAAACATTTTATTTAAATTATTTACATTTCCAGTTTTACATTCAGTAACTGTTTTCTTTAAATAAACCATGTTATTAATACAGGATAAATTGTTTCCATCACATACTGTCGATTGTTTATTAAATTGTCAAATAAATATCACCTGTTTTATTATCAGAAGAAGATGGCACCAAAAAGAAAGACTAGGGCTGAGACCTCTAACAACAATTCTGAAGGCCAGACTAATGAAACCATGAACCAAATGTTCCATCTGATGCAACAACAGATGGTAATGATGCAGCAGCAGATGCAGCATCAGCAACAGCAGATACAACAACAAATGTTACCACAACCACCTCGTCCTGAGCCTCAACCTGTTGTTACTTTTAAGCAGTTTCAGTCAGTTAAACCTCCAGAATTTGATGGGTCTACTGATCCTATTAAAGCTACCACCTGGTTAAAGGAAATAGAGAAAGCCTTTGTACTAGTGAAGGTAGGTGAGGACCAGAAGACTGATTTTGCTAGTTATGTGTTGAAGGGAGAGGCAAATTATTGGTGGGAATCTAAAAAGGCATTAGAAGGTGAAAATGTTATCACTTGGGATAGGTTTAAAGAGTTATTTTTAGAAAAGCATTTTCCTCGCTATGTGAAGAATCAGATGCAGATAAAGTTTTTAGAGCTGAAGCAGGGAAGTATGTCTGTGACAGAGTATGAAGCCAAATTTAATGAATTGGCTAGGTTTGTTCCGGAACAGGTGGACACTGAAGGGAAACGAGTGCAGAGGTTTCAAGAAGGATTACGACCATGGATACGCGGACAAGTTGTAGTTTTTGAATTAGCAACATATACCACTGTAGTCCAGAAAGCTTTGATCATCGAAGGGGAAAGTGAAAGATCTCAACGAGACAGAGGACAGGGAAGTTTCCAAGACCGTTTCAACAGAAAGCCGGGATTTCAAGCCCGGGCAAATCTAAATTTCAAAAGGATAGGACAGGGTACACAAAAAGCAGGTAATCGTTTCCAAGTCTCCAACCAGCAGGGAATTGTTAAGGTTTCAGTGCCGTATTGCAAAATTTGTGGACGCAAGCATACCGGCGTATGTATTAAAGCAGAGGTGACATGTTTCAAATGCAAGCAGAAAGGGCACTACTCTAACGAATGTCCGACAGGAAAAACAACAGAAATCACTTGCTATCAATGCGGAAGGAGAGGGCATATCGCTAGGAATTGTAAAGGACCAGCAATGGCAGCCAGTATTCCGAAAGTATTGGCATTACCTCCGCCACCGCCGCCAAATCAACCCAGAGCAAGGACTTTTAACATGACCATGAAAGAAGCAGTGCAGAGTCCAAGTGTGATTGCAGGTACGCTTTTGGTGAATTCCGTAGATTCCAAAGTATTAATTGATTCTGGAGCTACTCGTTCATTTATTTCTGAAGAATTTCTTGATAAGTTACATTGCGAAATCGAATGGTTGGGCGAGACATTAATCATAAAATTAGCGAATGACGACCAAGTTCCAGTAGATCGAGTATGTCCTGCGTGTAATGTAGAAATAGCTGGATATCATTTCTCTGTAAACTTAATTCCTTTTAAGCTAGGAGAATTTGATGTGATTTTGGGAATGGATTGGTTAGCATATCATAAGGCTCAAATAGATTGTGCGAATAAGAAAGTGAAATTGCGAACTGCGGAAAATGCAACGGTAATATTCAAAGGCGAAAAACAACGGAAGAAATTTCTCACCGTGATGCAGACCAAACGATTGCTTCAACAAGGATGTGAGGCGTACATAGCTTACGTGTTAAATACTGAAAAAGGAAGTCCTAAAATAGAAGACATTCCAGTTGTATGTGAGTATCCGGACGTCTTTCCAGACGAGCTTCCAGGATTACCGCCAGATCGAGAAATTGAGTTCACGATTGATCTAGCACCAGGTACAGAACCAGTTTCGAAAGCTCCGTATCGAATGGCTCCAGTTGAAATGAAAGAATTGTCAACGCAACTGCAAGATCTTCTAGACCGAGGCATTATACGACCTAGTGTATCCCCATGGGGTGCACCAGTGTTATTCGTGAAAAAGAAGGACGGCAGCATGCGATTATGCATCGACTATCGGGAGTTGAATAAACTCACTATTAAGAACAAGTATCCTTTACCGAGAATCGACGATTTATTCGACCAGCTAAAAGGAGCTGCATGGTTTTCAAAGATAGATTTGCGATCAGGCTATCATCAATTGATGATTAAAGCTGAAGATATTCCAAAAACTGCGTTTCGTACGAGATATGGACATTACGAGTTTCTTGTAATGGCATTCGGTTTGACAAACGCGCCAGCTGCATTCATGGATTTGATGAACAGGATATTCAAGAAATATTTGGACAAGTTCGTGATTGTATTCATTGATGACATTTTGATTTACTCCGAGACAGAAGAAAAGCATGCAGAACACTTGAGGATAGTTTTGGAAATTCTGAGGAAAAAGCAATTATACGCAAAATTCTCAAAATGTGAATTCTGGTTAAGGGAAGTACAATTTTTAGGGCATATCATCAGTAGAGAAGGCATCCAAGTCGATCCAACGAAGATTGAAGCTGTGTTGAACTGGGAACGACCCAAGACACCAACAGAAGTTCGAAGTTTCTTGGGATTGGCAGGACATTATCGAAGGTTTGTCAAAGATTTTGCAAAGATAGCAACGCCGCTGACTAAGTTAACTCGAAAAAGTGAAAAGTTTGAATGGAATGATAAATGTGAAGAAAGTTTTCAAGAGTTAAAGAATCGGTTGGTGACCGCACCAGTACTTGTACTGCCAGACGAGCAAGGAAATTTCGTCATTTACAGTGACGCTTCGTATCGCGGGCTAGGATGTGTATTGATGCAACACGGTAACGTCATTGCATATGCTTCGAGACAACTTAAACCCCATGAGCAGAAATATCCTACGCATGATCTGGAATTGGCAGCGATCGTATTTGCATTGAAGCTTTGGAGACATTATCTCTACGGTGAAAAATGCGAAATCTACACGGATCATAAAAGTCTGAAGTATATCTTTACGCAAAAGGAACTGAACATGCGACAACGTCGATGGCTGGAATTAATAAAAGATTATGATGTTACAATCAGTTATCATCCAGGAAAAGCAAATGTTGTAGCGGATGCGTTGAGCAGGAAAGAAAGATTGAATTGGTTAACTTCATGCGAAGAATTGGCCAAGGAATTCGACAAATTGGAAATTGAGATTCGTATTCCCAATGAATCTGCAGAAGCTATCTACACTATGACTTTCCAACCGGAATTGTTAGAGAAGATTCGCCGCTGTCAAGATGAAGTGATGAGTCAAGAGGACGACCTGACGGGAGAAGAGATCACAACTCAGAAAGATAGTGAAGGAATTTTACGCTTTACATCGAGAATCTGGATCCCTAATGTGGTAGAATTAAAAGAAGAAATAATGCGAGATGCGCACAATTCGAAGTATTCCATTCATCCAGGAAGTACAAAAATGTATCGCGATCTGAAAGAAAACTTCTGGTGGCCGAACATGAAAAAGCAAATAGCAGAATGGGTGAGTAAATGCTACACATGCCAGCGAGTTAAAGCGGAACATCAACGTCCGAGCGGGTTATTGCAACCATTAGACATTCCAGAATGGAAATGGGAACATCTAGCGATGGATTTTGTGGTAGGACTACCGAGGACTAGGGCAAATTATGATGCGATATGGGTAATCATTGACAGACTTACAAAATCGGCACATTTTCTACCAATTAATGAAAGATTTTCGCTCGACAAATTAGTGCACATGTATCTCAAGGAAATTGTGATGCGACATGGAGTTCTAATATCTATTGTATCGGATCGAGATCCTCGTTTCAACTCAAGATTTTGGAGACAATTTCAAGATTGCCTTGGAACAAAATTAAACATGAGTACCGCTTATCATCCGCAAACCGATGGGCAAAGTGAAAGAACTATCCAAACGATTGAAGACATGCTACGAGTTTGTGCGATCGATTTTGAAGGCAGTTGGGATGAACATCTACCCCTAGTGGAATTTTCTTATAATAATAGCTATCATGCCAGCATTGGAATGCCACCGTATGAAGCACTATATGGGAGAAAATGTAGATCACCAGTACACTGGGATGAAGTTGGAGAACGCAAAATTTTTGGTCCAGAATTAATTCAGCAGACGAAAGAAAAGATTGAACTTATTAGGAAACGACTCGATGCAGCGCAAAACAGGCAACGTAAATACGCAGACCAAGCAAGGAAGGATATGAACTACCAGGAAGGAGAACACGTATTACTTAAAATATCGCCATGGAAAGGATTGACCAGATTTAGCAATAAGGGTAAATTGAAGCCACGATACGTCGGACCATTTGAAATTTTGAAGAAAGTAGGAAAACTTGCATACGAATTAGCTTTACCGCCTCATATGCAGCATATTCACAACGTGTTTCACGTATCAATGCTTAAGCGATATAATCCTGATTCTAGGCATGTAATAGAGTATGAACCGATAGATATCCAACCTGATTTGTCTTTTGTAGAGCAGCCGGTAAGAATTTTAGATCGGCGAGAGAAAGTATTGAGGAATAAGTCTGTATATTTAGTGCGAGTGTTGTGGAGAAATCCTATGGTTGAAGAATCAACCTGGGAACTTGAAAGTGAAATGTCAGAAAAATATCCTCATTTGTTTTCATAGAAGATTCTGAGGACAGAATCCTATTAAGGAGGGGAGAACGTAACGACCGGGAAATTTACGTGGTATTATATCATATTTATAATAAAATATGTGTATTAATATGTCAGTTATGGGTGATTATCTGTTAAACCCTAATTGTTACATGCTACGTGTATTCTGTATCAATTCTGTAGTTTTAAGGTATTTTTCAGATATTTTATATCGTATTCAAAGGTTTCATTTCCAACGTTTTGCAACCCAAACAATGATTTTAAAGCCACTATTTCAAATAAAATAATGGGCCTTATTTTTCATCAAACGGCTTTTACAATCGCAATATTCTGAACATCTAGATAATTTATAAATTTTCTCGTTTTACGAAAAATGATTTTTCCGGGCCCCATTGGGTGTCAAAAACCCCACAAAAATCACATTTTTATTTTTATAAAATTATAGGACTTTCATTTATATTATTTCTTTGCATTTTTGCATTATTCACAATTTTTGGGAATTTTTGGCATATATATTGCATATATAAAATATTTATAAATTAAATTTTAATACCCAAAAATTATGAAAATTAGGGCCAAATATTTTTATTAAATGTATAATTAGCCCCTTAATTTTATTTAGGGGTATTAGTTTTCACACTATAAATATCCTAATTATTATTAATTAATTCATTAATTCTGCAAATTATTCTCAAATTCAGAAATTAGGGTTCTTGAGTTCTTGACTTCAAGCAGCGATTTCATAGTGTTTCTGACATCCAAATCCTTCATGTGAGTAACCAAAATGATCCTCTCAATCTCTACTTTCTATTCATACCATTAATTTCGTGTTTTGTTGATGTTATTTTCAATTCGATTTTCTAGGGTTTATGTTTAATTTAGGGATTTTTGATTCAAGAATCGTTTGTATGTTTTGAGGATTTGTATAGCTTTATATTGATGTTGGGAATGATTTGGCATGATTAATTGGTTCGAATAACCCCTAGAAGGTGCTTCCCGAGTTCATGGTTTTTAGTAATTTTTGATTTCGTTTTTGGATAAATTGAAGATGTTTTGATTGCTATTAACTGTTTGGTTCGATTCTAGAACTCTGTAGCTTTGATTTGGCACCGGTTTTGTGAATTTTAGTTTACGATTTAGCAAGAATCGTTTTTCCGATGAGCTCGCCGGCGATGGAGGCGGCGTTGGCCGGAGAAGGCGAAGCAGGGACGGTGGAAGGCAACTGGGGGCAGGGTCGTCTTTCTGCAGTCACGGGGAAGAGAAACCCTGCAATTCCCGATCGAAACCGTGCTGTTTGGAGGGGGAAACGAGGCTCACCGGAAAAAGACGTCGGCGCCGGATTCTGGGTTTGGCCGCCGGTGTTCTTGAGCGACCCGAACCCGACCCGGTTGGGTTTTTATTCAGCCCGGTTTTGATCCTTAAAACTCCAAATCCAATTCCTGATTCATGTTTCTGGAATTTAATTAATTATTTAATTTATATAAAAATCAGAAATTAGTTTTAGTAATTCTAAAAATCCAATAAAAATTAGATTTAAATTCTGAAAAATAGTATTATTAATTTCTGAATTATTTTATTAAATTATAAATTCGAAGTTAATTATTTAATTAATAAATAATGATTAAATAATACGATTAATAATCCGATAATTAATTAATATTGCAAGTAGTGATTCAGTAATGAGAATTATTATTCGAGCGTTATCTATTCGAATAATATTGCAGTAATTGTTTGTATCGTATAATTAAATACCTATAATTAATTGATTAACGAATCGTTTAAATTCCAATAATAATATATGAGTTCGGTAGTAATCGAAAATGGTGCGTAGCTCGTACTTATACGAGTGTTTAATCGTTGAGTTGGTTTATAATTCGAGTAATTCGTAGTTATTCGATAAATAGCGTATCAGTTAATTAAATCGATTGATTATTTGTAAATAATCGATCTAATCAAATAAATAACGACGAGTTGTAAATATTTGCAATAAATTGTGATTAATCCTAATAATTAGGGATTAATTATTTTAAATTAGTAAATAACTATCTATTAGTTATTTAACTATTAAATATTTTAAAAAGTGATTAATTATTTCGATAATTGGTCACAAAATTTTCGATAAATCATAACTTCTTCATTTTAACTCCAAAAATTATAAAAAAATTATTTTTGACTTTGATTTTTCTTAAATAATTATTTAAAAATTATTTTGGGATTCAAAAATTAGCAATAATTATTTATATTGAATAATAAATTGAATTATCAGTGTTTAATTGATAATAATTCAACCGTTAGTCCGATTCGAGTAAAATGAAAGCCATTTTACTCAGAAAAATGAATTCTTTTTATTAAAAATAATATGAAGACCTAATTTCTTCTCGAAATTAGTTGACTTTATTGATTGCTTGATTATCAATCGAAATACGAGCCGAGACGAGTCCGAAAAATTCCGGAAAAATGGGAAATGAAGCAGAAGGTGATTAACGAAGCAAACAGCGAGTCGATTTTGATTCTAAAAAATTATTTTAACTATGGAAATGATTATGTGCTTATGTGCTTATGTGTATTATGTGGTTAATCGAGTCTTACTTGCTTATATGTAATATAAGAGTCAGTTATAAGCGCATGGGTAGATAATAGGAACGAAATGAAGTCAATTCAAGATGCAAATTGAAGTACAAGATGACTTAACCAATCTATTTTGCTAACAGAAACTAAGCCAGCAAGGTAGATCAAGTAGAGAATAGACATAAGTGATTTAATTGCAGTAAGTCGCGCAAAAGGCAAGTTTCTCCTCTATTCTAATTTCAGAATAGTAATATTCATTTCAAATTCTTATTACGCTTGAATTCCTTTAATTTCTTTATTCATATCTCAGTTCGATTCTTGAATTATTCTTTTCATTTGAATTTATTATTCATATTCCAATTATTACTCATAATTATTAATATATTCTGGTGATTAGAATATATCAAAGTATACCAATTGTTCCGGTTACTATTCTAAGGACTGGGTAACATTACTTTTGGGGATTAAGGTTACTTAATCCTAAGGACCGGAACATAACCGGATCCTTGAGATGGGCCGTAGTGCCTGGGTGCCCGACGGGATCTATATAGTGAGATATAGATCTGCACTGTATCCTGGCTGATCAGCAGGGTATAGCTGCGAACTTGAATCCAGTGTAGTTCGTTTATATTCGCCAGCAATGGCCTTCTTTTGATTCTTATGAGGTTATATCTTTGCAGATATACCTGGGATACGGATTCAGTTATATTGATTTAACATTGTGTATATTTGGTAGACTTGTTGAGCAATTTTGGCTCACCCCTTTTTGTTGTTATTCACCTTATTGTTTCAGTTAAGAAGGAATATGAAACCCGTCAGAACACGAGTAGTAAAGAAGCGGGTCAAGCCTCGGGATCCTCTTATACCCAAGGTGTTGATCCCTATCCAGGAAGAAAGCTTTGAGTTGCCCGAGCAGGTGGAGTGTTAATAGATAGTATGTGTGTTTGAATAAAAGCTGAATTTAGTTTAAAATGAGTTAGACAATGGTTTGTAATAAAGAAAGTTTGTGAGATTTTGAATGTTGGTTTGTAATAAAAGTAGTTAGTGGTTCTTGTTTTCATACTTCAACCTAAAAAGGTCCTGGTTAGTGTTAAAGGGGTTTAGTTTCATTTCTTTATTATTTATCAATAAACTTGTACAGGTTTGGTGATTAGCTTGTAACCCCCAGACTTATACCCCGAGTCTGGAGGGTGTTACAACTTGTCACAAAGAAGAAAAGCTGGACAGACACTTCAGATTCTGAAAGTGAGGTAAACTATGCCTTAATGGCAAATGCTGATAGCAGTTATGATGCTGCTGAGTTAAAGGTACCTCAAACTACTTATGCCTTTCATACTGATGATATTACTGAGTTGAAAAGATATCTTAAAACCATGTTCATTAGTTATAGAGATCAAACTTTAACATGTGAAAGATTAACTTTTGAAAATCTTGCTTTTAAAAAGAGGATTGATTATTTAGAAAAAGAGTTAGTCATGTTCCATCAAACTCAGAAAGATAGAGATGATGCCTTTTATGTTAGGGATGAAGTACTTAAAATGAATGAATCTCTAAAAACTGAGTTAGAAAAGGAAAAAAAGATTATCAGGACTTGGACTAACTCTGGCAGAACAACTCAGAATTTGTTAAGTAGTGGAAACTGGAAAGAGGGCTTAGGTTATGGAGATGATAAGAATGATAAGGAAACTGTAAAAAATTGAGCCTATAGTTGTTAAACAAAAGCCAAAGGTAAATCCTATTAAGTTTGTAGATGTAAAGTCTGATATTGATAAATCAGAAGTTAAAGAGAAATTAACTTCTGACAAACCAAAACAAGATAAGCCAACTGAGGTTAACATAGGCTTAATGTCTAAGAAGCAGCTTAAGCATAAGCTGAAAGATGTTAAGAATGTAAACAAGGTAAAGCCACCTAGGAAAAATAGGAATGGAAAGGAAGGTGTGAATAAAAGCAATGATTATAAGCCTGTTCCTAATGCTCCTAGAAAGAAATGTTATAACTGTGGAAACTCTAACCATATGGCTTCTTTTTGCAGGAAGAATAAGAACATAAACTCCTTACCTTCAAAATCAGGAGTTAAGAGTCAGTCTGTTAGATATAGGCCACAAAATCCTTGTTTTCATTGTGGTAGTTTATGGCATTCAATTTATACTTGTAAGGAATATCATAGTTTGTACTATGATTATTATCAAATAAAACCTTCTTTAAAGAAAGTTAGCATTATTCCTTATAGTGTAAGTTCTGATGCAAAGTCTGATACTGTAAATTCTGATAAGAAAACTGTTAACATAAACTCTGATGCTAAATCCGCTGCAAATGTTAACAAACTTAATAAGGCCAAAGGATCCAAGTAAGGCTGGGTCCTTAAAACTAATCATTAGTGGTCTTTGTGATTGTAGAGCAACAAGAAAAACATCCTAGTTCTGGACAGTGGATGTTCAGGATATATGACTGGAAATAAAGCCCTGCTATCAGACTTTGTGGAGAAAGCTGGCCCAGGTGTTTCTTATGGAGATAGCAACATTGAAAAATCTCTGGGATATGGCAATATCAATCTTGGGAATGTCATCATTGAAAAAGTAGCTCTTGTCTCAGGACTTAAACACAATTTGCTGAGTGTTAGTTAAATTTGTGACAGAGGTTATCATGTGGATTTCTTTTAAGAACACTGTGAAGTTGTAAGCAAATCTACAGGAAAAGTTGTTCTGAAAGGATACAGGCATGGTAACATTTATGAAGCCAAGCTTTCAACAAGTTCTGATGGTTCTACAATCTGTCTGTTAAGTAGAGCATCAATTGAAGAAAGCTGGAATTGACACAAGAAACTCTCTCATTTAAATTTCAACACTATAAATGAACTAGTCAAGAAAGATTTTGTGAGAAGACTGCCAACATCAGTATTAGCTCCTGATGGCCTTTGTGATTCATGTCAAAAGGCAAAACAAAGTAAATCTTCATTCAAGAGCAAGAATCTTTAATACTTGAGCCTTAACACCTACTACATGTTGATCTATTTGGTCCAATGAATGTCAAATCTATTGGAAAGAAGAAATATGCTATGGTCATAGTGGATGAGTTCACCAGATACACATGGGTGTATTTCTTGCACACAAAAAGTGAAACTGCATCTATCTTGATTGATCATGTCAAACAACTGGATAAATTGGTCAAAGACTCTGTGAAAATTATAAGAAGTGATAATGGCACTGAGTTCAAGAATTTGATTTTGGAAGAGTTCTGCAAATATCATAGAATCAAGCAGGAATTCTCTGCTCCTGGAACTCCACAACAAAATGGAGTTGTTGAAAGAAAGAATAGAACTCCTATTGAAGCTGCACGAACTATGCTTGATGAAGTAAAGTTACCAACCTATTTTTGGGCTGAAGCTGTGCAGACTGCTTATTTTACTCATAATGCAACACTTATCAACAAGCATGGAAAGACACTATATGAAATGGTGAAGAAAAAGAAGCCAAATCTGAAGTATTTTCATGTATTTGGATGCAAGTGTTTTGTTCTTAAGACTCATCCTGAACCGCTATCCAAATTTGATCTAAAAGCTGATGAAGGAATTTTTGTTGGATATCCACTTTCCACAAAAGCCTTCAGAGTCTACAATTTAAGAACAAAGATTGTCATGGAATCTATCAATGTCTCTTTTGATGATAAGAAGATTACTAGACTTGAAGATTTCAATGATCATGATCAGCTGAGATTTGAAAATGAAGTTTTAAATTCTCATTCTGTAAATCTGGACAGTCTAAATCCTGATAGTCTAAATCCTGATACTGAAAACTCGGATGGATTAAACTCTGATGTTATTGAAACTATGGTGACTACGCCAAAGCAAGATGCACCCGTGCAGGGGGAGCATATTGAAGATCCAACCACATCTCAAGAAGCATCAGAATCTACAACAGGCTCTTCAAGTTATGATTCATCAAGTTCTGATGGGCCAAGTTCTGATAATTCTGGAAACTCATGTTCTGATATTTCTGGAAACTCAAATTCTGAAGGATCCAACTCAGAGAGCATAATTTCAGGGGGAGCATCAGAAAATGTTGATGGAGACAACATGGATCATGAGGGAGCATCCAGTTCTAGAGATAACCTTCCATCTGCAAGGAAGTGGACTAAAGCACATACATCTGACTAAATTATTGGAAATCCTGATGCAGGTGTCAGAACTAGAACATCTACATCAAATGAATGTCTCTATCATTCTTTTCTTTCTCAGACTGGACCAAAGAAAGTGGAAGAAGCTCTTCAAGATTCTGATTGGGTGAAAGCAATGCAGGAAGAGTTAAATGAATTTGAAAGAAACAAAGTCTGGACCTTAGTGCCAAGACCAAAGAACAGATCTGTTGTTGTTACAAAGTGGGTGTTCAGAAACAAAACTGATAGTGATGGCATAATTACAAGGAATAAAGCAAGGCTGGTTGCAAAAGGATACTCTCAACATGAAGGAATTGATTATGATGAAACATTTGCACCAGTTGCTAGATTGGAAGCCATAAGGATATTTTTGGCTTATGCTGCTCACAAAAAGTTTACAGTCTTCCAAATGAATGCGAAAAGTGCTTTTCTTAATGGAGAACTGGAAGAGGAAGTATATGTTGAACAACCTCCAGGCTTTGTAGACCCCAAATTTCCTAATCATGTCTACAGGCTTGATAAATCACTTTATGGCCTTAAGCAAGCTCCAAGAGCATGGTATGAGACATTAACAGAGGGACTATTGATAAAACATTGTTCTATCTCAACCATGGAAAGGACTTACTTTTGGTGCAGATATATGTTGATGATATCATTTTTGGTTCTATAAATGATAGACTTTGTAAGAATTTTGCCAAGCTAATGCAGTTAAGATATCAAATGAGTATGATGGGAGAACTTAGCTATTTTCCGGGCCTTCAAGTCAAGCAGAATGAAGAAGGAACTTTTATTTGTCAATCTAAGTACACCGGAAATTTGTTGAAGAAGTTTGGAATGCAAGATTGTTCAAGTGCATCCACTCCTATAGCCACTGCAACAAAATTGGATAAAGATACTGGTAAATCAGTAGATATTACTGATTACAGAGGTATGATTGGCTCACTACTCTATCTAACTGCAAGTAGACCTGATATCATGTATGCTACCTGTCTTTGTGCAAGATTTCAAGCAGATTCAAGAGAACCCCACTTAATAGTTGTGAAAAGAATTTTCAAGTACCTTAAGGGTACATCTGATCTGGGATTGTGGTATCCTAGAGAATCAGACTTTAAGGTAATAGGTTACTCAGATGCAGATTTTGCAGGATGCAAAATTGATAGGAAAAGCACAAGTGGAAGCTGCCAATTTCTTGGAGGCAGATTGGTTTCTTGGTTTAGCAAGAAACAGAAGTCAATTTCCACATCAACTGCAAAAGCAGAATACATTGCTGCAGGAAGCTGTTGTGCACATATTCTTTGGATGAAGAATCACTTAATGGATTATGGGTTAGAATTTTCTAAAATCCCTATTTACTGTGATAATTAAATTGTTATTGCTATGACAGGTAATCCAGTTCAACACTCAATGAAAAAGCACATCAACATTATGTACCACTTCATAAGAGAACATGTGGATGAAGGTACAGTGGAAGTGCATTTTGTTCCAACAGATCAACAACTAGCAGATATCTTCACAAAACCACGGTGTGAAGCTACTTTTACAAGATTGGTAAATGAACTTGGAATGGTTTCAGGTTCTTTCTCTAAATCTACTTAGTTTATGTTCCGATACATCAGACTTTATGATCAGTATTTACAGATATTATGTGTTGATTGTTGTTTGATGTGAATTTCTAAACTCTGATAGCGATATGAATGTTTCTGTGACTACTCAATCCCATGAGGATAACTGTGCTAAATGCTGACCTCGTAGTCTTTAACATACTAAAGATCCCATGTTTGAAGTAATTGTTATGTGGAAATCTTTTAACACAAGCAAATTCTGATATTGAGCTTAGTTAAAGTTTACTTTGTGTATCTTATTACTAAGTCAAAAACTAGAATAATGCTTCTCATCTGTTAAGTTTTGATGTTAGTAAATCTGATGGATGTACTAAGTGCTGATAAGCCTCACTTATCAAAAAAAAAAAAAATATCAGGTACTCCTTTGAGATCTAGAGTAAAAATGTGGAAGGGAAGACCCAACAGGTGGGACAGTCGTAACAGGTGTCTGTACACCAGTATTCTGTCCAAGAGGCACATGAAACTGTCCAACGACAGTATGTCCCCAAGGCGTTCTTCCCCAAGGAACATGTCCCGAAGGCACATGTCCAACCGGCGGCTGACCCCCATCAGATACCAGTACCTGTGCGTTAGGTTTTAGCGGCGGTTGGTGAACCCCATCAGAGGTTATAATCTGTGCGTTGGGATTATCGTTACCAGTCATATTGTGCACGTTCTCCATTAGTCTATTAAATAAAATCACGCAAGACAAATTTGTCAGTCACAGATTAAACAAAATAATAAGCTTTAAGATTGTTATACAATCTGTGCAGAATCAAACCAATATGTGTATGTGCGTGTGATCAAAATGAACAAACAGAGTAATAGAAAAAGAGGAGAGAATGATATAATCCGAGTTCAGTGCAGAACTGTCCCCTTAAAGTTTATTAGCCCTCACCGTCGTTTGCGAGCGAAAAGCCTCCCAGGATAAAACGGATTGCAGTGATGTAGAACAGCACTCCCAACGAGCTTGAAACAGAGCAAGAAATTATCACCAGGGGAGAGAGGTAGGGTTTTCTGTTTAGAGGCGAATGTGTTTTTGGTGAGTCTAACCCTAACGCCCTAGAGGTGTTTATATAGGTGTAGATAGACTTGTGTGCTACTCTTTTCCATAATTAAATATCATTAATTATGGAATCGGTGTAATACTTGCAAGCTACTCTATTTCATAAATAATCTGAAACAGAATCAGATTAAATATATCAAGTCATACACCATATCAATTAATCTGAAACAAAATCAAATTAATTTATGCCATAATATTTGGGCCAAATTCTAGTGAAAAATAATAATTTCCATTATTAAGAGAATATCATCATATCTCACACATCTTTTAGTCATAATGCTCAAAATATGAATTACCAATATGGGACTTATACCCATATTTTTCCAACACACATAATAAGCTACCAAAAAAATATCATAAATTTAGTGAATATTTTATCTAAATCGATAGATTTAAAACCTGTTTAAATAGATCAATCGAGACTCCAAAGTGTCTGATTGAGGCTTGAACTTCGTCTTCAAAATAGATGACTTGTGGATACACACGAAAGTTTCAATCGAAAAAGTAGAGATAGAACATACAGAGAGAGATGCGAGAGAGAGAGAGGCGTAGAGAGACGGTGAGAGAGAGAACATGGCAAAAATATGAATAGCTTGTTTATTTTTTGGTTCGACGAGTGAATGTAATGGGCTTGACCCATATTTTCAAAAAGGAATAGGCTGCCTAACTAATTGATGGACTGGAATAAACAAAATAATGGATTATTCCATTCCTTGGGCCAACCAAATAGAATTTTTTTTGGAATGGAATGGTCCATTCCATTCTCTCCAAAACCCATTTCTTTCGGCCCAACCAAACAGAGTGTTAATGATCAAGCATTCCGTGTAAATGTGTATATGAGACATTCCTGAAAATGTCTTCATACAAGTATATTCAAGTAGATATTCAAGTAGTAAATTTTTAAGTTCTTCATTTATTACTTAATTGTGAAAACCTTGTTTTTGAACAAATTTATTCTAGATTATGATATTGTATGTAATTCATATACTTGTATATATATATATGAACTATTTCTGGGAAAAGATCTTTGATCAAATCTTAAAAATCAAAAATGACATTAAATAAATGAGTTGCAGAAAGGAGTGACAATTTCACTAAGTCATAATTTGAAAGTCCAGACAGAACTAATTGTAGTAACTATCGTGATATTAGACTTTCAAGTCTACCATGAAATTATGGGAGAAAGTAATTGGAATTAGGCTTAGAAAATTGGTTGTAATGCCCGAAAATCAATTTGGTTTCATGACTGGTAGATCGACAATGGAGGCGATTCATCTTCTTAGGCAATTAATGGAGAAATATAGGGAACGTAGTGGATACCTGGATATGGCGTTTATAGATTTGAAAAAAACTTATGATAGTGTTCGGCGCAGCGTAATCTGGACAAATTTGAAGAGTAAAGGCGTGTCCTTAATATACATGAGGGCAATTGAAAAGATATTTCTCAATTGATGACTTGTGTTAGAACTAGAGATGTTCAGAATTAAGGGAATGTGACTGCGCTGGTTGGAACATGTGCGGATGATACGTATATCGGCTCCAGTGCGGCGTATGGAAGGTTTAGTGTTGTCGGGTGCGAGAATGAAATGAAGATCGAGAAAAACTTGAGATAACCTTTCACTAGATTTGCACGTGCTTTAAATTTTTGGGGAGATATGATATCCGATAGAAGGTCTTTAATGCGTCGAATTAGAGTAACTGATTGACTTATGTAATTAATGGATCTTGTATTTTGAGGTGTTAGTAGCATATAATAACAGTTTATTTCTTTGTTTTCATTTTGTTATTGTGCTTAATTCTGTTATTATTTTATTATGGGATATACATCATAGTCACTAATCTTTTTTTAGTAAATATAATGTCTCGTGTTTAATTTTTTTGAACAGAAAATTATTTGATTTTCAAAGCAGAAGTTATATGAATAACTTTAAGCTAGATTGAGTTCGAGTTATCAAACGTGCTTTCATGTGGAAGAAAAGTAAATTACAACATCACTATTCGTTATTGTGTATTGTACTTATTTATAGTTTTATTCTATATTTTCATATAATTTCACACAAGCTGGGGTTTTTAATAAATAATCTCTTCATTATTTTGAATGAGGGGAAGATTGTGTATCATACCCTCCCCAGCCTGAATTTTGTTGTATATATTGATTATGTTTGATTTGATTTGATTCAGTGGAGTGATGTTATGTAATTATAGTTCAACAAATCTTTTTTAATAAACTAATTGCGTATTGAGGATCGACAAATCACCATAGTAACGAATTTCTTATATTTTGATCTAAATTACATTGTATTGAAAATATCTATTTTAATATATTTAAAAGAATATAAGGCTTTATTTAATATGTCTTCAAATTCTTATTAACTTTAACATTACATAAAAGAAAATTTTCACCCTTGGAATAGTAATTGAAAAATAAAGGAAGAGCGAAATAAGAATATTTCTTTTCCGCCCCTTGACGCTCTCGAAAGGTTGTTTTACTCCCATCAGGCCCTGCGAGTGATTAAGGCAAATATATGGGCCACATCGTGTGTTTCTTTTACATTTTTTTTAATGAGTTGTCCTATGTATCTTCAAATGTCAGAATGTGTTCCCAATAGTTGTCCTAGTATTTCCCTTTTTTATTATAGTTTAAGAACTACTCTGGAGATCTCTTCAACATAAATAAATAATCAATCTTAACTTTATACCCGTGCGTTGTACGGAACGTTTTATATATGTTATTAGAAAAAATATTGTCTGCAATTATGTTACTTATTTATTACAATTAGCTTTTATCATTTTAGTTGTTAAATTTTTTTGCATGAATGTCATTTATTCTAAATTTAAAATTAAATTTATATTTCAGATTATTTTTACTCAAATTTTATTATAAAAAATATCTAAACAAAAATAAAATATACTATATTTAACAATTTTTTAATTTTGATGTTATTTTAAACTTATATTTATTAGGAATAAATTTATACATGCTTAAATGATAATGCGCTGTTTTGGAGGGGTTTCGGGTTAATGACTTTATGGTATGGGTTACTAGTTGCCTTATTTTTTCTACAGACAACAGTAAATAAATTGCGTACTTATCCCTGACGATCAAACCGTCCAAATTGTACTTATCCCTTACGATCGAACCATCCAAATTATAATTGATGAGAATGGAACCCATAATTTTGGGAACGAAAGGGGACAGTTTTATCACTTGAGGTACCCTCGCAACTCATGGGCGTTTCTTTTCCTAATCGTGATTGTTGTTTTCATGTATTATATGTTGAAAAAATTATTTCACAAAATAATTAATTGATTCAAAAGAAAGTAAGTCGGTAGCAACTTTTTGTTGTTGCTGATTTAGCACATGAAATGATTAGATGATAAATACAGAGTTTATGACTCCGCATAATAGTATAGATATAGATTTAAAAAGTATACTATCTTGGTAAAACAAAAGAGAAAAAAAGGGTAAATATCTATCATCAACAAATTGCAAAGAAAATGGGAGCAACATCATCGACGGAGCAGGCCACGTCGGAGCAGCGAGAGGCGGAGAGCTTAGCTGCGTCAACTGGTGGTCTCTCTCTCCTTCAACACGTTTTTTCAAATCTCTCCCATCCTCAAACTCATTCCATTTCTCCTTCTTCTCTCCAGGTTAGATTACCTTGAACTGTATTATAATTTAACTTCCCCAAACTTTATATTTTCCTCTCGCTGTGTGTATGTATTTACTATTCGGTAATATTTCTATTTAGGATCGGTGAACAATTGTAGTTAGTTTTGCACAACTTTAACACGTGTTGCTCTTTTTAAAGAGTGCTAGTATTTATATCGCTCACTTTCGGTCTAATTTTTTGTTCATTGTATTTGTATTCTATCGCTCCTATCCCTAATATGATTTGCGCCTTTTAAGTTTTATTATTCTGTTGAGAATTTTGTTTAATATTTTTTTTAACTAGCCTATCTGCTGCGGTGGCATTTATCACAATATATGTTAGGTTTGTGAAATCGGAGTTTATATTTTTGTGAACGCAGTACAACATCCTAGTTCTTAAACTGATATGTTCTCGCTCCGTCTCACCCAATTATTAAGTGGACCTACTAAAAAATACTATGTTATTTCAGGAAATGTTAATAATTGGATGATACATTCCAAAAGGAAACTGTTAACAACATGTTGGGGCGGAGGAGAACTAGATATGACATTTGAACAATTCTATTAATATGGATGAAGGAAGTAATATAAATTGGAACAAACTAGTTTAGAACTTGCGGTGTATTTTTAGGAGATATTTCCACTACAAGTTTTAGTGCCACTGTTGTTTTTTGAATTTGAAATAATGTCAAAGAGGCTAGTACGATCCATGTTCGATTAGATACCACTGCGAACAATTGGCTCCTGGAGTCGTATAATTATGTGGATGTCACATATTATAACAGTTTATTGGGTATTACTTACCAGGAAGTGTTTCAATTATGTTAGTTATTATGAAGCTATTATGACTTAAAAACGTCTATGTTTTATCCTTATGGTTAGCATATTAATTTTCAGCAAAGCTTTGGCATAGATTTTGAGAAGGTTGAATGTGAAGCAATAGAATCTCCTATTGGATTCGCTGAGTTGCTAAACCATGTAGGCTCATCTATCGTTGACCTTTTTTTCCTGGCTGAGAAAGGAGGCATCAACTGGATTGAATTCTTAAGAGGATACACAAAATGTTGTGGAAGAACAAGTGCATCAAATTCTCTCAATAACCTATGTAGGGTGTTTGGTATGGCTGCTGAAAAGGCGGGCCTGTCTCTGAAACTAAAATTTGAATTTGATGATACTGATTGTAAAATGACGGGATCGTTATTGGCTTCTGAGTTGTTAATGCTTCTTTGGGTTTGCTGGCTGATGTCATGGCATCACAGAAATACGAATAATTCCAAACAGAAAGCTAATCACATACTCCCTGATCTTAGTCATATAGTTCTATCGGCTGTTGAGTCATGCAGTGATACAAGTAGTGACATTAAGAATTTTAATTTATCGGAGTTGAATATAGAACTTCCTGCAGGAAAGATACATATGTGGGCATTAAGGACAGTGCCATTCCTAGCAGATTCCTTTGGGCAATTTGTACACGCAAAATTACGTAAAGCTGTCTCTCAAGAGGTACTGTATTGTTCCTTTATTCAAGTTAGTTAAATTATGTATGTATGCAATTTAACAAGAGAGGACCTTGTATACTTCAAAGACACACAGAAGGTATATTTTGCTGGTTGTCATAATATATCTACTAGCTAGGCTACTAAACTAAGCATTTATTATGATTTGTATCATTTTATAACAAAGTGAAGGCAATTTGAGGAAATTTTATATGTTTCTGGTTTCGTTGTGAACATGTGCTTTCAAAACAAGGTGTTTCCTCTTGGTGTTCAGATGCCCTGGTCTCCTTGCCTCATAACCATGAATACAATCAATAATTAGTTAGAATTGCTGCTTATGAAAGAAAATTAAGAGTCTACTTATGGGATCACTGTGTCAAAGGTCAGGCTGTTATTGCTCTTTGATTGTGAAGTCATTTAGGTTGGGTAATCCAAAATAATTTTACTTCCTAGGGATTAGAGGTTAAACAGATATCATTTTTTGATTGAATAGATATTGCCTGTATGGAAAGACTAATGGTGACCATCTCAGGAAGTTTTCCTTGTTGAAATACTTAACACCTTAGCGCTTTTGGGAGTTTTCAGTTATTCTATGTTAGTAAATAGTAAAGATTTTGCAGCATGGAATATTGCATTTACTAATGTTAAAATTTGGTGATTTCCAGGACAATTTGGAGAAATCTGGCCCGTCTGTTGGTGACATTTCCTCAACTAAATGTACCACTTGCCTCCTGACCCCAGGAAGGGCCTGGGCAGTATCCCTTAACCTAAGAAGTATTTTACACGAGGAAATTGTAAAGACATGCTTTCCTAATAATGCCTATGAAACAGATGAAAATTTACTTTATAGGTTTGCACGCTTCTCCTTATAATTTAGTCTTAAAAATTCAGTTTCTACTTGCTACTTCATGAGCGAATGTGGCACTTTCTAAAAGTAACAAGAAAGATTTTGAGCTAACACATACCTTCTTATGTGTCATCTTGTTTGATGCTATTATGTGAAACCTTTGGCATTTCAGTGATTTGTGTTCAATAATGATTCTTTCCCCCAGCTCTAATTATTTTCACAAGCAACTCCTGTACGCTTCTTGTCTCCATTCCATTCAGTACAGGAAATTAGAAGTTGTGAACGGACCCCAAGATGCTGGCTAATTGCATTCTAACATTTATAAGCTAATTATATTGCTATAATATCTCATATTTGCATCCATTTAAAAACATGTAGGTCAGGTCTTCATGGTAGAGGTATGAACAGGTTCTGGGCAAATGTTGAGGGATATAAAGGTCCCTTGCTCATGCTGATTGCTGCTAGTTCTGATGATGCTCACGAGGGTGGTAAAGATGCTAAAGAATGGATCATTGGTGCACTTACTGATCAGGGATTTGAAAATAAGGATACATTTTATGGAAGCTCTTGTAGCGTATATGCTTTAAGTCCTGTATTTCATACATTCTCATCTTCTGGTGAGTAATGGCAAGGGGAAGTCCTGCTCTAACTTTTAGTTGTTGATTAGCCGCAGTTAATATCCATATTGTCTATTTTACTTCAGGAAAAGAGAAGAATTTCATCTATAGCCACTTACATCCTACTGGTAGATTATATGAACCTCATCCAAAGCCTGTTGGAATTGGTTTTGGAGGAACCATTGGAAATAACAGAATATTTTTGGATGAAGATTTTGCAAGAGTAACCTTAAACCATCATGCTCATGACAAGACTTACCAACCAGGATCCCTTTGTCCCGGCCAGGTAAAGTGTATCATTTTGAGCATCCGTTATCATAAAATGTGGCGAATATCTCTTCTTTTCTTTTCTTTTTGGCTATCTACATTAGATCTTCTAAAAGAAGTATGCTCTAAATATATCTTTGTAATAAAACTGTTCATTAATGAAAAAGTTAAAAACAGACTATTATGTTTCTGCAATCAACTTCCCCCCACCAATGTTTATCCCAAAGAAACTGAAATTTCTCCTGAAGGGAAAATAACAATTTCACTTGTAGCATGCTGGAATGTAAATAGATATGACTTGATAAATAAATTTTTACCATTTTAGTTTTCATCCTGTGAGGTCATAATATTACATAAAATCCACGTGTTGTTAACTTTGAAAACATGAAATGCTTGATGGTGTGTGGAGGATCGTGTGAAGGTCTGCTTGTTCTCTTAAAATGACTTTCACAAATTCTCCATTAAAGTCATACCCTCTACTGTAATTAACGTGGGTGGTTTCAACTTGAATATAACTATAAATTCACATTTGCAACAATATGTTATATGTGAATTGCTAGTGAAAATTAAATGTCAACCGCCTTGTTGCAGGGGTATTTACCACTTAAAGCATCAGTTTTAGACGTAGAAGTTTGGGGATTAGGGGGGAGATCAGCAAAGGAAGTTCAAAATGCAAATCAAAAGAGAGAAGACCTTTTTACTGAGCAAAGGAGAAAGGTGATCAGTACCCATCTGAACAGTTTATACAACATATTACATATTAAATATGTTTGGTAATAAGTTACAAAACTTTGTCCTCCCTTGCAGATTGACCTGAAAACATTTAGTAACTGGGAAGACTCGCCTGAAAAAATGATGATGGACATGATGAGCAATCCTAATACCGTCCAAAGGGAAGAACGTTAACAAAGGTTTATTGTTCACCTATGCTAAATATTGTCCTCACGGTAACCAGTTGTGTAACCCCTATTCTTTATCGAGTTGGTGTGGCTAATGTGAATTGGCCTCAGTTTTATATAATATAAGTTGGATCATTATAAGAACTTACTATTTGAGTCTGTAGATAATGCCTACTTAAAGTGATTCAAAGTATTGGTATACCTTTTTGGAGAATATTAGCAACAAAGGAATGGAATATACAGATGATACCGCAGTTTTATGATACTACGATGAATAGATGATGAGTATTAGTAATTTTGTATGAAGTTCCAGATGACTAGACGGTGGCAAACTTGAGGCCTACATGATAATATCTTGCTTGAGCATCGGTTACTTTGCGTTCTTATTTCATTTTGAAACTCTTCAATGGATATAAAAGTTGGGAGAAAGGAAATCTGAATGTGAAAATTATGAGTTGTTTTCTTTAAAATAAGAAATCGAAATTATGAAAGAGGTAATTGATTGCCAAAAAAATGTTTAAAAAACGCATGTGAATGACATGGCATTAAAACATAATAATGAGGTTGGTGATATTTATCGAGACATTCTGCAATTTCAATAGTGAATGCTAAAATTAACTATTGCTTTTGGTTGTTAATGAAAGGACAGTAAAATGGAGGAATAAATATTCATTTGCATATATGTTCATATTTATATTACTCCATTGTTGACGAAAATGTACATGATAAGAAATACATTCAAATTCTGTCTTAGAATAAATCTTTACAAAGACCTAATTCAAATTTCCTTGAATAATATTAGTTCTGTTTATACCATATAAACACGACCTAGTATATTAATTAAAAGTTAAAACTCAATTTTCAAGACCACGACAGCTCTGAGGCTCAATGTTACTCCCTCCGTCTCATATTACTCTATAATCAACTTTATCATATTTTGACAGTAAATTACATTTAATTTTATTATTAAACATATTTGAGAACTTATGTCATTAGAAAATATATTTAATTCTCTTTAAAATCTATTTTTCAATTTTTTAAAATGATACATAAATTTTTATTAATTATTAATCAAAATCTAGTCAATTTGACTACATAAAAATCAAAACATGACATATAATATGAGATGGAGTAGAAAACTTTGACATTCCAATTTTATTACTCCCTCTATTTTCTTATATATGAAGTTTAACTTTTGTGCACACATTTTTAAGTCTTTTGACCACATAGTTAAAAGAAATTTTTAAAAATTATTATTTTAACTATATGGTTAATGTAGTTAGAAACATGTGCACAAAAGTCAAACTGATATATAAAAAAACAAAGGGGGTAAATCGTATCAGTTTTACATGGTTTAGAAGTTGTTATGTCCATAGACTCATTCCACCATAGAAGGGGCAAATTTTGATATACAATTTATTAGAGGCTGAGGATGAAATAGCTGACATAATAGAAATACTTTTCGTCCCATTATAAAAAAGGATTGTCAAATTGCAATTTACTTTTTAAAGCGTAGTTCCATTTTTTGAAGAAAAACCAACCAAATAGTTGGACTAACAAAATGATGGGATTCAGTTAAGAAACCCTATTAAGAAATTCTATTATTGATTCCATAAGCAAAATTATTTACCCGTTATCTTTTTGTCCACTTTCATTCTCTTGGCACTTTGAAAATCTGGCATGCTATCAACCCTATGCTTCTGTGACAGTACATCATGCTGATATGCACAGGCTGCTCCATACCTACATCCTTTTGAACTGTTAAAGAACATACAAGGCTTCATTATCGATTTCGGTTTCAGATCCCTGGATGTTGAATGACTTGTGGCTTTCTGGCTTTGTCTTAATACAATGTTAAAGTTTAACGGTGTTTGGTTCTGCTGTCTTTCACTGCCATGCTGTTGAATCAAGCTTTTATAATAGTTAAGATCTTTAACAGGTGCCCCTAGAGGCTGAGCTGCTAAAGCAGGCTCTGAAGGAGGTGAGCGGATATTTTCAACACATCCTGGTCTGCCAACAGAAGACTGCAATGGTTGGCAAGGGAAACTTAACAATGAAGACCCGATTGTTTGTGTTCTGTTGATGTGCACTTCTGATGGAGCAGGTAAACTAATGCCTTCTGACCTAGGCTTTGGCACGTTATGGGGATCTAAAAGAAGTCCTGGCCTACCAACAGAATAGTGCAGAGGTTGGCAAGGGGAAATTACCAATGAAGATGCATCAGTTTCTGTTCTGTTAAAGTGCACTTCTGATGGAGCAGGTAAACTAATACTACCTGACCTAGAATTTGGCATGTTATGAAAATTGGTGCTTGCTGCCTGGATAGAACCTTGCTTCTTCATTATGTTTGGATCCCTGAGTATACTAATAAGCAGATCAGGGTCGATATTGTCTGCCATCAGTGCAGTCAAAGCAGTATATGCAGCAGCTACTATGTCAGGCTCAACGCCAAGGGCTGTTTCAGATGGTAGAATGAAATTGGCAGAAGGATTTGGTTTGTTCATTGAACTAGACACAAGACCATGGACTCCTGGAGCAGAGAGCTGGGACTGTGAACATGTTGGAGCAGTGTTTACTGAAATGCTACTGAATGATGCATCAGCTACTGCATCACCTTCCTCTTCCTCGATAGGAGTAATCGGAACTAAAGGAGTGTTTAAATTGCTGTCATGGGAATCCTCTTGCCTCGTCGGCAAAGAAGGGCTGCACAAATTAACAATATATGCATAATATAATTAGCCAACAATAAACCAAAATTCACTAAAGTGGAGACTGGCAAAAGTAAAGGAAAACAGTACTTGGGGGGAATAGCAGATAGGCGAGGATAAACTGCTTCAAGCACTCTCATCACCCGCTGATTTTGACAGTCAACTTCTTTGCTTTCTTCACCGGCAACCACTTGCCACACATGATCAAATACAAACTGTAATCCAAAAAGAAAATAGTATTAGTAAGTATTAAGTCTACTACTAGATATTCTACCAACACAGCAAAATTGAGTTCAAGTCCTGGCAGTCATGCATAGTACATTGAGATTTACATTAAACGCAACCAGTGTATATACAGTTTAAATCATTCTGCATTTCTTTCAAATTTTACAACAATGTAAAATGGGTATAAATAGAAACAAAAGAGAGATGAGAGAGTCCGCAGAACACTTACTTTAGGAGGGCATTGCCACTTGATGATGGGAATTTTAGAAAATTTATTATGGAAAGCATATGCCGGATTTGTTCCATCAAAACCCGGTGGCAATTTATCCACAGATTCAGCTCCTTTAGAATTGGCCCATGTCTTTGCCTGTAGTTGATCTTGAGCACTCGATCCGATTAGTGAAGGAGACTCTTCTGATAAAAACAATTTCACCTATATAATGCAAGTTATTAGATTATTTGAAACATATGCCATAGACTAAATGTACAAGTTTTTTATACAGCCTCCTTTTGTATAACTTCTAGAAAATTGCTCAACTTCTACAAAGAAGCAATTCACATCAATTCTCTTATAAATTAGGGCTATCTAATTGTGTTCATTTTAAGTTCAACTTAAGATAATGAAACTTAAATTTGATAATCCCGAAAGCATAATTGTGAATCCAATAGTACATAATATAAGGTCAGCTCCTGAATTTCTGTATTTTTAAGCATCTTACCGAATAATCAGTATTCACACCGCATTTGAACAATTAGGTCATTCTTTTCACCAGATTAACGGATTATATCTTTGTTTAACTTCAATTTCGATGAATCAACAACAATAAGGCATTAAATCAAAATCCAACATCATTTTCTTCCAAGCGAAATCCAAAAAAAATACATAGTTAAACTTGATCAAACAAATTCTACATACACATTTTATTTCCTTATTCATTCCCCAAGTTTTTTTCTTAATTTTAATTCTAGCGGATAACAAGTTCTCTTCTTAATTTTAATTCTTACTGATAAGAATAACAGGAAGCTACAAACATTCAAGCTTGTCGAAAGTTATAGCTAAACAGAACAAATGTAGTAACATTGCATCATTAATCAAGCTTTCTCTTTCTCTTCTAATCTCTACTAAAATAAATAAAGATGTAATGAGTGACATTAAGGCATGTATTTACCTGACAGAGATTAACATCTGAAGGCCAGGAAACACTTTTCGAGTTCCGAAATCTTCGCATATTAACAACACTACTACAAATTCAATTCGATTGTAAAAAAATAAAGTATATTATCAATCTTGTTGTCGTTGCAGAGTTTTAGAATTAGAAACCCTAATTAAATTCAATTTTTGAATGATTTATGTAGTTTTCAACAGAACAGATATTGATATTGCTTGTAAATATGTATGAAACTAACAGAGAAAAAAGATGAGGAAGCGAGCAATGCGTAGAAACCCTAGATCGGGTTGCGCTGGTCTGGGGTTTTTACTTTTGGGGGTTTCGCGTGGGTGTTGTTCTCGATTGTTTTGCGACTAGACGATGACTACAGAACCTAAAGGTTTCTAATACCTATTTATACTAGCTTTACAATCGCACGGGTCTTCATTAATACTTTTATATTATTTAAAATTATAATAAAAAAAATTGGATTATTATCTTATTATTATATTTATAAATAATAATATAAATATCTGTTGTTGCCGGGATTCGAACATGAATATAAATATTTGTTGTTGTCGGGATTCGAACCTAGGAGTTTTTGTAGTGTATATATAATAATATAAATATTTGTTATTGACGGGGGTTCGAACTTAGATCACTTGATTAAAAAGATCTGAAAGTCATAAAAGGAATAACCAAACCAATAAAAAAAGACATACCAAATTATACCCCATTCCGATTATTATAATATTATTATAGTATAGTATAGATACACAACCGCTACATAAAATACCATTCTATTTTACACCGACTTTAGTTTGTTTTTTGTTGGTAAAGAAAATATACAGACTTTTGTTAGCTGATACGTGCTAACATGTTTCGAAAATCGAAATTATTCGGTTAAATTTTATTGAAAAAATTTAAAAAAAATAAATAATTTATTGTGAATCGATCAAATCAGACAAATATTTTTGAATCAACCGATTTCTATAAGCATGACCTGCGATAAATTCGGTTTCAATTTACCGGTTCACAAAACCATAATAATAGTTCTTCTGAATTATTTAACCTAAAGTCCTTAAATATTCTTTTTATACTAAGAATATTAAAGGGTGTTTTGACAACTTACTAAAAATAGTAGTTTTTTATTTTATCATACTTCCATAACAAATGTAGCAACTTTTATCTTCCATTATTGGTACCTCTTCAAGTGCCTAAATGATCCTTGATAAATAAATGAATAAGATAGAACAAAAAATTAATAAGATAGAACAAAAAAGGAAGATATAATATATACAAATTTAGTACACAAATATATTTTAGTCATTTAGAGGGGATGCGTGCCAACTTAAATTATATATTTTGACATGCTCACAATTTATTTGATATTACGTTTTTCTATTGTTTATTTAACATGTGATGTTTTGCGGAGTAGAGACAACTAGACAATAGCTTGAACGGTATTTTTGCAAGACACGTTTCACCTTCTGCTGTTAAGACTTGACCATTTGAAAAACAAAAGATCAACTGCAAAATATGAAATGTGAAGTAAAAAACCACATTTTCCTCCAAAAAGAAAATAGAACAACAAACCAATACATATGTTACAAGTGGATTTAAAATCTGCTTAATAATAAAGAAAACAAAACATAAACTCAGACAAGCATGAACAAAGTCACCATTACTGTAATTAAACTTTTCAGAAGAAAAAATAAAGAACACTTCGATCCACAATTTCCAGAAATAAAACAAAAAAAAAGATGCAGAAAACCGTCTTTAAATCTCTTCAGGACTGGTACAGACTAGTACAAGTACGAGCCCATGCACATCGCAGTTTTGTACATTATCCATTTTTAAGTTTGCCGTCTCCCTTGTTCTTTTCTTCAGTTCAACGCTGCCACTTTCTTTCTGAAAAAAAAAACAGAAGTTCAAAATTAAGTGTTAACAATTACGTGAATGACACAAAAGAAAATGGCAAGAAAGTTGTGAAAAAAAATACCCTGTGAAGAATTGCTTCCATTTACTTTTGTGCTCTGCTGTGCCTGAGACATCGAACGCTGTATACGAGGTGAACCTTGCCTGCCATTTGTTCCAGGCAGCGAATGTCTCTTTTTGATGAAGGATTCCTTGTCTTGCACGTCTGGACTTGACCTTGGTGAGACGTTAGCATAAGCTTTTGCTCTTGCAGATTCCGTTGCTTGCATGTAACTAGGGACAGATAGACTGCTGCTGCTATCTCTTGGTTCCTGATCAACCTGATCTGCTTTTGCTGAACCAAAAGAATTCCGACGTTTTCCAGATTTTTGATCTTTAGGTAATTGTTCTAAACTACTTCTAACACCTGAATCGTTAGTGGGTAATGGGGATCGTTTACCAACAGATAATGACTTCCGCTTTTGGCTCGATCCGTATTTCTCACTTCTGGACTTTTTAGATTTTGTAGATACCTGGCTAGAAGGTGTAGTTTGAGACTCCAGGACAGTTGCACGGGTTCTCGGAGATGCTTCCGGTGATGATTTATACATTTGATCAGCTGCTCCACTTTCCAATTTTATCTGCATATCGGATGAATTTTCCTCCAACCTATCCTGAGGTTTTAAGGATTCTGCAGTGACAACTTCTTCATTATTGCTCTGTTCCTCTAACTGAACTGTGATGGGGACGGGTAGGTCAGTATCTACGATGATGGGATCATCAACTCTGTCTTCAAATACTATGTTTGTGGTGTTATTAGGATTCTCTATTGCTTCCTTTGCTACATCGGCTTCGTGCTCATCCACAGCTCCAATGTCAGACTGATCTGGTGAATCAAGAGTCGAAGATATAGAAAGTTCAGTTCCACATTCCGACTCACCAACTAGAACCTTTGTAGCAGAGGAAACAGCACAATCAGCCACGCTTGTGTCCCTCTTTTTAAACGAATTATCTACAGATAAGGACAACGTATCCTCGTAGGATTTAACTTCACTTTCTTGATTCGACATGTTAACTGATTTTAAGGAATTGGATGCGGAAGTTAGGTCTTCAAATTTTGACTGGACTGCAATGAATGCAGCATTACTAGCTTTCCTTGATCCGAACACAAACTTCCGTCCCTCAGTCTCCGGTTCTTCAGAAGCAACCCTTTTCATTGATCTTTTAGGTTGCTCCTCCAAATCAGGCTTGCTAGAAAGAGACTCAAGCTCTATTTGAGGACTTGAATTTGATGGTTTGTCTTCATCTAGAAGTTGATGTGAATTCTCAGTCGACTTTATCAAGTCCAAGAATTCAGGCTGAGGCTGCTCAAACTTTTGATTTACCAAGTTTTGCTCACTTTCAGATGGAACTGTGGCTTCTGAAGCATCAGAGTTCAAGTAAGCCACGGCTGCCTGTGTACCACGGAACCTCAAATCTGTCGACTCAGCACCCTCTTCAGCTGGACATCTAGTTTCCACATCTTTTTCAGGATGCTTCATTACCTCCTGCTCCTTTAGTTCTGTAACTGGTTCAGATGTCGGTGATTGCTCAGTTCCCAAAGGTGAAACTGCCACCCATCTTTCCAACCATTTCCAAGCTGAATCGGGTCTTGAAGGATCACACTTGATGTTCATGGATTTGGTCTTTGGAGATGATTCCAGTAGCTTTAATCATAATTGATTTTATGTTAGTTTCAACAATAACTGGCGGGTTGTTTTAAATAAACAGTTGCATCACTAGACAAAATTTATTGAGACATGTCAGAAAATTAAGTGAGAAATGTACCTGACGAGCAAACCTATTACTAAGTAGCTTTTCAATGGACGTATATGCTAGATCTGGTTCGGCTCCCGATTTTCTTTCTTCCTGAAACACAGTGCAAAGATATAACATGAATATCGTAGTGATTAGGTCACCCTTAATTATGAAGAATACATAGATCACTTTGCATTTCTTATAAAGGTATATTTATTCTGAAGGGGCTCAATATCCCGAAACACACTGTTGCAATTCTAAAATGTACACGTGCATAAATGGTTAGCTTCTTCGCCTGTAATAATGAGAGTCTGTATCAAGGATTTCATTAACAATCAATCAACAAAACAGTTTTTAAAAACGTAACCCTATTAATGGTAACGAATATTCCGCAGGAAATTCCAGACTCAGATGATAGGTTAAGTATATCTATAATAAGTAACAGCAGCATATATCGCTATAAAGCATATACAGAAGATCTTTAAGTATCTATTCAAAGAGTAATCAAATTAAATAAATTCAGATATTCTACTTTAAATAAATTCTATATCAACTCAAAGTTCCATCTATTTACCACAGAGCTAATCCTAAAAAACATGGACGGGGCATGAGATATAACAGGGAAGCTCAAGTGAAAGTGACAGTTTTGTCGAAAGTCAATACAGCTGTCTAGCATGTACCTTTTGTGTACTATTATTCTTCTCAAGCTCTGCATGTAGGTTCTCTTCATCAGTTGATTCAACAGAAGGGAGGCGAGTACGACGTGCACGCACTAGAACTTGCATTTTGATAATAGCTTGCACACAACGTAAAGATCCCACGGCATGTCTTCGAACCAAATGTCCTCGTACAGCTGCTTGCAGCTTAACTATATTCTTTTGCTTTGATAGTTCCCTTTCAGCCTGATCAAGTACATTGACAAACAGAAAAGTGATATCGGACTTCCAGAGACATGATGAACTTATAGCTACATCGATTTTGAAAGATCAAGAAATTTTTACCAGGAATTTTCGAACGGCAGTCTGTATGATAATAACTACAGATTCATCGGGTTGGATATCAAGCTTGGTGTTGACTTCTGCTACAGCTATGGACTCCGGAAATTTTGAGTTAATAGAAGCTGATAGCCGCAGCATCTCGTCAGTCCTTTCCATGTCAGATGACTTTTCTGGAATAGCAGCTGTAGCTGGGATCTGATAGTCAGCACTAGCTGATTCAGGGATCTCCTTGCTGACAGAAGAAGGTGTTTCTGATATCACAGTGTTGCTTAGCACTCGATGCCTGGCAGATCTCTTCCCGAAACTCCATCCACGTTTGTCGGTTGAAGGCTTGTTCTGTAATGAGTTTAAAACCAAACATATCAGAGTGTGAAACAGCCAATGACATAATTCTTAGTTTTAAACACCATACCAACTTACTATCATCGGTGGCTTGTAATTCCGAAGCTAGATGCACTATTATGCTATAATTCACTAGTTAATATTTAATAACCCTACATAATTGCAATCCTGCAACCATTGATTACTATTCATGGGCTTGACAATTGGGAGATCAAAGATATGAAGGAAATGTATGATCGACTTGTTTTAGTTTAACTTAGTCATCCAGTTTTTCAATTCCGATCCCCCGATTTAACTCACAAGCAAACCCTAACAATCTTGACTTTATGACAATTCAAGGCCATATACAATGTTTGTTTTGGGAGTATAGGAGTGGCAAACAAACACACAGACTGACACACATGCATGTACAATTAGCATCACCGTGTAATCTCAAATCCAACCCCTTCTATTAATGCCATTGACTTAAAAAGCAAACTAACTGCATTAAGATTCAGCATCTCCAATCATCAATTAACATTTAAAAATCAAAGATCATGACCACACAACAATTCAAGGCCATGAGCATTGTTTAAATCAAGAAAATTATGAAGGCCATCCAATTCAAACACAAACACGAGCAATTACCATTATCATCACCACGTAATCTCAAATATATCCCCTTCCATTAGTGCCATTGACATAAAGAGTAAACTAAATGCATTAAAATCAAGCATCTCCAATCACTTGAATCATCAAATCACCTCACAAACTATAAGATTAACTTAATTTATCAATTTAAAAAGAGCCCAGTAAATAAAAAACAAAAGAGATCAAGACTAAATTTAAACAAATTGAGATCAATACACAAGAATAATTTAAATATGATATTAAATAAAAAAATACCTGAGAAAGTTGAAGGTCATCTCTATCAACAGAATCTTTTCCACAAGCAATGATCTTGAAGCAAGATGCAGTGGATCTTCCCATCTCTCTCTCTCTCTCTCTCTCTCTCTCTCTTGTTTGTCTCTCTAGAACAAAATGAGTGTTGATTAACACAGCTCAGTTTCACCCACTACACAAACATGATGGAGTAATATTATTACATGTGTTGGTTGGAAATTGTAGCAGCAGCAAATATAACTAGAGTGTGAGAATACTAGTGCAAGAGTAACGTGGAGGCGGACATAAACACACTTCTTAAATCTAGCTTAATCCTTGTGTTTCAAATCCGTGCTTGGATTTAGCATCATTTATGTAACCGTTGAGTATTTAATACGCATTATTTACGTCTGACCATCCTTTTTTTATATAAAAAAAAACTATCGATCCGACTATCCGAGCTTGGTTATACAATTCGAAAATTCTAATTATTTTGCTTGAGACATCATTTTGTGATATATTTATAATTTTTCAAAAATTATATAATTTATTATTGATTTATTGAACGGTCAAAATTTATCAGTGATTTTTAAAAAATTGGACATATATTTTAATTCTAATATTAGCTATATAAATTTATAACCTGATAAAAACTATAAATGTATAACATTGCATAGAACATTTTTCTTATAACATTGCATTTTTTGACATTAGTACATTACCTTTATCCTTCGAATTACTATGTTTTACGATATTTGAACTTCAAATTTAATTGTGTCTGGGATACAGGAAATGTAATTAAGAAAAATAGACACTGTAACTCTTAATTGCTTTATTCAAAACGGTGGTCCTTATAATTTACCAGAAAAGTTGAAAACAGCAGTAGTCACGTTGACGCTGCATCTAACTCCTTTTTTTGTATGGAATAGTTAATTAAAATAGTAGCTCACTCATTTAATTATTAGAGGGCGTTTGAAAACTTGCATTTCATTTTAAATGAGGGATTTCAAATAATTGAATTTAAGTTGTCATTTCAAATTCTCATGTTTATACTAAAATTTGAATGTGCTGGATTTCAAATTAAATCTTAATCCAAATTCCCAAACAGCTTATTTGATCAAATCCAGAATTTTAAATGAAATCCGGTTTCCCAAACGGGTCATTAAATTAATTATTTGAATACGGAATATACAGAGCAACATATAAAGCTGTTGGTGTTGTTGGCAGTAGAGGAGGGAGGGGTCTGTGCCGGATAAAATCATGAAATGGTGGTCGGTTCTTTTTTTTGACTTTTTATTAAAAATAGATGCTTCGAATGGAACAACTGATTTTCAGAGTTTTTCGATTCATTAAACGTTTCGCAACGTGTTTTTCTCATTATTCGTTCTAAACTCGTTTCATAACTCAGATCCACTGTTGGTGACTTGATGCAAGTACCAAAACATCTCATACATAAGTTAAAAAAAAATGAGTAAAGTAATAAGTAATGAGTTAAAAAAATTACAGCTCTAATTAGAATAAAGTATTAGCAATTATGTTTATTTCATGAAAATATTTACATTTCTCTTAATATTATTAATTAATTTTATTTAAGAATAAATTTTGTTCAAACTATATTATGTATCCGAGTTCATTTGAAATTAAACAATATTCAAGTCATGACTAATATTCAGAAGTGATCATTTGTATTTATTTTAAGTACGAATTTTCGCTAATCCTGTCAGAAATTGTCACAAACATTTACTGAAAATTGTGATGTCTGCTTATTTCTTTAACAAAATCTGGTTGAGACCGAACTTGTCTGATATTCGAGAAGTAATGAAGTTTATCTGAATCTTGAGAAAGTACTAAAATAGCAAAACCTTTTTCTACACAAATCTTTTCCGTTACATAATACTCCCTCCGTTCCTCCCATTTATTTACACTTTTCTTTTTGAGACGTTCCTTCCAATTGTTGATATTTGAAAACTTTACAAAAATAGTAAAGTTCTTATAATTTTTAAAATAACTACATTCACTACTTCTCTCCACTATACCCACTTTATAAATATAATATTAATCAGTCTCATTACTTTACTCATTTTTTTAACTTTATTTCATTATTTTATTATTTTTGTTAAACTCCGTGCTTAACCCAAATGTAGGGACGGAGGGAGTACCATTGTCCACTAATCTCATCTACATAAACTAGTATAGTAACTACTCCTCGCCTTGGATTGTAGTAGCATACTTGGCATCTTATCTGACATGCATGTTTGGGCACATGAGTACAGAGAGTACCCATGTTCAGCTGCTGCAACTGCGGTGGTTTTATTAACACTTACACAATTAATCATGCACTTGTTAACTTGATGTCTTATGTCATGTTATAAAAATCAAGAATAGAATATAATCAGTCGAACCGTCAATTTATAGTATATTGAAAATTAATTGAAATGATTAATCGAAGTGAAAAATGGATATATTTTAAAAAATAAAATATTATTAAAAATTTATCAAAAATAACTGTACTTTTTAACTTATTTATAAAAATATAATCAAAATTACGTATAAGTATAAAGGTGCATAGGAGATTGCTCGAATTTGAATAAGAGGTTGCAAATGTTGTATGATACATATAAGATTATAAATATTGCATATAAGATTACAAAGTATTTTTTAAAATATTTTCTGCATCTTAGGTATTTTTGAAAAAACCCCACATTATTTAATGTATTCTTTTGATTACATTAGTTATTTATTAACAAAATATATATTGGTTATGTATAAATTCTATAACCATATTCACATTTATATGAATATAGTATTTTAATTTTAATAAATTATTATATATACAAGTATATGAATCAATAAAATTTCAAAAATCAAATTAATCGAACAATTAATCAGGAATTAATCTATTAAGTCTGAATTTTTTTAGAACAGTGGGTATATAGTATATACAGAAACAGTTGTATACCTACATTTTTTTAAGGAAAAGGAAGACAGAATAAATTGAGTTGGTTAAACAGTTAAGTGAAATTTAGGTACAAGAAGCAAGAAAATAAGGCAAGCTGAGATGTCAATTCTTCGAACAAACTTTAAAGAATAAAGAGTAATGGAGCCCATTTCACATGGCTAAAACCCAAGACCAACCCAATTATTAAAACCCATCTATTTGTGACTTTTCACCTTTCCTGGACCGTATCATTACAATAATGTATTTTCTTCCTCAAAGCCCTACTTGTCTTTCCTATTTTCGACTTTTTATCATGCTTGCCATTTTAAACTTTAAATAATCCAAATTATTGGTAATTATTAAAATGTAGTCAAGCTATAAAATTGAAGATAATGATAATATTAGAAGTAATTAAAATATAGTCAAAATATAATAATAATAATAATAATAATAATAATAATAATAATAATAATGTAAGAAACGGGGCATTGGATGAAAAGGTTCTCCCTTACCAGCATTATAATGTTTGATTCTAAAGTCAAAGTAAGATGACCAAGCTCTATTCTGTTTCTCAATCAAAATTGGTAGCTTCACACTTTGCTCTTATCTAAAACTAAAGTTTGATAGCTTGTCAATTCCTCCTCCATACATGACTTGTGCATTAATAAGTCGTTTGGATCGACAATTTTGTACTTAGTTATAGAGTTTCGCTCATTTCAATCTTATAAATCTCATATTTGATGTTAGTTTTTTTTTTAAAAAAATATTCCTTCATCAAATTCCCAAGTTACAGGTTTTTCGTGCCGAAAGTGAGATCTGGAAATCAACATTAATCCTACTATTTTATATTTTTATTTAAATAATTAAATATAAATATTTTATACCAACAAAAAATATATGAACCAAACATATATTAAAATAAAAATAAATTAACATATTTAATTAAATTAAAATTATTGACTTAAAATATTTTAAATTAAAACTATTCATTCTAGTACTCAACCAAACATATAATATATATAACTAATAATTCATATACTTATTCACAATTTATATCAACGAGCATGTTCATGAACTTATTTATGAATATTGTAATCGAACTTGTTCGTGAACTTTCGAACTGGACTATATTGTATTCCAGTTTAACTCATTTACAGAGCGAACTTTAATATCGTGTTCATGTTCGACTCATCTATAAATCGGGCCAAACTTTTTTCAAAATGAACGTCGAACTATTCATGAGCGTATCCACAAGTAACAAAATAAAATGTATCTCATAAATTAACTATTAGTTTGAATAATTTTTATTAGTAATAAAGCAACGCTACATATCCAAAAAAATCCCAATTTTTTTTTAAAATGACATGTGTCATCTTTTCATTTGAGGGATTCAAATTAATATATAAGCAGTTCACCTCATTTATGAGTAAACATTCAATACCAGTATAACCCGATAACAACTCATCATTCCAAAACTGTTTTGGAAACGTTTTTTGAAACCTAACATTTCTCTTAGGAATATGCAACTTCGAATAATAATATATATGAAAACTAACCTTATATATCCTCCAATTATATCTATTAACATAAAAAAAATTAAAAATTACCTTTGTAGGAGATAAATTCTTTAAAAATAAATAAATTACAAAATCAAAATGGGTGAGAAAAATAGATACATATGGCATATAATTTGCAATTTTAAAAATTAACTTACTTAGGGCATCTCCAAGGGTAACATGTAAACCTGTTAGCTAAAAATTTATTATCTAAAATTTTATTGAACCTGTAAGGATTTGTGTTGTAGCGATGTTAGCTATAATCATGAGTTATATTCAAAATATTTTTTTTAATTAATTTTAAACATACAATTAAAATAAATTTAAGTTAGTTTTAATCAATGGAATTGAAAATAAAACATGTATTTAATAAAAAGATATTCAATAAAAATATTTTTATATTTTCATAATATGTAAATATTTTAATTAAATATTATAACTAAAAAATATTACAATTATAAATATGTAACATATTTAAAAATAAAAAAAATAAAATTAACAAACATTACTTATATAAATTCTAAAATATATAATTAAAATATAGTTTATTATATCATATTTTAAATTTTTTGTTAAAAATTAAATAATATTTAAAAATGATTTGAAATGATATGTTATATTTAAAAAAAAAGAGCACATTATGTTACGTTTACAAGAAATTTTAAGCAGAAAAATGACATGGATTATTTTAGATGATGGAAGCAGAGTCAACAAATGTAGCGTGCCCTTTTTGCGTATTCTAAAATTATACCTAATAGGATTATCTGTTAGAGTGAACAATATTTTACATATTACGTATACTAGCTTAAAATCCGTGCGATGCACGGATCGCATATATTTTTTTTAATATTATATAACTTTTTAAAAAAATATTTTGAATTCAATTCTTAATTTTGTTCATTTAGAACTTTAAATGATATGACTTCATGATAATTATATGTGTAGACGTATATTCCAAAACTTTTTAGAACATCCAAACTTATTTAAAGTGATAGCATTGGTAGGGGGAATATTATTATAACGAAATTATTATTTTATTGAGATAAAAATATAATGACTCCATTATGTTGGGACCTTAAAAAATATTATTTTAGCATGATGATTACTTAATCGATTAACTATAATTCTATAAAAAATATTTGAAAAAATAAATATTATTGATTGAACAATATAATTTTATTGATAATTTTATGTGTATTTTTTTTAAAAAAATAATATTTATATTTTAATTAAAATTTGATTTTTTAATTCAGATCAATAGGATACAAATTTTACTTAGTCAAATATAAATTTGATTTATCTCAGGTCAATGATTTACATTATTTTAATTTAGTGTGATGCCCAATACAGCGATCAAATCAAACTAATTATTTTTAGTTTAATTTTAATTTTTTTTAAAGTCTGGATCAATAATATAATTTTGTTTTAGACTGAATAATTAGTATATATGATTTTATTTTTATTGGTCGAATTGTATTTTTATTTTAGTTTTAAGTTAGTCTGAATCAATTGTATAATGTATTTTTTTATACTAGATAAATAACATATATTATGTTGTTTATCCAAGTTCATTAGTATAATTTTTTTAGGAGGATTGATAATATTGTTATTTTATCTTAGCCCGAGTCATATGATATATCAACTAAATCTTAATAATTATATTTATTTTGCTTAAATTTAATTTAGCCCAAAGTAAAATAATATAGAATTCGATATGAATTAAAATATAAATTGGTAGAAGAAGTTGAATTTAATATATATTATAATGATATAGAGTTCATTATAAAATAAAATTGAAATTGGTAAATCAATAGATGAAGTTGACTTGAATATCAATTAGAATTAGAATTGATCGACCCAATAATTAGAATTAAAATAATTAAGTGTAATTAAATAATTTTAGCAAGTGCCGACCGACCGACTACCAAACTATAGATTTGATTGCCACGTAGATATCCTTGCTAACCGGCGAGGAGGGTTGTAGATGCTCTTGTATAAGTCATTTCAGTAAAACCAATGCCCATATGCTGCCGAAATTGAGCTCGTCCCGATCTGATATGTATAATGAAATTTGTTAAAAGAATGTTTAGGGAGGGGTGGTTTGTTTCGTCACATTCTGGAATTAAATATGAGTTTCGGTCATTCCAATTACATAACATAAGTGGTGTTTGGTTCAAAAAAATTTCATAACCATTACTCAAACCCCCAAAAATTAAGGGTTTTTTCATACCTAAGAAGGAAGGTGGGCATGCGTGATTGCTATGAATATCAACTTTTATTTTATTATTTTAATTCGTTTTTAGGCAATTAAATATAAATGTTTAGTGCTAAAAATAAATCTATAAACCTAATATATATTAAGATAATAATAAAATTAATATATTTAATTAAATTAAAATTGTTGACTTGACATATTTTAAACTAAAAATATTTATTACAACACACAAATAAACACATAATATCAAATATGATACATGATCCTCGTACCACTCTTTCCCCGTTTTTTATTCCAATCCTTTAGCATATCTTAAACCAAACTGATCCCTTAAGGATTTCAAGTCCGGTCCGGTAAAAATTTTATTTTTTGAAAAGTAGCCCATTCCAATTGGATTTTACCTAAACTTTGGAGTGTCTAAGAAAATATGCATGATAAGAACTACTTGAGCACTTGTCGAACAATATTCTCAGTTGAGATTTTTTCGATTACGTTAAAATAATACATAAATTTATTTTAATTATCGGTCAAGATAAATTTAAAAATGACGTATAATATGAGATGGAGAGAGTTTAAAGTAGTTAAGGATCATGCAACTCTCACCATGCAAATTTGAAAAAAATAAGGATCAAAAGAAATATTTTTTTATGACATTACGAACAAGACCATTTTTTTATTAATTACGAGAAAGACTCGTAAAATTATGCACATCGACATATTTGTTAGTAAATATATTTTTATCATTTTTGTATAATATTATTACTAACTTATAATTTGTGCAAATCAGGGACGAAGTTAGATTCTATTTTTAAGGAAATTATCATTTATCCTATTTTTTTTATGTTAGCGGTTTATTTTGAGGTAATCTTGTGTATATAACATTCAAAAACAAATTCCATGCTCCATTATTAATATTTGTTTTTTATCAACATTATTCTCTCTAAATTAATAGAACTTAGAACTTCCCGCATGTGATTCAAATTTTAAATTAGAACTAGCGTAAAAGTCCGTGCAAAGCACATACCTCCATATATATTGAAATATTATCTCGAATGAGTTAACATATATACAAACATAATTTTTAAATACGATAAATGATTATTTTAATTTTTCACCGAATTGTCTTATTTCCTTTTCTTTTCATACATACTAGAGCGTATTAGATAATTTTAGTGGTAAGAACTTATTTTTTTATCGTAAAGTTCGATTTTAACTTACCCCGAGAATTTTGAGATAAAATATTTATTGAAAGCTATATGATCCTAATTAATAAAAAAAATCAAAATTATATCATCATAACAAAAACATTTGAAATTGTTTATAGGGATATGCATCTGGTCAATTCGGGGTATGGGATTACTATCCCCGATCCTGATCCCCGAACACACCTTGAATCCGAAACAGAGATTCTTTTCATTACCGATCTCCGGCAGAACGGGGATTCCCACGGGGATGCGGGGAATAATTAAAAATAAAAATTTATATTTTTAGTATATTTTTTTAAAAAAATAATCTAGTAATTCGTAATATATAAAAACATTGATAATATCTCATATTTTTAATATCAAATCATATTAAAACTGATTTATAATGTAAATGAATGACAAATAAAAAAAATATATATATATATATTATAATGTTAAAAAATAGATCAATAAAATTATAAATTATTTTAATATTTTATAATTTAAAATACTCTTTTTATAAAACTTTATTTAATAAAATATATAAAAAAATATATACCTCTTCCTTATATATATATATATAACAAATTGGCGTTAATTAAGAGAATTTATAAATATAAAGTGAGTGAAACAAATTGGAAATGAATATGAGGTGAGTGAAATTTTATAATAAAATTACAAAAATTAAATAAAAAGGAGACACGTAAATAATATAAACCAACATTTTATTCAGTCAAAAATTAAAGTAATAAAATAAATTTGATAAAAAGAGAGAATGTGACTTATCTAATCAGAGTTTTAAAGTTAACTCAAGAATTGATGTAGTGTAATGGTAGTGATATGAAATGCTTGAGTAGAGGTCTGGGGTTTGATTCTTGGTAGAAACAATACTATATTTATTTTTAACAAAAAAATATACGAGGATGGCATTTTTATATTTTTTCAACATAAAAGGACAAAATTGTAATTTGGCAGTCATTAAAATGACTCAATTTCTCCCTATACAAGGATGGCATTTTTATATTTTTTCAACATAAAATGACAAAATTGTAATTTGGCAGTCATTAAAATGGCTCAATTTCTCCCTAGTTCTCCTTTAATATATAGAATTATCTAATTAAAGTTTTAAAGTTAACTCAAGAATTGATGTAGCATATTGATAGTAATATGAAATGCCTGAGTAGGAGGTTTGAGGTTCGATTCTTATATTTATTTTTAACAAAAATTATATAAGAATGACATTTTTTTATAATTTTTGAATATAAAAGGGCAAAATTGTAATTTGGCAGCCATTAAAATGGCTCAATTTGCCCATGGTCCTCCTTTAATATATAGAAAGTTTTAAAGTTAACTCAAGAATTGATGCAGCATAATGGTAGTGATATGAAATACCTGAGTAGGAGGTCTGGGGTTCGATTCTTATTAGAAACACTACTATATTTATTTTTAACAAAAATTATACGAGGATGACATTTTTATAATTTTTCAACATAAAAGGGCAAAATTGTAATTTGACAGCCATTAAAATGGCTCAATTTGCCCCTAGTCCTCCTTTAATATATATAAGGAGACTAACATTTATTTGTTTTCAAATTTTACATGACAAAACAATGCATACAATTCCTTAACCTGGACTAATTTAACTCGAAAAATTAGAAGGGAGTCGAGACACAAGTTGCGCTCCCGCCCCTTTCTGAATACAAGAGCTTAACTTATGAAAAAGAAAAACACCACTTTTAGCATTATTGGAGAGAATAATGGAAAGAGTTTTGAGACGCGAGAGAACATCCAACGCTTCCGTGTCTAGTTCCCCAAAAGTAGAGAAGGCAAAGGGGATGAACGAATAACCATGGTCAGCGCAAATCCTAGAATACTAGTCACACCAGGAGCCCATGAACTCACTCCCCCACCAACAAAACGAGAAATACTAGTCACATCCAGACATGCATCTTTACCTTGGGACCAATTGAACAACAATAGATCTGCAGGTATGAGTTCTTGCCCAGCATCTGAAAGAAATCTTGAAGGAGCCTCCTTACGCACATGAACGCTAATCTTGGAGCAGATATCCACCAAAATGCCGCGCACCAAATTATGCCTGAATTTCACACCTACATCACTAGAACAGTGAACTGTGTGATCGCCCCACTGGTTCATCCTGTGAACATTACAACTCGGACACAAGGTGCCTTCAGTAAACAAAGGAATTGCAAACCGATAACACAATACCGCCCGAAATTGGCGTTGGTTCATCCTCTGCCCCAACCCATCAATAGGGATGGTAAACAAGAAATCCTGAGCATGAGGAGCGCGAATGCAGCTCAGAATAGAGATCTGACGGGGACTCGACACATAATGAGAAGCAAGGCTGGTCTCAATGACATCAAAATAGTTCTTTGCCAAAGACTTCATCAATTTGGGGGCAGGAGAGCTAGTGGTGCCAGAGAGAGCATTCGCACCACAAAGGGATGATAAATCATCAAGAGCACACTGAAAAGAAGAACCACACGATGTGATACTTGAACTCGACAGAATCCTAGTCTGCAATGCACTAGTCTGAAGGCGAGAAGCGAGAAAGGCATAACGAATAACATCCCCCACACATAAGATGCCAAGACCGCCCAACTTGATTGGGAGCGTGGCTAACCTCCACTGCCAATCCCAAAAACCAGGGCCAGAGCCAGTAACAATCCTCTCTAAGGAAATACGCAAAGCCTGATCAAACCGCGTCTGGGCCTCCCCAAAGAACGGAGGTGTGCAAGTCCGCAATGTGTAAAATAATTTTGCAACCCCTACGCAATTGCGAAGAAGAAGAAGCTCACACTGGGGGTCCTCAAGCTTGTGAATAGCCTCCATTAGAGCAATAGTCTTGGAGACCCTTTGAGAAGCCAAATCATGACAAAAACCTGCATCGACACTGTGTTAGGTGACACACACTGTAGAAGGGGGTTGAATACAGTGTTTACTACAATCAAATTGAATATAAGAACTCAAGTAACAGAAAACAGATTTTATTCAAACATAATAAACTCTGTTACAATATGGAACTGTCCTCTCTCAGTGCTGAACAAATTATCACGAGAGCTGCTAGAGTTATAATGAATAATAACTTCGATTAAGATAACACCTATAGTGTAAACCCTATGCCTGTGTTTATATAATGCACAATTACAAGATAATGTTCTAAATGATATGAAATATAATTTTGCTTCCTAAAATTTATTAACTAGTTATCTGTTCTTCCCAGTATTCTATTCTTCATAGAATTCTTTCTTCATGCATAATTATTTCTGTCTTAGTCTCGATCTTCTTTCCTTTCAATCAGTCGCCTGCCTTATCTGAAAGTCATCTTAAGTCCTGATATTATCTCCTGATAAATATCTTCTGATAACTTAAGTTCTGATAACTTAAGTTCTGATAACTTAAGTTCTGATATCTTAAGTTCTGTCTTCAGTATAAGTGCTGATTTCCAGTTAAGTACTGATTTGTCCTGTTAAGTAAGATGTGAAAACGAAACACAAATCATATTACACATGACATCACAAATATATCTAACAATCTCCCCCAACTTGTAAATTAGCATAATATACAAGTTCAACAAATATTTGATGATGTCAAAAATATTAAGTACAAATGCATGAGAATTTGACTAGATAACTACAACTTACAGTCCTTTTAGCTTTACCATCTTAAGGTCTGATAACAGCTTCAGTATGTAAACACTTTCAGAATTTAAGCAGTTGTAGATCTTTGACTTGGCTTCAATTTCTGATCTCTTTGATACCAGGAGTTGTTCTGAGATAGTTCTTCAACAAACATCTCTCAGCATATTCAAGTTCATTGACCATCATCCTTTTAGCATTTATCAATTCAGCTATATCTTCACCAGTTTGAAAAATAGCTGCTTTGAGATCATTTATCTTAGCTTTTCTTATCTCCAGATCTAGCCTGATCAGATATGCCTTGTCAGACTCTAAATTGAATTCCACGGCCTTATAACCCACAAAAGTAGTTATAATCTTAGCAGAGTTAGGCTTCATATCGACAATATCACCTTTGTGAACTCTGTACTGGGGACAATATGTGCTGTCAGACTTTATAGAATAAAGCTTCTTCTGTCTTTGAATTTGTGACTTTAAATAACCTGCAACACTATCTGTTAATCTGTTTTTCACTTGAAGTAGGAATAGAACATGTTCCAGTTCTTCAAAATACTTCAGTGGTATAGCATTCTGCCTGATATGGTATACCCTTCCATCTGTCATAAAATATAACAAGATATGTTCTTTCAAAAAGGTATGGTAAACCATTTGTTGTTATTCCCAAGGAACTAACAATGAGATTTACAGAAGGGGGGTTGAATGTAAATCTCAAAACTTTTTCAAGTTTTGAGCAGTTTCAAAAGCTAAGTGTATGATGAACAGATGTGTGTTAATTGCTTTGAGCAGGTGCAGACAGATGTATATTCAAGTGTAAAGAACACAAAGGCTTTTAAAAACTTTTCTGATGGATTTGTTGTTCCACCAGAGATGTGTATTTCAGAAAATCTGTGATATAAAGAATTGATCACAGCTGCTTTCTAGTACAAACTAGATGATTTTCTCTCTATGTTTTTCTAAACAGCTCTGGAAAATTTACATCTAATTACTAGCTGCAACTTGGTTTATATATCACCAAGTTTACAAGTGAAGAGAAAGATAAAATACAATTATAAAATAGTTCTTCACATGTTTCTTCTTCATTTCTCTATCCAATGCAATCTAAGATAATCTGTGAATCTTTGAATACTTCCTTGTTTGAACCAGAATGGAAATGCTGCTTTTTCTTGATTCCTCCAAGAGGTTTCTGAAAGAGATATGTCTTAAGTCCAATCATGTATGAGGATTTAAGAATAACTTTTATGTAATCTATTTTGATTTCATTGATATTAATAAAAGACTTGTTTTGTTTTTATTGCAGACTCTATCTATTTAAATATTTAAATAAGATATACCATAATTTAGAGTAAAGCTTTTTATGAATTGTGATGAAATCATAATAATGAGACCTAAAAGATGATAACTCTAAACTTAAATAGTTCCTGGTCGTAGGATTACTAACTGGTAATTAATAATCCGCAAAGATCGGTACATACTATGCTTGCTTCATTATGAAGGATGTCTGTTCTCATAGACATTTGTGTGGTGACACTATAGCTAGTATGTAGGTGCTTATTATAGAATAAGTTCACTGAACATGACTCACACAGCTGAACAACTGATGGAGTTCACTCACGTGTCAGCAGTTGTTCACATAGTGATAGTTGTACAAGTATCCTTAGACTTGGGGTCATCATAGTCATCTTGTGTACACTGAACTATACTTTGGTTTAGTTCTTAGTCTCAAGGGACAATTATAAGGGCTCTACTGGGTATATGAATTTGTACACGAAGATAGTGTATGATCAATAAATGATCTACCCCTTCCAGTGTAGGAAGAGAATGTTCAATGCTGATCCACTTATGTTAGTTCAGAAATCTCTGGTCAGAGTGAATGAAATTAGAAAGGAGTTTCTAATTTACATTAAATAGAACTAAGCATAGTGAATGGGAAAGCAAATGATTAAATAAGATAGGCTTGACACAAGTTCCATGCCTTGTATTTAATCGTGACATTGCAGGGTAGAAGGAATTAATTGTACGGTAACTACTCACTAAACAGGTTCTTGGTATTCTAAGCAGTGAATTCGTATTATCCGGATAGTCGCGATATACTGAGAAGTATCCCTCACGATGTAGAATAAATATGATTAATTAATTAATCATATTTAATGAATTAGAGAATTTATATAAATAATGATAAAATAGTTTTATTTATTATTTATTTCTACTACCGGCTTAATATTGAACCTACAGGGTCACACCATAAAAGAGAATGATTTAATGGTGGAGGAATTAATTAATAATGGCTGATAATTATTTATTTATGAAATAAATAATTAATTGGCAAATTTAATAATTGATTAAATGAGATTTAATTGATTATAAATTAATTAAGAAAAGGTTCTTAATATTATTAATTAAGAATTTAATTTTTGGAAATTAAATCAAGTGAGAGAATTATTTCTAAAGAGTTTAGAAAAAGGATTAATAATTAAAAGGTGTTTTAATTATTAGTGAGAATAATAAAGGGTTAATAATAATAATATTTTATGGGAAAATTTTCAGCTGAAAATTTTGCCTATAAATATACTATTATAGACCCTATTTTTGCCTCAACCAAAAAGATTTACAAAACCCTAATTCTCTCCATCTCCTCCTCCTTCATTACATCGTTTTCTTGGTGGATACCGGTGGAGTGCTTCATACTTGAGGAGCAGCTACTAAGGATCTCCGTTCATCGTTTTTGGATCGCCATTAAAGACCTCCATCTTTCCATTAACGTAAAGCTTCTTAAGGTAAATATACTGAACTACGAATTAAATATTATTTTTCGCATGGATCCTGCGGAGGGTTTCGGTTTTTTTTAAGATTTAAATTTACGTTTTCGCTGTGTTTATGTGCTAAAAACCCTTCAATGGCATCAGAGCTACTTGCGAAAAGTTTTTAATTCATTTATGGGTTTAACTGTTTTCGATATATGAGCATGTACGTGATTCGCCATGATTTGATGTTGATATAATATCTTATATATGTATGGTTTTGAATATATGATATTCATGTGAGTTGTATAATCATAAGATGATTATGTAATCCGTATATATACTGATATATACATGATTTATGTTTATTCTAATTATGAGAATCATATTAGATACGGATTCTGAATTGGCTGTTGCAGATTTGCTGAAATCTGGGTCTGGTGTCCGATTTACGCAAACGAATACCATATTCCATAGGTAAACGAGCGTCTGAACAAAACTGATAGCTAAAGCTATCAACGACTCGTCTGTAAGGCGTTTGACGTCGTTTACTTCCCGTAAACAATGATTCTTGTTTTTCTGATTTGATTATGATTTTTCTGATTTTTGTCATATTTTCTTTTTATGATTAGATCATGGATAATATGATATGTTAAGATCAGATTATGTGTTTTAACATGCTTTTATGTATTGTATGAGCATGGTGGATGATTATGCCTTTCGACCTTAGTGTAATGGATTTGGTTTTGGTTTTAAATACGACTTGCATGTCGTCAATCTTTGTAATCATAAATCTCGAATGTAACTCGAGTTATTCTTGTAAGTTCATTAGATTAGTTTTACTTTCAATAATGTAATGTAATTGAAGACTCAAGAAGGCTATCCAATGGAGGTGATACAAAGAAGAAGACGAGGCATACAAGAAGTCTAAACAAAGAAGAAAACTTATGTAATAAGTAGTTGTATATATTTGCATCACCATATTAGATTGACCTTGATCTTTATCATGAGCTTGATAAAGATCACATAGGATGGGGCCATAACCAAACAAATTTACTTTATTGCACTTTACATTTACTTGTTTATTTAATTTTATATATGAGATATATGCCTATGTTTACCATGCGATGATAGATTTAGGTGAACTTAAATCAATATAAGGCGTGCTCTAGAAAATCTAGAATAGGAATCGTTTCTTGCCTTAACAATAAATATTATGAATACGATCATGAGATTCTTATGTTTATGAAACACGTAATTGAATATGAATTTTCAATATTGAGAGAAATGATGATTTTGTCAACAACAGATTTCTATCTGTAAGAAAGGGTTATTAAGTGACGCCTCTTGACAATGCTCCACCCGATCTGGGAATCATCTGATTATCGATTATTGATTTGAAATATTTAACTTAAAAGGAAGAATCTCTTTATAAAATGATCATGATTGTAACGTAATATAATTCCTCTAAAATTAAATAATATCAAGTAGTAATTGGCCAATGACACAATGGGTTTTTGTCGGTCATAGCCTTTCAACATGGTAGAAAGTGGTTCTTAAATCATTGTCGTTTCGTGCTACAGCCGAGGGCTTTGATTTCGAAATAAGAAATACTTTTCTATTACATAGAGATGTGTACATTGAATTAGAATCTAAAGGTCGGTACGTGCTACAGCCGTGGGCCGTTGGAGACTGATTCAATTGTACGAAATGTTGGGTTAGACTTGACTTAGAATATTGAGTTTGTCGTGCCACAGCCGTGACTCAATTATTCAAGAGGCTAAACTTATATTAGGGAATAACATAAGATGTAATTGACAAGAGTTGTCTGCCTATTGAACATCACATGACGTTCCGTGCCACAGCCGAGGTTGTGTGATGGAATGTAGGATCCCTATTCCCACTAGCATTATGAATGCTTAATTTTCACTTAGGGGGTTGAAAAAATTAGATAAACTAGTGGGAGACACTTATGAATAAAGACCCGATTCATATAGTATTTTGAAATGAAATTGAATATTTGCTAAGTGTTGTTATGTGTTTATCATTTACAGATTTATTATATTCGTCATGTCTTCTGCACTATCACTCCGGAGCATACTAGATGCTCACAAGTTGACTGGTCCTAATTTAGCTGTTTGTTTTCACTGTAACAAGTTGGGGCACTGGAAGAGGAACTGCAAGGTTTACCTTGCAGAATTGAAGAAGAAGAAGGGTAGTAAGACTACCGCTTCTGATTCAGGCATGTTCATGATCGAAGTTAATATGTCACTAGGTCAAATTTCTACTTGGGTATTAGATACCGCCTGTGGTTCTCATATTTGCAATTCGTTGCAAGGACTAAAGGGAAGTAGGACTCTTGAAAAAGATGAGGTGATTCTACGTATGGGCAATGGAGCAAGGGTTGCAGCCATATCTGTAGGATCATTTAGTTTACATATGCCTACGGGCAAGACTATTATTTTGAATAATTGTTATTACGTTCCCTCTATTCTGAGGAATATTGTTTCTATTTCTATGTTGGATGTGGATGGTTTTTTATTTATTATTAAGAATAATGAATGTTCTATCCTTTGAGATAATATTTTTTTTGGACGTGACATTTTAAATAATGGTTTGTATGTATGTGACGTAGAGCATGATTTACCTCAGATTGAACAAACTAATAAAAGAAAACGAGATGATGAAAATCTAACCTATTTATAGCACTGTAGGCTAGGTCATATTAGTGAAAATAGACTGCGGACATTGCATAAGGAAGGGTTACTTGACCCCTTTGATTTTGAATCATATCCTACATGCGAGTCTTGTATATTGGGTAAAATGACCAAATCTCTATTTAGTGGACATGGAGAGAGGGATGCAGATTTGCTATGATTGGTACACACAGATGTATGTGGACCAATGTCCACGCAAGTCATGGGTGGATTTTCGTACTTCGTTACTTTTATAGATGATAAATCTAGATTCGGATATGTGTATTTGATGAAACACAAGTCTGAAGTCTTTGAAAAGTTCAAAGAATATAAACATGAAGTGGAGAAACAAACCAAACACAGTTTATGGATTGTGATGAGATCATAATATTGAGACCTAAAAGATGATAACTCTAAACTTAAATAGTTCCTCGTCGTAGGATTACTAACTGGTAATTAATAATCCGCAAAGATCGGTACATACTATGCTTACTTCATTATGAAGGATGTCTGTTCTCATAGACATTTGTGTGGTGACACTATAGCTAGTATGTAGGTGCTTATTATAGAATAAGTTCACTGAGCATGACTCACACAGCTGAACAATTGATGGAGTTCACTCACGTGTCAGCAGTTGTTCACATAGTGATAGTTGTACAAGTATCCTTAGACTTGAGGTCATCATAGTCATCTTGTGTACACTGAACTATGCTTTGGTTTAGTTCTTAGTCTCAAGGGACAATTATAAGGGCTCTACTGGGTATATGAATTTGTACACGAAGATAGTGTATGATCAATAAAGGATCTACACCTTCCAGTGTAGGAAGAGAATGTTCAATGCTGATCCACTTATGTTAGTTCAGGAATCTCTGGCCAGAGTGAATGAAATTAGAAAGGAGTTTCTAATTTACATTAAATAGAACTAAGCATAGTGAATGGGAAAGCAAGTGATTAAATAAGATAGGCTTGACACAAGTTCCATGCCTTGTATTTAATCGTGACATTGCAGGGTAGAAGGAATTAATTGTATGGTAACTACTCACTGAATAGGTTCTCGGTATTCTAAGCAGTGAATTCGTATTATCCTGATAGTTGCGATATGCTGAGAAGTATCCCTCACGATGTAGAATAAATATGATTAATTAATTAATCATATTTAATGAATTAGAGAATTTATATAAATAATGATAAAATAGTTTTATTATTATTTATTTCTACTAACGGCTTAATATTGAACCTACAGGATCACACCATAAAAGAGAATGATTTAATGGTGGAGGAATTAATTAATAATGGCTGATAATTATTTATTTATGAAATAAATAATTAATTGGAAAATTTAATAATTGATTAAATGAGATTTAATTGATTATAAATTAATTAAGAAAAGGTTCTTAATATTATTAATTAAGAATTTAATTTTTGGAAATTAAATCAAATGAGAGAATTATTTCTAAATAGTTTAGAAAAAGGATTAATAATTAAAAGGTGTTTTAATTATTAGTGAGAATAATAAAGGGTTAATAATAATAATATTTTATGGCAAAATTTTCAGCTGAAAATTTTGCCTATAAATATACTATTATAAACCCTATTTTTGCCTTAACCAAAAAGATTTACAAAACCCTAATTCTCTCCATCTCCTCCTCCTTCATTACATCGTTTTCTTGGTGGATACCAGTGGAGTGCTTCACACTTGAGGAGCAGCTGCTAAGGATCTCTGTTCATTATTCTTGGATCGCCATTAAAGACCTGCATCTTTCCATTAACATAAAGCTTCTTAAGGTAAACATACCGAACTACAAATTAAATATTATTTTTCGCATGGATCCTGCGGAGGGTTTCAGTTTTTTTTTTAAGATTAAATTTATGTTTTCGCTGCGTTTATGTGCTAAAAACCCAGTATGTTTAATCTTAAAAAAAAATGAAACCCTTCGCAATATGTTTAATTCGTAGTTCAGTATATTTACCTTAAGAAGCTTTATGTTAATGGAAAGATGGAGGTCTTTAATAGCGATCCAAGAACGATGAACGGAGATCCTTAGCAGCTGCTCCTCAAGTGTGAAGCACTCCACCGGTATCCACCAAGAATACGATGTAATGAAGGAGGAGGAGATGGAGAGAATTAGGGTTTTGTAAATCTTTTTGGTTGAGGCAAAAATAGGGTTTATAATAGTATATTTATAGGCAAAATTTTTAGCTGAAAATTTTGCCATAAAATATTATTATTATTAACCCTTTATTATTCTCACTAATAATTAAAACACCTTTTAATTATTAATCCTTTTTCTAAACTCTTTAGAAATAATTCTCCCACTTGATTTAATTTCCAAAAATTAAATTCTTAATTAATAATATTAAGAACCTTTTCTTAATTAATTTATAATCAATTAAATCTCATTTAATCAATTATTAAATTTGTCGATTAATTATTTATTTCATAAATAAATAATTATCAGCCATTATTAATTAATTCCTCCACCATTAAATCATTCTCTTTTATGGTGTGATCTTGTAGGTTCAATATTAAGCCGGTAGTAGAAATAAATAATAACAAAACTATTTTATCATTATTTATATAAATTCTCTAATTCATTAAATATGATTAATTAATTAATCATATTTATTCTACATCGTGAGGGATACTTCTCAGCATATCGCGACTATCCGGATAATACGAATTCACTGCTTAGAATACCAAGAACCTATTCAGTGAGTAGTTACCGTACAATTAATTCCTTCTACCCTGCAATGTCACGATTAAATACAAGGCATGGAACTTGTGTCAAGCTTATCTTATTTAATCACTTGCTTTCCCATTCACTATGCTTAGTTCTATTTAATGTAAATTAGAAACTACTTTCTAATTTCATTCACTCTGGTCAGAGATTCCTGAACTTACATAAGTGGATCAGCATTGAACATTCTCTTCCTACACTGGAAGGGATAGATCCTTTATTGATCATACACTATCTTCGTGTACAAATTCCTATACCCAGTAGAGCCCTAATAATTATCCCTTGAGACTAAGAACTAAACCAAAACATAGTTCAGTGTACACAAGATGACTATGATGACCTCAAATCTAAGGATACTTGTACAACTATCACTATGTGAACAACTGCTGACACGTGAGTGAACTCCATCAGTTGTTCAGCTGTGTGAGTCATGTTCAGTGAACTTATTCTATAATAAGCACCTACATACTAGCTATAGTGTCACCACACAAATGTCTTTGAGAACAGACATCCTTCATAATGAAGCAAGCATAGTATGTACCGATCTTTGCGGATTATTAATTACCAGTTAGTAATCCTACGACCAAGAACTATTTAAGTTTAGAGTTATCATCTTTTAGGTCTCATTATTATGATCTCATCACAATCCATAAAAAGCTTTACTCTAAACTGTGGTATATCTTATTTAAATATTTAAATAGATAGAGTCCGTAATAAAAACAAAACAAGCCTTTTATTAATATCAATGAAATCAAAACAAATTACATAAAAGTTATTCCTAAATCCTCATACATGATTGGACTTAGGACATATCTCTTTCATTACCAGTATCAGAACTTATTCTTCTCCCAGTATCAGAACTTGTTCCTTGACTTGTAATTCTAGCTTTACTTGATGAAAATCCTTTGCCTTGACCTTGACTTCTACCCTTGTCAGAGTTTCCCTGGTCATCATTTCCATCATCCTTTCCCTTCAGTGCTTGAGTAGATTTGTATTTGGACTTAATCACTTTCTCCCCCTTTTTGGCATCAGCGGGTAAAAGAAGAGAGACAAGCAATTCCACTGAGGATTGGATCTCATTGAGTTGAGTTTGCTGAGAAGCTTGATTCTTTAAAATTTCATCAATCTAAGTTTGTTGCTTCTCCTGAGTTTTCTCAATGTAGGCAATTCTGTCAAAGGCTGGCTTGAGAAATCTATTTTTTTCAAATTTCACATTCATATCTTGCTGGATCAAGGTTTCTTGAATTTTGTTTACCTTGGCATGAGTTGTTGAGTGTAGACCTTGAAGGTGCCTAGTACTCAATGCAATAACTCTCAGTTGTGCCTTGAAATCATCATTTATCAGCATTTCATCAGCTTTTGCCAGATGCTCAGCAAGAATCTTTTCAGAAGGAACAAAACTAACTGTGTTCCATTCCTTAGTCCACTCCTTTCCTCTAGAAGTTTCACTCCAAGTTACTGGTGCTTCCTTAACAAACTTCTTGATTAGATCAGCTTTATGAACTGTTTGTTGAGGTGCATGTCCTGATGGACCAGCTGCATCATCATTTAGATTGGTAGCAGCTTCACCAGTAGTTTCCTCATTGGCAGCATCAGAACTTGCAGATCTTGTAGTATCAGCATCCTCTGATAAAATAGTAGTATGTGAGGCTATAGAGGCTTTAACATCATCCTCTAAATTCTGATCTGCAGCCAGGTTCTGATCAACATCCAAAATTGATGTTGTTGGTGGAGCTTCCAAGTACAAAACCTCAGGCACAATCAAGTTATGAATATCAATTTCAGCACCTGTACCTGGTTCTTCAGTATGTACTGGATCAACTATATGTGACATAGGAGGTGTAGGCACTCTATCTGGAGCAGTTTCTGGTTGTGCAGAAGGAAGTGATTTAATAACAATTGGTTCTGTTGAGATCAGAGATTCCTGATCCCCTTCCTTAGCTGCTTCCACTACATATTCTGAATCTGACTCAACTATGTCCCTGTAAGCTCTCTGTTTCTTTAATTTCTTCAAAGGTGGAGACACTGTAGGAGCTTTATCATCAGAATTTAACTTTCTAAGCCTTTTGAGGGGCCTAGAACTCCCAGTTACAGTATCTTTCTGAGAAGAGACCTTCTGAGCTTCTACAACAACAGGTTCTGATATTGGAACCTGTTCCTCAGTTGTTTCCTCAAATCAACAGAATTTAATCAAAACATTCATCACAAAATAATATTAAAAATCGATGAAGTAAAGATTAATAAATTGCAATTAAACATGCACAGTCACATAATTTGAGAAATAAAGATCAAATTTTGCAATTAAAGAAAATTTCATTGATATATCAGATGAGTACATTTCATGAAATTTGTCAATTACATGCAAAAAGTATAAGATAGTCCTATTCTACGATTCTTAACATCAACAGCCTTAGTCTTAGTCTAAGAAGACCTAACGACTACTTCTTCCGCTGCTGACGAAGAGCACTGCAAGACGAATGATTCGTTCTTGCTGACGGAGAGCTTCTCTCCTTTCCTCTTCCAACCTATCAAGATGGAGGTGATACTCCATTGATAAGAACAAGAGTTCTGAGTGAACCTCTTGTGGAACTGAGTTCCAAAGCTCTTCAGGAATGGCGGTGACATGCCATTCATGTTGCCATTGATCACAACTTAACTCGATGTTAAAGGTTTTATAGTTCAGGAACAAGTTGAAATGAACCATTTTTGTTGATTTGAATAAAAAGAGAGTGAGTTTGTGAGAAAATGAAAGATGTTTTGGCTGGAATGAATAGTCGGTATAAATAGCCAAAGAATACCAAGGGACGCGAGGACTGGTTAAAAATTACAAGTAAAAATAATGACCCCTCGACTCCCTAGACTAATGTGTAATAATAACAGTCAGTTAAAGATCTAAAGCCAGAGTTAATGGGCACGGGATATAATAACAATTATTGTGCGCATGCAGTTTTTCAAGACATACACGCTAACCACTAACCCATAATGATTATGACTGTTTTATCTCACATTAACCAATATTCTGTAAAAATATTATCGTTCAAGTAATGACCAGAGATAAACCAAGTAAATAAATACTGTCACGTCAGCATCAGAACTTGATTATTATCAGAATTTAAAAGTCATCAGAATATGGCTCCTTAACTCAAAAAGTGAATGTTTATTCCTGTAATTCTTCACACAAATACTGATATGGTTTCATCAGAACTTAATCATCGGAACTTCCATCAGAACTTGTCCTCAGAATTTATGCAATCTGACACATAAACTGTTCATCTAAAACAACATTTATCACCACAGTAATTTTCATCATTCATATGGAGTGTAAGTGTGTGCATTAAGCTAAATATCAGACAAAAAGTAAAGTCTGATTCACTTCAGTACATCTTAGAAATAAGGCATAATTAAGAACTTTTCTCAAAATCTGTCATTATTCTGAAGCCTACTTTAGAATGAGTTCATGCATGAGTCCACCTCAACTGTTTTGTGCTCATTTTATGCATCTTTTGAAATTTCATTTTACAGTGGATTCTCAGTGTAAGTGAGTCACGACTGCTTATCAGAATTTATGTTGTTATCAGAGTATTTCTCCAGTAATCATAGAGTGTGAAAAGTCACCAAGATTTTTTTTTTTGCTTTTCTAATGCATATTTCTTAATACCAGCAATGCACATGGGTCTTCCCTTCCACATTTTTTACTCTAGATCTCAAAGGAGTACCTGATATATATTTCTTTTATTTTTCTTTTTCTTTTGATAAGTGAGGCTTATCAGCACTTGGTACATCCATCAAATTTACAAACATCAGAACTTAACAGATAAGAAGCACTATTCTAGTTTTTGACTTAGTAATAAGATACACAATGTAAACTTAACTAAGCTCAATATCAGAATTTGCTTATGTTAAAAGATTTCCACATAAACAATTACTTCAAACATGCGATCTTTAGTATATTAAAGACTACTAGGTCAGCATCTAGCACAGTTATCCTCATTGGATTGAATAGTCACAGAAACATTCATATCACTACCAGAGTTTAGAAATTCATATCAGACAACAATCTGCACTTAAGCAAATTTTAATGCAAGCACAGAATACACAAAGATAGTAATATCTGTAAATACTGATCATAAAATCTGATGTATCAAAACATAAACTAAGCAGATTTAGAGAAAGAACCTGAAACCATTCCAAGTTCATTTATCAGTCTTGTAAAAGTAGCTTCACACAATGGTTTTGTGAAGATATCTGCTAGTTGTTGATCTGTTGGAACAAAATGCAATTCCATTGTACCTTCATCCACATGTTCCCTTATGAAGTGGTACCTAATACTGATGTGATTTGTCATTGAGTGTAGAACTGGATTACCTGTCATAGCAATAACACTTTGATTATCACAGTAAATAGGGATTTTAGAAAATTCTAACCCATAATCCAGTAACTGATTCTTTATCCAAAGAATCTGTGCACAACAGCTTCCTGCAGCAATGTATTCTGCTTCTGCAGTTGATGTGGAAATTGACTTCTGTTTCTTGCTAAACCAAGAAACCAATCTGCCTCCAAGAAATTGGTAGCTTCCACTTGTGCTTTTCCTGTCAATTTTGCATCCCGCAAAATCTGCATCTGAGTAACCTATTAGCCTAAAGTCTGATTTTCTAGGATACCACTGTTGTGAATATGTTGTGTACTTGATGATTACCTAAACTAAACATCTAAGTAAATTTTACTTAGTGAAATAATGTAGCACTCGACGGATAAGAATTATAGTCCCGACGGATAACTCATTATAGTCCCGACGGATGATTAACTTATTATCCATCGAGTGAGTAGCTTATGTAATAATAAGTTTGTAGCACAGTGTTGTATGCACCTTTGTATAGAATCTGGAGTAGCATATAAGTCATGTTGACTTTAACTAGATATGCAGAATAGGTTGATTAACTGTACATAAGCAATGTCTTGTAATTCTGTATAAGTGAAATGAAGTCAAGTGCCAAAATAGCTACCAACGGATGATTAACAAAGCTTCGATGGATGACCAAAATAGCTACCAACGGATGCTTAACAAAGCTTCGATGGATGATCAAATGACTATCAACGGATGTTTAACATAGCAGTCGACGGATGATCAATTAAGTCATCGACGGATGATCTGAAAGTCGACAGATGACCATATCAAGATTCAAACATCAGTTGAATAGTGAAAGCTGACACACAGCCGTTGAGTTGGATACAAGTACACTGTGGAAGCTCATTAACTGGGTAATAGAGGACAAAAAGCAGCAAAGATCAAGACTGTTAGATTTTATATTTGTTCTGTTCTTTTGACTTTGTAATCTTGGTAATAAATAAACCAAGAGAGTAGCAAATAGAAAAAATAACTGAGATAGCTAAAAAACAACAACAGAGAAATCTTTGTAAGCACTATCTTTAGCATTTCCTGTGTTCTTAACAGTTCTATTTGTGTAAGCAGCTGTGAGCATTTCTGCACACAGAGTTCTCTCGATATATTAAATATATCTCTGGTGGAATTGTTTAAATCCACCAGAAAGTTTTTAAAGACTCTTGTTTTTAATTACTTATGTTTTGATTCATTCAAGTTTACATTCCGCATTGTGCTAATCAAAATAAAGATATCCATAATCGAGTTGAACATTTTTTTTTCAAGAAAAAGGTTCAAGAATTCCATTCAACCCCCCTTCTGTAATTCTTGCTATATTGTTAAGGGACTAACAATTGTTATCAGAGCAAGCTCTTAATCTACAAAGAGTTTAAAGATCAAAACAATTCAGCAAGATGAACAAGAAAGATATTGGAATCAAGATTCCTTTTTTTGATAAAGATAATTACCATCATTGGAAGGTAAAGATGCATCTTCATATGCTTTCTCAAGATGAGGCCTATGTGGACTGCATAAAAAGAGGCCCTCATGTTCCAATGAGAGCTGCAACAGGAAATGAACCATCTGTTCCAAAGCCAAGGCATGAATGGTCTGATCCTGATATTGAACAAGTCAGGAAAGATAAAAAGGCCATGAACATTCTGTTCAATGGTGTTGATGCATACATGTTTGATAACATCATCAACTGCAAGACTGCCAAGGAAGTTTGGGACACAATACAGATAATCTGTGATGGTACTGAGCAAGTAAGAGAAAATAAAATGCAGCTCCTGATTCAGCAATATGAGCATTTTCACAATGAAGAAAGTGAGTCACTCACTGACATTTTTAGTAGATTCCAAAAGCTACTAAATGCTCTTAAATTGCATGGAAGAGTCTATCAGACTAAAGACTCCAATCTGAAATTTCTCAGATCTCTTCCAAAGGAATGGAAACCAATGACAGTCTCATTGAGAAACTCACAAGATTATAAGGAGTTTACTTTGGAGAGACTGTATGGCATTTTGAAGACCTATGAGCTTGAGATATAGCAGGATGAAAGAATGGAGAGAGGAAAGAAGAAAGGAGGATCCATGGCACTAGTGGATGAACTGGAAAAGGAGAAGGAAGTAAAGATGGAAACTGTGGAATCAACTTCAAAGGCCTGTGAAAGCAAGGGTAAAGGGCTAGCTGCAGAAAGTGAAGATTCATTGAGTCAAGATGACATGGAGGACATTGATGAGCACCTAGCATTCCTTTCAAGAAGATTTGCCAAGCTCAAGTTCAAGAAGAACTTTGGAGCTGCCAAGTTAAATAGAAACATGGTGGATAAATCAAAATTCAAGTGTTTCAAATGTGGCTTGGCAGGGCATTTTGCAAATGAGTGTAGAAAGTCAGATTCCAGTAAGAAGAGATTTGAGTCTGTGGATTATAAGCAAAAATACTTTGATCTACTCAAACAGAAGGAAAGGGCTTTTATTACACAAGAGAATGACTGGGCAGCTGATGGTTTGGATGAAGATGAGGATGTCAGCTATGTCAATCTAGCCCTTATGGCCAAGTCTGATGAAACAGAGATAACTTCCTCAAGCAATCAGGTAATCACTACAAACCTTGCACATTTATCTAAAGCTGAGTGTAATGATGCAATAAATGACATGTCTACAGAATTGTATCATTTGCGTGTTACACTTAAGTCCCTCACTAAAGAAAATGCTAAAATCAAAGAAAACAACTTGTTTTTGAGTGAGAGGAATAATGTGCTTGAGTCTCAGTTTGTTGAGTTTGAGAAACTAAAAATTGAGTGTAGAATTGCCAAGGAGGAATTAACTGAGTCCTTGAAAAAGGAAGAAATTTTAAAGAAGCAGCTTGATCGTGAACAAGAGGTGATTAAAGCATGGAAAACATCCAGAGATGTTCATGCTCAAATCACCAAGGTTCAAGGAATTGAGTCTTTTTGTGATGAAGCCTGGAAAAAGAATAAGGAGAAACTAGAACCTATTTTGGTAGATGGATTGCTGACAGATGTAGACTCGACGGATGATGAGGACTATCCGTCGGATAACAAAAAGTGTTATCCGTCGAATGATAAAAATCCTCATCCATCGGCTGTGAGCAAACCCATTAGCAAAGCCAAATTAACCAAGCTAAATGAAAAGTATGGGTCTGTTTCCAAGAACTTTGTTTCAGGAGAGTCAAGTCAAGCCAAGAAAGGGAAGAAGGCTAATGTTGGTCACATGACTGTCAAACAGTTAAGTGACAGACTTGAGAAGATAGAGGTAAAAACAGAGACTAAAAGGAAAAACAATAGGAATGGTAAAGTAGGGATTAACAAACATAACAACTACACACCTGACAAATATGCTCCTAGAAAAATCTGTGTCAAGTGTGGTAGTGTAAATCATTTGTCTGTTAATTGCAAATCTGCCATGCCTACTCCCATGTCTGTTCAGCCTCAATTCTCTAACACGAATGCCATGCCTCCCATGCCTGTTAATGCTATGCCTACACAGAATATGAATGCACAGTTTGCTAATATGCCATTTGCACCTAATCCATATTATGCTGCATATAATATGCCTCAAATGCCATTTAGCATGCCTTACTGGAATAACATGTTTGCACCAAGCATGCCATTTCCTGTTAGCCATAACATGCATGATAATTCTGTTGCATCTAGTGGTTTCAAAGGCCCAACCCAAATGACTAAGGAAGAATCTGAAATTCCTAAGTCAAATGAGTTAAGACCTAAGAAATAGAAGAAGAAAGCTAACAAGGCAGGACCCAAGGAAACTTGGGTACCAAAATCAACTTGATTTGATTTTGATGTGTGCAGGGAAACAGAAGGAATCTTTGGTACTTGGATAATGGTTGTTCAAGACACATGACTGGTGATTCTACCCTGCTCACAGATTTTGAAGAGAGAGCTGGCCCAAGTATCACTTTTGGAGATGACAGCAAAGGTTATACTGTGGGATATGACTTGATTTCAAAGGACAATGTCATCATTGAAGAGGTTGCCTTAGTGGATGGTCTCAAACATAATCTGTTGAGTATCAGCCAGCTTTGTGATAAAGGCAACTCAGTAACCTTCAACAAAGAAACCTGTGTTGTGATTAATAATCAAAACAACAAAGTGGTTCTCACTGGTGTGTGAAGAGGAAATGTGTATATAGCTGACTTCAACTCAACTAAAGCAGAATCTGTAACTTGTCTTCTTAATAAAGCAAGTCAAGATGAAAGTTGGCTATGGCACAAGAAGCTATCCTATTTGAACTTCAAGACCATGAATGAGCTGGTAAAGAAAGAGCTAGTTAGAGGCATTCATATGGTGGAGTTTACAAAGGATGGACTGTGTGATGCCTACCAAAAAGGGAAGCAGATTAAAGCATCATTCAGGAAGAAACTTGATTCAGCAATTGAAGAGCCTCTACAACTGCTTCACATGGATTTGTTTGGACCAGTCAATATATTGTCAATCTCAAAGAAAAGATTTTGCCTAGTAATTGTAGATGATTTCTCAAAGTTCTCTTGGACCTATTTCCTAAAGTCCAAAGATGAGGCTAGTGAAATCATCATCAATCACATAAGGCAAGTTAACAATCATCCTGATTTCAAAGTTAGAAGAATCAGGAGTGATAATGGAACTGAGTTCAAGAACTATGTCATGAGAGCATTTTGTGAGGAAAATGGAATCTTGCATGAGTTTTCAGCGGCAAGGACTCCACAACAGAATGGAGTAGTGGAAAGAAAGAATAGATCTCTTATTGAAGCTGCAAGGACAATGCTTGAAGAATCAAAACTACCAACATACTTCTGGGCTGAAGCTGTAAACACTGCATGCTACACTCAGAACATCTCTCTAATTAATCAAGCAAGATGCATGACACCTTATCAATTATTCAAGAACAAGAAGCCAACTCTGAACTTTCTTCATATCTTTGGCTGTAAATGCTATATTCTGAGAAATTAAACTGATCAAAATGGGAAGTTTGATGCTAAAGCAGATGAAGGAATTTTTGTTGGATATGCTGTTGGTAAAGCATATAGAGTCTATAATATAAGAACCAACATTGTTGTTGAATCTATACATGTTGTGTTTGATGATAAAAAGATTGAAGGACTAATAGATGGAGATTACCATGATAGCCTCAAATTCGAAAATGTTGAGATGGTCAGTGATGAAAGTGATGATGAGAGTGATCAAGAAACAGTGTCTAAGGATAATGCAGACAAATCTACTACAAATGAAGCACAAAACTCAACATCCGTCGAGTTACATAACGCTTCATCCATCGGAAGGAAATCTGTATTATCCGTCGGAAGACAACCTGCCTCATCCGTCGGTACCCAAAATTCACCATCCGTCGGGTTATCAAAAGGAGTAGGAAGTCAAGGCAGATCACCCATAGAAAGCACCCCAATCTCAAATCAAAGATCCACAAACTCAGGGGGAGTTTCTAGCAATCAAAACTCAATCACACATCAAGACAACATTGAGGTCTCTTCATCTAGGGATAATCTACCTCAACCAAGAAAATGGACAAAAGATCATCCCTTTGAACTGATTATTGGTGATGTTTCTTCCAGAGTTCAAACCAGGAGAGCAACTCAAGAAGAATGTCTATACAGTAGCTTCCTGTCTAAGGAAGAACCAAAGAAGGTAGAAGAAGCCTTGTTAGATCCTGATTGGATTTTAGCTATGCAGGAGGAGCTAAACCAATTTGAAAGGAATAAAGTATGGAAGCTGGTACCCAAGCCTACAGGAAAGAATCCAATAGACACCAAATGGGTATTCAGAAACAAGATGGATGAAAATGGCATAGTAGTAAGGAACAAAGCAAGATTGGTTGCTAAAGGTTATTGTCAGCAAGAAGGAATAGATTTTGATAAAACATTTGCTCCTGTTGCAAGACTTGAAGCCATCAGAATCTTCTTAGCCTAAGCAGCCCATGCCAATTTCAAGGTCTATCAAATGGATGTCAAAAGTGCCTTTCTGAATGGAGATTTGGAGGAAGAAGTGTATGTAAGTCAACCTCCTGGCTTTGAAGATCCAAATTTCCCAGAGTATGTCTATTATCTACTGAAAGCACTTTATGGACTGAAGCAAGCACCTAGAGCCTGGTATGACACTTTATCAAAGTTCCTTTTGGAAAATCACTTCACAAGAGGTACTGTAGATAAAACTTTATTTTTCAGAAATGTGAATGGCTCTAGCATACTTGTTCAAATTTATGTAGATGATATTATTTTTGGCTCTACAGATGAGAAACTTTGTAAAAAGTTTGCCAAACTGATGCAAAACAAGTATGAAATGAGTATGATGGGAGAACTAACTTACTTTCTTGGTTTACAAGTTAAGCAAGTTAGTAATGGAATATTCATTAGTCAAACTAAATATATTTTTGATCTTTTAAAGAAGTTTGATCTAATGGATTGCACATCTGCAAAAACTCCCATGGCCACTGCAACTAAGCTTGAACTAAACACTACTGAAAAGTCTGTGGATATTTCAAGTTATAGAGGCATGGTTGGCTCACTTCTGTACTTAACAGCTAGTAGGCCAGATATAATGTTTGCTACATGTTTGTGTGCTAGATTTCAGGCTGATCCTAGAGAGTCTCATTTGATAGCTATTAAGAGAATCTTCAGATATCTCAAAGGAACACCAAACCTTGGCATTTGGTATCCTAGAGATTCTGGCTTTGATCTAACTGGTTATTCAAATGCAGATTATGCAGGTTGCAGAATTGATAGAAAAAGCACAACAGGAACCTGTCAATTTTTAGGAGACAAGCTTGTGTCCTGGTTCACTAAAATGCAAAATTCAGTTTCTACTTCTACAGCTGAAGCTGAATATATTGTTGCTGGCAGTTGCTGTGCACAGATTTAATGCATGAAAAATCAATTGCTAGACTATGGTTTGCAAGTTGAAAGGATTCCTATTTTCTGTGACAACACAAGTGCAATTGCCATCACTGAAAATCCAGTGCAACATTCAAGGATAAAGCATATAGACATCAAGTACCATTTCATAAGGGAACATGTAATGAATGGTACTGTAGAGTTACATTTTGTTCCAAGTGAGAAGCAACTTGCAGATATTTTTACCAAGCCACTGGATGAATCCACCTTTTCTAGGTTGGTAAGTGAGTTAGGTATGCTTAATTACTCTTGAATTTATCTGAATTATTTTGCAAGTTGAAAAGTAGCCAGAAATTTAACTGATTTTTAGTCTTGGATGAAAATTTTGGCTAAGTCAAAATTTGCATCTCGACGGATGACCATTATCCATCGAGTTAAGTCATCCGTCGATATACAAATTATAAATAAAAATCAATTACTTTTCTGGAGTATTTTAAAGCTCGACGGATATCAACTTATCCTCATCCGTCGAAGTGTCTAAATCTTAACCGTTAATTCCCTGAACATTATCCATCGAGTATACTTACAGTTTGTAAGCATTACACGACGGATAATGGGTGAAATTTTTTTTACAGTTTATTTTAAAACGGTTATTTTAGACAATTTCTATTAGGTAATTTACTTCTCTTTATTATTTTTATCAGTTGATTTTGAGTAAAGTATAAAAGCTTATTTCATTTTAATCATTTTCTTTTATCATTCTCAAATTCAACTGTGTTATTTCATTCTCTCTCAAGCAAAAATCCTCTTTCTCTTCAAGCTTTTCTTCTCTAATAATGGCACCCATAGTAAAGATCATGTCACAGACTGGGTTCATCTATGAGAAGAACAACTTCACTGCCTTGGTCAATAAGGGGATTCAGCAATCTGAAGACTATCATAAGATGATGGACTTCGTGAAAAACTGCAAGTTAAGTTTTGCAATACTAGAATCACCCACAATTTATTGTGAAGTTGTTGAGGAGATGTGGACAACAACAATCTACAACTCTACTGACAAAATAATCACTCTGACCATCAAAGGTAATGATTTCTGTATCAATAGTGATGTAATAAAAACATGTTTCAAGATTCCTGATGATAATGTAACTACACCACACAGTGACACTGATATTGTCAATATGCTCAATTCCATTCATTATGCACTTCCTACTGCAAAACTAAGTGAAATTAGAAGACTAGGTCTTTGGAAGGAATGGAGTTACTTGTGTGATGTAGTAACTAAAGTCTTTTCTGGAAAAATAAGTAATTTTGATTCTGTGAATATTTCCATGCTTAACATGCTATACATGCTAGTTACAGACAAATATTATAATTTCAGTGACCTTGTTGTGTATGAGTCAGGTTTTAAACTAGGTGACTTAGCCAAAAGAGGAAAGAATATTTACTATGCTAGATTTTTTATACTTTTGGCTAACCATCTTTGTCAAGAGATTGAACTTGAGAACCCAAACAACAAATTAACTTGTTGGGTTCAAGAGAGAAAAATCATTGCATACTTGAACAGAGCCAACCATTACAATGATGTGCCAATGTTCTATTTTCCTGTAATGATGACACCTCAGGTAAGTGGGGTAAGTTCATTCAGACCCTCAACTATTCCAATCTCTTCTATTTCTTTGACTTCAGGCATAGCTATGAAAACTGTGACAATGACCAAATACTTGCCTACCAAAGCTGCCAAAACAACTGCAATTTCTAAATCCAAATCAAAGAAAACCCCCTCTGGTATCTCTCAAAAGGTATCAGTTCAAAAATCTACCAAAACCAAAGAGGGGAGTGTGAAGGAGGGTAAGATAGGTGAGGGAAGGGGTGAACATCAAAGAAACCCCAAGGATAAGGTTGGAGAGTTGAGTGAATCCCAGCCTAGCCACACTGCAGTTTCCCAACAAACTGTAGTGCTTAAAAAGGACAAAAGCTCACTTCTAGATGCATCCTCCCAAAAGGATGTGGCTATTGAACAAAGCTCTCATCCAAGAGCACATGCCAAGAGGTTTAGGGACACAAGCTCACACCAAACCTACACTAGAAAGAAGAAATCCAAAACAACTGGGGATGCACAGGGCACACACTTAGTGCAAACTGGTGCTAAAGACACAGTCCCTGCACCTTCTCAAATTCAGATTGATGTGTCTCCAATAAATGTGGAGTCACAGCCAAAATCTCTCATAATAGAAGCCACAGAAACACAATACTCACCAACTAACTCACTGGAAGTGGACATGATAAACACTTCAATTCCTGATTCCCCTTCTTTAACTCTGTTGGGGAAGCCAAAATCTAGTGCAAGTGAGCAACATCTTTTAAATGATTTGTTGGCTCACTTGCCAATTCTTTCTGATTCTATTGTGACATCTGTGCCTCAAATAACTTCAATCAACACAGAGTCAACAATAGTTTCTCTTCCCACCTCATTCATTTCTACTCTCTCGATGGATATTGCTCATCCGTCGAGTAGTGATTGTATCCCGACGGATAAGCTTAACAGCAGTTATGCATCGGATAGCTTTACCACTCACCCGACGGATATCACTTATCCGTCGAGTGTCTCTGCACAACTTTAAACTTCAATAATTTCAAGTGCTAAAAAGATTTGGTGGTAATACAATCACTCTTAGGACTGAGAGAGGAGAGTGCATTGAGTGAGAGGCTGGGTTGCTCCCAGGCAAAAGGAGAGGAAAAGAGTGAATCTCAGCAATCCATTCATTCAGGATTGACAAAAGTGAGTGAGAGGAGTCCCACCTTAGTAGGTGAAGGTGAGGGTGTGAGGGTGGGGAGCCAGGGTGAGACCCTGATGCAACAAAAGAGAGAATATGAGAGAAAGGCAGGTACTGGAGAAATAAGGATGGAACCAGCCATTGCTAGTGAGTCAATGATTGTGGATGATGCTGAAAAGGAAAGACAATTTCAGCAACATTACAAAGCTGTAATTGATAACATTTCCTTGGATGATGACATTTTTACTCACCCTGTTTCAGCCTATTAACTGTTGGCTGCTCAGGGCAATGTGGAGGCAGAGCAGACTTTGAATTTAGTGCACACCACAGAATCTCTTCAAAGAGATAAAGCTGCTGTGAACAGAATGCCTTCTCAAGCTGGAGAGCCATCTGAAGAATTTGGAGTAAATTCTGATGATGATGACTCTGGTTCTTTGGATGGAAGCATGAACTTAGGGGGAGCTGAAGGCCCAAGTTCTGCTTTCAGTTTACCTAAATGGGCATGGGCAAAAGAATTTTCACCAGGGCAATTTGAGGTGTCTTTGGTAAAACATGTAATAGCTATTCAGCAGGCCCTTCAGGAAGCTTCAGATGCTGGTACCAAGGCTGTTCTTCAAGCTCACCTAGACTCTTTACATTTAATGAAGATCCAACACTCAAGACAGAATCTCAGTGTGGATGAATTGAAAAAGGAGATAGCTGACTTAAAGACATATAACTCTGAGAAGCTGGATTCAATAATACCATATGGTACCATGCATGATCTATTACTAAGATTAAGGAGAGAATCAGATTCTGACAAGAAGATAGCCAAGCTGGAGAACAGAGTTCAGGTTATTGAGAATTCAGTGGCTCTACTTCTTCAAAATCAATAGACTCAGACAAATCTTCTTATGCAACTGGCTAAAGCACAAGGGCTAACTCCTCCACTTGATGATAACAAAAAGGGGGAGAGAGAATCAAGTAAGGGGAGAAAGGACCAACTGAGAGGGAGAAACTTCTAGTTCAAATCAGCAAAGTAATTGTACCTTCAATTACAATCTCCAAGCCACCAGTTGTAGATGGTATAGATCTTATAAATGTAGCAGCAGCAAATTTGAAAGATGCTGATAAAGGAGAGTTGACTCTGATCAACTGGAAAAAGATTGATGAGGAAATACAGAAAAAGTTTCAATTAGTCAAGGAACCAGATCAGTCAGCCATCCATCACTCTCATGTCAAGCCAATCAATGTGAATGAGGTGAGCATGAACTATCTGGATAAAGGACAATCTTCCTGCATCAAGACTACAAAGGCTGAGATAATTCTTAAACCAAGGGCAAACTATCCAAAGTTATCTTTGAAGAACCCTATGGATTCTGTGTATGAGACACCCAAGCCTGATGAAAAGAAGCTTCTGTTAAGATCTATTCTCCTCTATAAAGATCCAGCTGATTCAGCCTCAAGAAAGAGAATTGCAAAGATATTCAGAAATGGGAAGGAAATTTGTGTGGTAGCTGGACATCCACAATTTGCTCATGCAAAGGAAGAAGAAAAAGCCAGATTGAAGCAGGAAAAGAGGCAAGCTGTTCTAGATGTAAATAAGTCTAAACAAAAGAAAGAACAGTTTGCTATCTTGGCCAAGCTACAGGCTGTGAATTCTTCTCAACAAATTCCCTCTCAACCATCTCAAGCTACTGAATCAGAGAAGAAGATTGAAAAACAGAAGAAATCCCCAAGAAAGAAAGAACTGGCTAAAAGAACAAAAAGAAAGTTGGATGTTGTTGACAAGGAATTGGAAGATCAATTTCCAAAGGAATCCACTCAAGCTGAAACTCAAGCATCAAAGCCCTTTGTGGTGTTTGAAGACATAAGGGTGGTGGACCCCTACAGGAACATACATTGAGAGCCTATTGTGCCAAAGGATGAGCCAATAGAGTGGGATAAATTACCAATTCCTGACTTCAACTTGCCAATTCTTACTAAGCCAAGAAGGACAAAATCAAGGGCAGTCAAGAAAGTGAAGCTGTCACCTCTCAAATCCAAGTCAGTAGTCAAAGCTCAACCCAAGGTCAACAGGGGAGACTACTTGTACTTGTGTGAGATCAAAGAATTCTCAGATCTAAACCTTTATCTGGAGGAGCTGGATGAGGTAAGGGCAATTGATGCATACAGAAACCTACCTGAAAGGTTGGTGTTCAAGTACAAAGGGGGAAGGGAGATTCAGTGGCCTCTTCACAGGATTCTTCAAGAAAGCCAAGCTATGTTGATCAAAGTCTATTCATCCTTCAAGAAAAACTTTGGGTTCAATGTAACTGCAAGAAGATTAGTATTGAAGAAGATTGAAGAGCTAAGGAGTGTTAGAGCCAAAGATGCACTACCCAAAACTCTTATCATCCCATACACAGGGAGAAGAGTGCATCTAAGGCCCTACTGGCTGATGGAATTCATGGATGACAAGGGTGTGAGAAGATTCTTCAGATTAGAAGACCAATTGAGTATCTCTAGCAATGAGACTCTCTTGGAAATGCAAGAAATGTTAGATCTCTCAGAATCTGATGAATTAGAATTCCACAGACAGCTCTTGAATCAAATTGAAGAAAGCAACAAAAAGCTTGGAAGAAGATCTAGACCTTCAAGAATCTAGAAAAATCTGCTCAGACTAGAGGAGCATCTTGAACTGACTGTGAGCCAAACCTTGTACATTTTTGTTTAAATTGAAGCACTTTCAGTTTTATCTACTTATCTTTAAAGATATATGTTTAGGATGTTTTGTTATCATCAAGTATCTCTTAATTTATGGCTACAATTCCAGTAGACATAAATTGGGGGAGATTATTGTGAAAATGTTGTGTACTTATTGATTACCTAAACAAAACATCTAAGTAGATTTTACTTAGTGAAATAATGTAGCACTCGACGGATAAGAATTATAGTCCCGACGGATAACTCATTATAGTCCCGACGGATGATTAACTTATTATCCATCGAGTGAGTAGCTTATGTAATAATAAGTTTGTAGCACAATGTTGTATGCACCTTTGTATAGAATCTGGAGTAGCATATAAGTCATGTAGACTTTAACTAGATATGCAGAATAGGTTGATTAACTGTACATAAGCAATGTCTTGTAATTCTGTATAAGTGAAATGAAGTCAAGTGCCAAAATAGCTACCAACGGATGATTAACAAAGCTTCGACGGATGACCAAAATAGCTACCAACGGATGCTTAACAAAGCTTCGACGGATGATCAAATGACTATCAACGGATGTTTAACATAGCAGTCGACGGATGATCAATTAAGTCATCGACGGATGATCTGAAAGTCGACAGATTACCATATCAAGATTCAAACATCAGTTGAACAGTGAAAGTTGACACACAGCCGTTGAGCTGGATACAAGTACACTGTGGAAGCCCATTAACTGGGTAATAGAGGATAAAAAGCAGCAAAGATCAAGACTGTTAGATTTTATATTTGTTCAGTTCTTTTGACTTTGTAATCTTGGTAATAAATAAACAAAGAGAGTAGCAAATAGAAAAAATAACTGAGATAACAAAAAAAACAACAACAGAGAAATCTTTGTAAGCACTATCTTTAGCATTTCCTGTGTTCTTAGCAGTTCTATTTGTGTAAGCAGCTGTGAGCATTTCTGCACACAGAGTTCTCTCGATATATTAAATATATCTCTGGTGGAATTGTTTAAATCCACCAGAAAGTTTTTAAAGACTCTTGTTTTTAATTACTTATGTTTTGATTCATTCAAGTTTACATTCCGCATTGTGCTAATCAAAACAAATATATCCATAATCGAGTTGAACATTTTTATTTCAAGAAAAAGGTTCAAGAATTCCATTCAACCCCCCTTCTGTAATTCTTGCTATATTGTTAAGGGACTAACAACCATAATCCCAGATCAGTTCTACCCTTAAGGTACTTGAAAATTCTTTTCACAGCTGTCAAGTGAGGTTCTCTTGGATCTGCTTAAAATCAGTATCTTTATCCAACTTTGTTGCAGTGGCCATAAAAGTGGATGCACTTGAACAATCTTGCATTCCAAACTTCTTCAACAATTTTTTGGTATAATTAGATTGATAAATAAAAGTTCCTTCTTCATTCTGCTTGACTTGAAGGCCCAAAAAATAGTTAAGTTCTCCCATCATACTCATTTGATATCTTGACTGCATCAGCTTGGAAAACTTCTTACAAAGTCTGTCATTTGAAGAACCAAAAATGATATCATTAACATATATTTGCACCAAAAGTAAGTCCTTTCCATGGTTGAGGTAGAACAATGTTTTGTCAAAAGTCCCTCTGTTAAATCCACTTTTTAGAAGAAACTGAGATAAAGTCTCATACCATGCTCTTGGAGTTTGCTTAAGGCCATAAAGTGCTTTATCAAGCCTGTAGACATGATTGGGAAATTTGGGATCTACAAAGCCTGGACGTTGTTCAACATATACCTCTTCTTCCAATTCTCCATTGAGAAAAGCACTTTTCACATCCATTTGAAAGACTTAAACTTCTTGTGAGCAGCATAAGCCAAAAATATCCGTATGGCTTCCAATCTAGCAACTGGTGCAAATGTTTCATCATAATCAATTCCCTCATGTTGAGAGTATCCTTTTGCAACCAACCTTGCTTTATTCCTTGTAATTATGCCATCACTTTCAGTTTTGTTTTTGAACACCCACTTGGTACCAACAACAAACCTGTTCTTTGGTCTTGGCACTAGGGTCTATACTTTATTTCTTTCAAATTCATTTAACTCTTCCTGCATTGCTTGCACCCAATCAGCATCTTGAAGAGTTTCTTCCACTTTCTTTGGTTCAGTCTGAGAAAGAAAAGAATGATAGAGACATTCATTTGATGTAGCTGTTCTAGTTCTGACACATGCATCAGGATTTCCAATAATTAAGTCAGGTGTATGTGCTTTTGTCCACTTCCTTGCAGATGGAAGGTTATCTCTAGAACCGGATGCTCCCCCACGATCCATGCTGTCTCCATCAACATTTTTTGATGCTCCCCCTGAAATTATGCTCTCTGAGTTGGACCCTTCAGAATTTGAGTTTCCAGAAATATCAGTACATGAGTTTCCAGAATTATCAAGTCTTGGCCCATCAGAACTTGATGAATCAGAACTTGAAAAGCCTGTTGTAGGTTCTGATGCTTCTTGAGATGTGGTTGTATCTTCAGTATGCTCCCCTGCACAGGTGCATTTTCCTTTGGCGTAGTCATCACAGTTTCAATAACATCAGAATTTAATCCATTAGAGTTTGCAATATCAGGATTTAGACTGTCAGGATTTATAAAATCAGAATTTAACACTTCATTTTCGAATCTCAGCTGATCATGATCATTGAAATCTTCAAGTCCAGTAATTTTCTTATCATCAAAAGAGACATTGATAGATTCCATGACAACCCTTGTTCTTAATAGATTCTGAAGGCTTTTGTGGAAAGTGGATATCCAACAAAAATTCCTTCATCAGCTTTTAGATCAAATTTGGATAGCTGTTCAGGATGAGTCTTAAGAACTAAACACTTGCATCCAAATACATGAAAATACTTCAGATTTCGCTTCTTTTTCTTCACCATCTCATATGGTATTTTTCCATGCTTGTTGATAAGTGTTGCATTCTGAGTAAAACAAGCAGTCTGCACAGCTTCAGCCCAAAAGTAGGTTGGTAACTTTGCATCATCGAGCATAGTTCGTGCAGCTTCAATAAGAGTTATATTCTTTCTTTCAACAACTCCATTTTGCTGTGGAGTTCCAGGAGCATAAAATTCCTGATTTATTCCATGGTCTTTGCAGAACTCTTCCATGATCAAATTCTTGAACTCAGTGCCATTATCACTTCTTATGATCTTCACAGAATCTTTGACCAATTTATCCAGTTGCTTGACATGATCAATCAAGATAGATGCAGTTTCACTTTTTGTGTGCAAGAAATACACCCATGTGTATCTGGTGAACTCATCCACTATGACCATAGCATATTTCTTCTTTGCAATAGACATGACATTAACTGGACCAAATAGATCAACATGTAGTTGGTGATAAGGCTCAAGAATTGATGATTCAGTCTTGCTCTTGAATGAAGATTTTCTTTGTTTTGCCTTCTGACATGAATCACAAAGGCCATCAGGAGCAAATACTGATTTTGGCAGTCCTCTCACAAGATCTTTCTTGACTAGTTCATTTATATTGTTAAAATTTAAATGAGAGAGTTTCTTGTGCCAATTCCAGCTTTCTTCAATTGATGTTCTACTTAACAGACAGATTGCAAAACCATCAGTACTTGTTGAAAGCTTGGCTTCATAAATGTTACCATGTCTGTATCATTTCAGAACAACTTTGCCTATAGATTTGCTTACAACTTCACAGTATTCTTCAAAAAAATCCACATGATAACCTCTGTCACAGATTTGACTAACATTCAGCAGATTGTGTTTAAGTCCTGAGACCAGGGCTACTTTTTCAATGATGACATTCCCAAGATTGATATTGCCATATCCCAGAGTTTTTCCCATATTGCCATCTCCATAAGAAACACATGGGCCAGCTTTCTCCACAAAGTCTGATAGCAGGGCTTTTATTTCCAGTCATATGTCCTGAACATCCACTGTCCAGAACTAGGATGTTCTTCCTGTTGCCCTGCAATCACAAAGACCACTAATGATTAGTTTTAAGGACCCAGACTTGCTTGGATCCTTCGGCCTTATTAAGTTTGTTAACATTTGCAGCGGATTTAGCATCAGAGTTTATGTTAACAGTTTTCTTATCAGAATTTGCAATATCAGACTTTGCATCAGAACTTACACTAGAAGGAATAATGCTAACTTTCTTTACAGAAGGTTTTATTTGATAATAATTATAGTACAAACTATGATATTCCTTACAAGTATAAATGGAATGCCATAAACTACGACAATGAAAACAAGGATTTTATGGCTTATATCTAACAGACTGACTCTTAAGTCCTGACTTTGAGGGTAAGGATTTATTTTCTTATTCTTCCTGCAAAAAGAAGCCAGATGATTAGAATTTCCACAGTTATGACATGTTTTTCTAGGAGCATTAGGAACAGGCTTATAATTGTTACTTTTGTTCACACCTTCCTTTCCATTCCTATTTTTCCTAGGTGGCTTTACCTTGTTTACATTTTTAACCTCTTTCAGTTTATACTTAAGCTGCTTCTTAGTCATTAAGCCTATGTTAACTTCAGTTGGCTTATCCTGTTTAGGTTTGTCAGAAGTTAATTTCTCCTTAACTTATGATTTCTCAATATCAGACTTTGCAGTTACAAACTTAACAGGATTTATCATTGGTTTTTGTTTAACAACTATAGGCTCAGTTTCTACAGTTCCCTTACTGTTCTTATCATCTCCATAACCTAAGCCCTCTTTCGAGTTTCCACTACTAAGAATATCCTGAGTTGCTTTACCAGAGTTAGTCCAAGTCCTGATAATCTCTTTTTCCTTTTCTAACTCAGTTTTTAGAGATTCATTCATTTTTAGCACTTCATCCCTAATATAAAAGGCATCATCTCTATCTTTCTGAGTTTGATGGAACATGACTAACTCTTTTTCTAAATAATCAGTCCTCTTTTTATAAGCAAGATTTTCAGAAGTTGATCTTTCACATGTTAAAGTTTGATCTTTATAACTAATGAACATGGTTTTAAGATATCTTCTCAACTCAGTAATATCATCAGTATGAAAGACATAAGTAGTTTGAGGTACCTTTATGTCAGCAGTATCATAACTGCTATCAACATTTGCCATCAAGGTATAGTTTTCCTCATCCTCAGAATCTGAAGCATCTGACCAGGTTTTCTTCTTTGTGACAAGAGCCTTGCTTTTGTCACTTTTCCCTATTCTGCAATCAGGAGATATGTGGCCTTTCTCACCATAATTGTAGCATTTAACATTTAAGTAATCTCCTCTGTCAGACTTTCCTCCTTTGCCTTCAGATTTTCTGAAACCTTTCTTATCAGAACTTGCACCTTTCCTGGAAAACTTCTTTCCTCTCCTGAATTTCCTGTATGCAATCTTTGTGATTCCTTTCACCATACAAGCACACAGCTTCATCATCTCGTCATCAAGGTCCATCTCAGGTATACTTTCAGTTTCTTAGTCATCATCACTATCAGAACTTGATGACTGAGTATCAGACTTTGTGATGAGAGCCTTTCCCTTGCCTTTTCTTGAGGCAGCTTCTTTGGGAATTTCATCCTCAACCACAAAAGCAACTGTCCTTGACTTTCTTCCATTCCTCTTGCTTCTTTGTTCCATCTCAAGTTCATGAGTCTTGAGCATCCCATAAATTTCATCAAGAGTTGTTTCTTCAAGATTATAGTTGTCTCTTATTATTGTGGCCTTCAAATCCCATCTTTCAGGAAGAGCTAATATGAATTTAAGATTTGAATCTTCAATATCATACTCTTTGTCAACTAGTGACAAATCATTCAAGAGTTTGACAAATCTGTCATATAAATCAGTTAATGACTCATCAGGATTTGAGTCAAAGTGCTCATACTCTCGAGTGAGTATAGTCTTCCTGTTCTTCTTGATTGAATCAGTTCCCTGACACCTTATTTCCAAAGCATCCCATATCTCTTTTGCAGTCTTGCATTGAATTACCCTGTTTGACATGACATTATCAATGGCACTATGCAGCAAGTGTCTTACCTTTGCATCCTTTGCAATCGATGAGATATCTTCAATAGTGTAATCACTTTTCTCCTTTGGTACAGACTTTGCTGGATGACCTGCAACTTCTACAGAGAGTTTGGTTGGCATATGTGGTCCTTCATTAATCCTGTCGAGATATTCTGGATCTGTAGCTTCCAGAAACATAGCCATCTTCACTTTCTATATGGAATACTCAGAAGGTTTCAACATGGGAACTCTTATAGTCTCATATTGACTATGGGTTATGGTTTTTAGAGGTTCTTCAGTTTTGGTAGGCTTGGTTGGAGTTTCTGTTTCAGACATGATTATTTTTGGATCTTAAACTGTATGTGTGTTAACATATCTGCTCTGATACCACTTGTTAGGTCACACACACACACTGTAGAAAGGGGGTTGAATACAGTGTTTACTACAATCAAATCGAATATAAGAACTCAAGTAACAGAAAACAGATTTTATTCTACACAATAAACTCTATTACAATATGGAACTGTCCTCTCTCAATGATGAACAAATTATCACGAGAGCTGCTAAAGTTATAATGAATTATAACTTCGATTAAGATAACACCTATAGTGTAAACCCTATGTCTGTGTTTATATACTACACAATTACAAGATAATGCTCTAATTGATATGGAATATAATTCTGCTTCCTAAAATATATCAACTAGTTATCTTTTCTTCCAAGTATTCTATTCTTCATAGAATCCTTTCTTCATGCATAATTCTTTCTGTCTTAGTCTCGATCTTCTTTCCTTTCAATCAGCCGCCTGCCTTACCTGAAAGTCATCTTAAGTCCTGATATTATCTCCTGATAAATGTCTTCTGATAACTTAAGTTCTGATAACTTAAGTTCTGATAACTTAAGTTCTGATATCTTAAGTTCTGTCTTTAGTATAAGTGTTGATTTCCAGTTAAGTACTGATTTGTCCTGTTAAGTAAGATCTGAAAACTAAACACAAATCATATTACACATGACATCACAAATATATCTAACACACTGGCTGAACTCCCAAGAAGTTTGACACCCTTAAGCGGCCGGGAAATATTAGTGGGAAAAATGCCATCCACCTGTCCTCGAGGATCCTCCACCGGCCAAAAGAGTTCAGTCTTATCAATATTCAGAAATAAACCACGAATCGGCCCATCATCCCAGATAATATCAAGCGCCTTGGCCACCATAAGGGTATCCCCAACAATAGTTCCATCATCCAGATACCAAGCTTGAAGAGAAAACTCACAAGACTGCGCAATGGCCTGAGCCAAAGGGTGAAGCGCCAAAGCAAACAACAAAGGACCCAAAGGATCCCCTTGTTGAACCCCTTGACAAGACCACAAAACAGAGTCGCCATAATAGAGTCGGGCCGGGAGAGAATAACAGAACTCAACCCAAAGAGAGATAGAAGGACACCGCACCCGGGCCTCCTGGAGAAGGATACTCCTGTCAATAAGGTTGAAAGCATTCTTGAAATCCACCAGGAGCATAGACAGCCCCACCTCATCCCCCTAGCCTCTAAGAGCCTGTTGACAGAATGCACAACAGCCTCACAACCACCATGAATACCAACACCAAACTAAAAATCCCGTAAATAAGATGCCATAGAACTACCAACAGAAGAAGATGCAACCTTGGATACCAGCCTTCTCCACACCGTACCAACATCAATAGGGCGAATACCACCTCCTGGATTAACCAAGGGAGTCAATAGAGCACTAGCAATAAACTCCCCCAGCCAGGCGGGGCACTTGCCACTAAGGAACAAGTTGACAACCCCCGTAATAGAACCTAACAGATCATCAACAACCGCAGAAGCAGGCCCACCCAAAACATCCAGTAAATGTTGGGCTCTAAGCCCGTCACGGCCACAAGAGGTCCCTTTAGGGAAACTTCGAATACGATCCAACACCAAATCTTTGTGGACGTGGAGGGAATCCACTCCAATCACAGAGGAAATCAAGACCAGAGAGGGTACGAAAGGGTGCTTGGATTCTAGTTCAGCCAAAGTGTCTGGAGTATCTGGAGTAACGCCGGAGGAAGTAAGCACCTTAATAGCAGCAGTAAAGTGCCCATCAGCCAACTTACGCTTGCACTGGAACATGTTAGCCTCCTCAAAATTCCTAGACTTCTGTAACCTCCGGGTGTAAGTTGTTAAAAAGGCCAAACGATCCTTCACCAAACCCATCCTATCGCCGGGATCCCTCCACCGAAGAATGGCACTAGAAATATGCTCAAGCTGACGTCGTTCTCTTTCCCCAGACCGTCGCTGAGCTCTGTTGGATGGCACAAACGAGCTCAAAGTACAACAAGGTAAAATGAGAAGTTGCACCCATGAAGACAAATCAGCCGGACACGCTAAAACCTTATCCAAGGCACTAAGAAAAATTCTAGCAAAACCAAGTCTCAGTTTAGAGGGAATGCACTTGACCGTGCGTCTTTGACTCGAAAGAAACTTGTCAAGAAGGTCCACGTCAAAAGAAATAGAATCCAACCCGACAACACCCCCAGAAGGCACACCAATCGGATCCCTGGAAGACCCCGACGGAGAAGAAGAAGAGGCCCCTCCCTACCCCACATCAATATTAACAGCCACCCTGTGCGGAAGAATAGGAGTAGGAATACGACATAGTGCGGCTTCGGTAACATCTGGTGCCGAAATGACAGTTCCATCCGCGTGTTTACAATTCTTGCTGAACGAGTGAGTGCGAAGACACTCACCACACAGCCAAACGCCGGCTTGATGGAGTGCAAGATCGAAAGCAGAGAATAAGATAAAGTCACTAGCGATACGCGATCTATGTACCGCCTTCAAGTTGTCTATGTTAAAGTGATGGGTTCGCAAATGAGAAATAAAATATGACTTAGCTAGCCCTTGACCTCCAGGACCACCACAACAACCATCACTCCCTTTCAACGGACATGGAATTCTCAATACCCCCGGATTGACCATGATTGTCTCAAAGAACACGACCGATTATAACTAAATGTACCCCTGCAGTTAAGCTCAATACCCCGAATAACGCCTACCTGGACCTACCTGGACATACACGTCTAATTTATTTTTTCTCCTGAGCAATAACCAAACACCTTCCGTGCAATAGAAACTCACATTTTTTCCTACCACTTCTTTTCGTAACTTTGTACCATGACTCCATAAAATTAATAATAATAAATTAGTACTCAACCAATACTCAACCAGTACTCCCCTGTTTCCTTCCTTTCAAATCCGTCAAATTCACTAATATTCCCTTCAAATTACAGTGCCAGTTAGTGTCCTCTTCTATTTACAATTATCTATTTGATAACTGGAACATGCAGATTAGGGCCGTCAATGGATCGGATATTCGGTCTGATCCGAAGGCAAATGGAACGGATTTAGATCACCTAAAATAAAATCCAATCTAAAAAAAATCCGATCCGATAAATATAGGATATAGATTTGATACGATCCGATCCGCTAATAATCTGATCCGGTTATATATATATATATATATATATATATATAGGGGGCTACTCCCATAGAAACCAATTTAGAATGGAAACTAGAAACCAAATAATTTTTTTTTTAAAATTAATTCGAAATATAACACATATGGTATGCAAATCGATCGTTGAGAGATGTAGAAAAATACAGTGAAATCGGGTTTAAAAAAATACGGTTTAACGAGAAATATCAAATTAAAAACGGGGGGAAAACTGAAATTGGGTGTGGGAGGGTGCAGGGTAGTTGGGTGGTGTGATTTAGGGGGACCATTAGATTGAGTAGATCTAATGACTTAGATTAGTTCTAAGTTTCTATTTTAATTTTAGTTTGTATTTGATCAATCCCCTATATATTTATATATCATAAAATATTTAATTATTTTAATAAAATATACTACATATTATATAATAGAAGATTGATTTGCCAGGAGCAGTAGTAATTGTTGTAGCATTTCTAGTCTCCGGCTCTATTTACACCGGTTGTTTGTAGGGTTAAATATCAAAGTGGTCACTCAACTGAAAGTCATATACCAGTTTCATTATCAAATTTAGCGGGGTATCATTTGAATCACTAAATTAATAATAAATATCAAATGAATACCTCAAAATATGTGCTTGATAATTAAAAATTATTTTTATGAAATTCTATACATTTTTCTTGAAACCTATTACAACCAAATTAAAATGTATGAATTCTAGTATTTTCGATAATATAGTGAGATTTTTAAAAATTGATCTACTATTTTTTTTTAATTTTTTAGTTATAATTTTTGTATAAGTTAGTTTTCCGGTCTTCTTTGTTGTCGTGCACTTCTCAGATTTCGTTTATTAATTAAAAGAATAATTATAAAAGGAAAAGATTGAACTTGGAAAGAAGGAAATTATGTGCAGTGTGAAATTAAAAATAAAAAATATATAATTATAAACGGATCGGAAATCCAATCCAAAAATCCGTGATCTAAGCTGTAAAAAATTCAGGTAAAATCCGATTCGAATCCGGTAAAATTAGATGGATCGGGATATGGATCAAGTTCGATCCAATCCGGATCCGATCCATTAAGAACCCTAATAAATATCCATATTTGCTCCCACAAGTTTTAAAACATCAGAAAAAAGAACAACAAAATCGGCCTGATAAGTTTCAGTGATCATCAATCTTTCAGAATATCGAATTCATTCTTTTAAATCTTTGGATTCAGTAAATCATCTAAAGAATGTTCTTCAGATTTGGAAGATTTATGAAAAATAATCTAAAGAATGTTCTTCAGATTTGGAAGATTTAGTCGTGTATGAAATCAAAAATGGATCTCAATATAAAATCTCGAAAAACAGGGGCACGAAGTTATCAAATACTATTATTACAAGAACGCATTTATAATTTCCTCCGCTACTCTAGCTGACTTAATAGCATTTTGAACATATATAGTGCTAGATGCTCTTTGGGCATGTTTGGCTACAAAAAATAAGTTACTTATTTGCTTATAAGTCAATAAGTAATGAGTGCTTGTCGATCTAGTTTATAAGTCAAATTTATAATTTATTAGCTGATAAGTTGAATGTTAGCGGCGGCGTACTTTTTCTAAACTTAATTTGATTTTTCGTTTTTTCATTAAATTTTATTTTAAAATTTATGTTTTTAGATGTCATTCTAATTTAAAATTTATAAATTAAGATAATTATATTTTTAACCAATACTTATTTAACTTATAACTTACCATATACTTATCACTTATAAGTTTCCTATTTATTTATAAGTTATAAGTTATTTATTTTAAAATTTCCGAAACCACGCTTTATATCCATGCTATGTTCTTGAAATTGGGCAGTTTGCTTTAAGATCTTGATGCCCGGGTCTTTGGGTCTTTGAATAGCTTTACTTGACACTTTTTGTATTTCTTATTAGCTGCTCTCAGTTGTCCCTTTCACATATTTGTCGAATGATATACATGATCTGTTTGGCGAATAACTTATAAGTCACTTTTGTTTATAAGTTGTAACAATTTATCTATCCGTGTTTGTTTACCTAATTTATAAGTTAAATTTATAATTTATAAGCTGATAAGTTAAATGTTAATAACGACGTACTTCTTTTTCAACTTATTTTGATTTTTCGCTGATTTAATAACCTCATTTTTAAAATATATTTTTTTAATATAAATATAACTTAAAATACAAGAATTAAATAAATATATTTAATAATTAAGTATTTTAGTTTATTTAAAAAAAATTCTGAATTATAAATAAAATTCTCCAAATACTTATTTAACTTATAATTATTTTTTTACTTATTACTTATCATTTATTTATTCATTTTAAATTATAAATTACTTATTTTAAAATTTATCAAACATATATGCATGTTTGGGCGCACACATAAGTGGGCATAATGAACAAAGCACCATTTGTTATGTTCTTGATCTGTTTGGCAATTGTTTTGAATGGGGCAATTTTGAATTTATATGACAATAAATCGAAAGTTGGTGGGCTCATCCGAAACCACATCGATCAAACAATTCTAGCAGGCAGTATTATAAAAATTAAAATAAATTATTATAGTTGATTTGAAAATTCAATAATAAATTAATTTATTCGGCTAAGTTCTTCCAAAAATATTTTAACTTAGAATATTTCAATTATATTTGATTTTATTTTTTCAGCCTAAATCAATAGTATAATTTATTTTCGTCAAGATAAATAGAGTATGTTAAATAATTTTATCCCGAGGTCAATATCCTTGACTTTAAATTTTCTCTTTTTTACTTTATATATATGTATTAAGATTATTAATTCATGTAATTTATAATTTATATTTTATTTTTTTTAATAAAAAATTATAACTTATAAGTTATGATTTACCAAACACACAATCCACTTAAAGTAACTGATATTTAGAATTATCCAAACACTTAAATAATTTATAAGTTACAATATTTATATCACTTATGTAACATTTTTCAACTTTAATTCATAAATTACGCATTTTAAGATACCCAAACGTGCCCATAGCCTGCAGGCTGTTCACAGACAGGGGTTTAAGTTGCTTGGTATTTTAAAAAAGCTTCACATGCAGAAAGGAGCATGGATTCATGATTTTTGGTTATTTTTCTTGGCCAATCTCAAATTTATCAATTGAAAAACACAAATAATAAATATAAGATTTTTATAAATTATTATACTTAATAGAGTAACCTGAAACCAAACCCTAATTTTTTTTTCTCTCAACCATAGGGTCGTAAATTGATCCGAAATATCCGGTATCTTAATTTATATCCGACTTAAAAATATAATACATGTCTCATATCCGTTTTAAATATGATCCAAATCTGGCGTAAAAAATATACCCGAATAAAATATAATCCCGGATACGAGCATTTATGTACCCGCTCAGATTATGTCTCATATTTTTTTTATAAAATGATCCTACTCGAATATGATTCGTGATCCGTATTTAGTTAAAACTCGAATATGATTATTGTTTTAACTCATTACATTTCTAAGTAAATATCAATTTATAATTTATTAATATCTTGTATAAATGTATTTAATTACTAAATATGATTTACCCACCTTTAAAATGGATAATAGTATGTACTTAATACATCATATATTTAAGTTTTTAATTTGTGATTATTTAGTATACTTACAATATTACATCTATTTTAGAAAAAATGATCATTATATAACATAAATTGAAATTATTTTATAATACCGGTGAATCATATTTGACTCAGTGGATCACAAACTACCCGGTTAGATAAGGAAAATACGATACTGACTCATATCCAAGTTGGATCCGCACTTCCAATACCCGAGATCGGTTTGTATCCGAATAAAACGATACCGGACCCAAATCTGGACACTACGAAAATTAAATGATCTGAGACTTGAGCAAAGGGGTACCCGCGATCATTTTACACCCCTATTAGCCCCGCCTCTCTCTTGAACACCATAACCGACGGGGCTTTTACCGATTTATCCAGTGAAAAGCCCCAAATCCTTTTATTTGTTTCGTTTGATCTGTTTCTTTCAATAATCTTCCTCTTAGGTGAAAGATTTCTATCCTTTTGATTATGTTTGGATTTTTTTCTGGATCTACATTATCGGTGCTTTGTGTTGATTTTTTTTTCCAGATTCAAACAGGGCTTATTGGAGTCGAGAATTTACGGCCGATCTTGTGACTACGATTGTCAGATCTAAGTTTTTTTTTTGATTTTTCATTTATTTCTGTTTGTTTTTATTTCGATTTTTGGCTTGTATTTTCATGTTATTTTCTCTCCTCGGTGAGAAGTTTGTTTTTCGCTTCTTAATTTTAAGCGGGGGTCTTGATTCAGTGATGAAATTTTATGAAATCGCAGTTCTGGTCGATAGCTCAAATAATAGCTCATTTGGAACATGATGGAGAGGGTACCAATAATTCAACGAGAATGCTTGAAGTGAGTACTTGTATTTGTATATACATCATCTTTAAAATATCAGTTAAATTTCTTTTCATGAGAACAACTGATTATAATTTATTATTTGTTCGACTCGATCATCGGTGTAGATGTCGTATGACTTTTTATTAGCGAAATAACATCTTTGTTCTAAAAATAATGTAATGTACTAAACCTTTATCTTAATACATATATCATTGAAAAAAGAATCTTAAAAGATTCGATCAATCTTATATTATTTAATTACATAAAAGCTTTTGAACAACTTAGACATGTATAGTTCGAGATCACCAAAATCATATTGTATCTCAATGAATTTGGTGAAATCATATTGTATCTCAATGAATTTGGTGAAATCATGTACAACATCGAGAATAAGAGATGAATAAGGAAATAGTATCATTATTGTCAAGCAACAAAAGAACAGATCTCAAGAAAATTCATTTGGAAATGAATCGTTTGTATTTGACAAGTGCGCTACATTTTTAGGGTCTAGAATAATGTCGCAACTGATTGCAAGTTATAGGGCTGAGCAAACCATCGAAAAATTTGTCAAAATGAACCGAAATTGGTAAAAACTGATAAAAACTGAGCAGATAAAAACCAAGTCGAAACTGAAAGCAAAATTTTTAAAAACTGAACCAATTTCATGAGTGTGGTTCCGGTTATTAATCAAAACGGAATCGAAAAAGCCGAACCGAATATATAAATAATTAAATAAATATAATATATTATTTATTTATTTAAATATATTTTAAAAAAATTCAAATTAAAAATATATGATATTTTTTTAAGCTGGGCTATGCTAATTCATTTGGGCATGTTCACTGCCCAAATCTAAGAGTTAGTTAATATTGTTTATCCTCAGTTCCTCCCTGTCCAGGTCCAATACTCATCGGGTCAATTTTAATTCACGAGCATGGTTTATTCTTTATTCACTAGTACTGCTAAATATGGCATTTCTTTATTTCTAATATCAATAGATATGAATGCATGGAAATCAACGAAACACATACATTTCTATCTATTGCTATTAGAAATAAAGAAATGCCATATTTAGGAGTACTAGTGAATAAATAAGAAACCCTAACCGTGAATGAAAATTGACCCATTATAAATATAAATGAGTTTGGATGATATTTGTCTTCACTTGGCCTAGACCCAAAGCCAATCTTTGAGTTAGGACTTTCCTTGTTTGAGACCCAGTGCCAACCTTTGGGTTATGACTTTCCCTGGCCGAGACCAATGCCAACCATTCCTAGTCGAAGCCCATTGCCAACCTTTTGGCTAGAACTTTCCCTTTCATGATGGTCTTTAAAAAATAGCTCTTATATTCCGGGCCCTAGGTTTGGGCGAAAATGTTGATCTTCGGACAGGAAGGCCCAACCTTTGTGCGAGAATAATACTTCTCGAGCCATACTCTTTAAGTCCAATGTCTTTAATGTTTTTCCTGCCAATAGAGCCCAATCATACCTTGGGGCTAGATCAAAACTTACTGGACTTTTCCCGTGTAATGCTGAGAGTCTTCTAAAATCTCTTCTGTAAATAAGGCTCATAACCATCCTTTGGGCGGGTTATACCTTTAGGCGGGCTCATCATATTCTCGAGACATGAAATTAGGTTACACCTAATTTTGGGTGTAACAAATACTACCTAGTTTCTTGCAACTTTAAGAGTAAAAGAAACTTCTGATAAAAAATTTCATGATGCTTTGGCGAGCCTGGTTCTCAAGTCCAATATCTATATGCTTTCTTCTACGGTCAAGGCCCTAAGCGGAGTTTTGGGCGAGTTCTCTAGGCTTTGGTAGAGGACACTTTTGGGGATGACACAACTTTGATAGAGAACACACCTTTGGTGGAGGATACTACCTTGGAGAACACCTTTTAGTTGAGGATAAATCTTTGGTGGAGAACACCTTTGTAAGAGGACAAACCTTTGGTATAGAATACCTTTAGTGGTGGATACCATGCATTAAGTGACACGTCAAACTTGACAGCTAAATTCTTTTATCATTCATAAGTGGGTAGGCCCCCAATCTTTGGGCGATGTCTTTTCTCCCATCTGCCGGGCCGGATCCCTAGGTTTAGGTGACATCCATTTTTGGGAATAACAACTCTATTTTCTTTCAACAAGTATTTGTAAGAGAAACTAACTTATTCTCTTGACATTTTTCCTTTCCCTTTATCTAAAGAGTGACCGTTCCAAGTATGAGATAAATATTCCTGAATTTATAGAATTGGGTGAGATTTTCCTTACATATTGTCATTCTTCATTCTTTAATACTAATCTCGGGGGGTGGCACCAGCTCCACTAACGATATAAAACAATTCAATAACGGAGAAGTTGATCACTAATGGGCGATGTCGGTTCACTAACGGGCGGCACGTTATGTCACATAAACTTGTTCAGAATTATTACTCTTCAATGTTGACTACTTGAACTTGGCCTTTGGCACAAAAGAGATTCCGTTAAAATGAAGGCATCGTTAAAAAAAGGTTGGCAGATTTAGATATTTTTTTACTTCTTCTATGGGTATTTTTTTGGAGTTTGAACCAATTATTTTAGGGAAATACCTCATAGCTAGGCCTAATGGGCGATGGAACTAAAAGAATTAGATAACTTTTTTTGAAACATGAGGCTTTTCTAATAAGGCGGTCGCTGATAAGTGGGAGATACACTTAGTTGCTAGAAAGGCACAACTTATCATCTTCAATTTTTCATTGTAGCATCCAATATCATTCCTTACACGTATTATGTATTAGGATCTAAAGGGCGAATCCTCATAATAGAGGGCAAGGTCGTTGATAAGCCCACTACTTCATGTCTTGTTAACTATCTCAGGTATAACCACATTCTCTCAATCTCGTGAATAATGAACTATAAAGGGTCTAACCTTCTTTGAAGAGGGTAGGTAGCCGGTACTTCTATAATTTTCTCCGACTTAGGATACTAATCATGAGCGAGGCTCATATCTCGATGGTCTTCAAAATAGAATCATTCTTTAAGAATCTTCAAAGCATAAATACCCCCGAGGGCCTTTTTCAAGAGATAATATCCTTCTTTTCATGAGTTATCCAAATAATAACGTCCTATTTTGGAAGAGGTCTTCCAAATAAAACCCCTTTGAGAGAAGGTCTTCAACATATGACATCTCAATTTAGAGGAATTATCACATTTCTTTAGAGGATGTCTTCCAAATAACACCTCCATTTATAGGAGGTCTTTAACATATGTCATTTTCCTTTAGATGAGGTTTTCTCCAAATAACACCCACATTTACATGAGGTCTTAAAACTAAGCATATTTTTAAGCAAAACTTTATACCTTCATAAAAGCAAGTCAAACAATTTTAAGGCAAATTCAAGAGCTTTGGGCGATCTCTCCGGGTGAGCTCTCAAACAAAGGGAGAGATTTGGCCTCTCCACGGTGACAACTTTCAGGAGACCTTTCAAGCTGATGGGGAGCTTCGAGCGAGCTCTTCACTAGAGGACAGTTTCAGACGAATTCTTTTACAGAGGGGTGACTTCCTTATGCTAAAGCTTTAGGCGAATTCTCATGCATGGTAAAAGCTTTGGGCGAACTCTCCGATATAAACAGAGGCTTGGGGGAGCTCTCCAACAAGTTTTAAAACACATGATTCTTTCATACATGTCACATCTCACGTAGAGGCATCTCATGAAGATGCATCTCATGTAGTGGCATCTCACAAAGAGGCATCTCATGAAGAGGCATCTCACGTAGAGGCATCTCACGAAGAGGCATCTCACGAAGAGGCATCTCACATAGAGGCATCTCACATAGAGGCATCGCACATAGAGGCATCTCACATAGAGGCATCTCATGAAGAGGCATCTCATGTAGAGGCATCTCACGAAGAGGCATCTCACCTAGAGGCATATCACAAAGAGGCATCTCATGTAGATGCATCTCACTTAGAGGTATCTCACGGAGAGGCATCTCACATAGAGGCATCTCACATAGAGGCATCTAACGAAGAGCCATCTCATGTAGAGGTATCCTTCCTATCCTCATGCTTAGAGGTCTTCAAATAAATTAAGAATAAACCTATTCCCAAAAGGGATGATAATTGGATTTTATATCTACTTGGAACGCTTCATTACAGGCTTAAGTTGGTGTTTTGGACTCAAGTTATTGGTATTTTTGATGTGTTTTTGTGTAAATGCATTGTAGGCATTAGTTGGATGAAGAAATGAGCTTTTTAATGAAATATGCTGAAAAGAAATCAGAATTGGAAGCCTAGGCCATTCTCAAGTTGAAGATAATCTCAATAGCTTCGCGTGGACTGTTGAATCATCAAATTCAGATGAACAGAGCTCAAGTTATGGCAAAAAGAAGAAAATGCAGTCAAGGAGCTAGAAGCCCCGTGCGCCCACGCAGCACTACCGTGCGTCCGTGCCCAGATGCAGCCAAGCCGCACGCCCACGCCACTATTCCGTGCGCCCGCGCCCATCTTCTATAGCAGAATCCTGTTTTGAGTCTGATTTGAAGATTTAGCGAGCCCAGATCGTCCAGAAGCCTATATAAACCAATAAAAAGTTGTTTTAAGAACAAGGAGACAAGGGAGAACATTGAGAAGACCTAGAGAGCACAAGACGGCTACGGAGAAGAAGACTTTGGAATTCTTTAATAAAGTCGATACTTTGGATGCTTGTTTTCGATTTGTCTTTGAACCCTAAAACTCTTATATTTTTTCATCATGTTTTCATAGGAATCTATGGTGACGATGAGTTCGATTATGAACTAATCATTGTCATGGGGTTCTAACGGATTTATTTATGGATTTGAATAGTTAATTGTTCTAATTCTTTAGTGTGTGGTGAATTATGATTTCCTAGTTTGGTTGTGCTTATTCTTCTTTGATGTGTAACTAACATCTAAGATTGTTTGTTAATCTCTATTGAAGCGACAATGAATATAGAGATTTAGAACTTGCCATGCAAATATAGGTTTATGTATGAATTGACATACATAATTCGTGGGTAATTTTAACCATCTTATTCACCCTATATAATCACGATAGATAACTTTCCCTTAAACCATTATGTTTTCAATCTTTATAGACATATAGGGACTAAGCATAATAGGTGTCTATTCAACTTCTATCTTAATTGTGGATGTTTGATAGTAGGGTATACGTATAATGAAAGTTAGCGTATACTAGTTTCGTGTTACTAGATTAGTTTTCATCACCATCACATGTTAAGGTTAAAGAACATAACTTTGCATGAAGTATTTAATGAAGTTAGAATCCCATGTTTATTCTCATATAAGTAATTAAATCTTAATTCTCTTAGTTAATGTTATTTAGTATAATCTCTTAGTTAAATTAAAAATCAAATTGTTATTTGTCTTAGCAGTGAGTGATAATCATACATTGTTGCATAGGTGCATAATCTGAACTTAACCTAAACCAGTCCATGTGGGAACAAACTTGACTTATATCTTATACTACTTGTGATCATGTACGCTTGCGTGTATTTTCGCGTTTGATTTACAACGAACAGGGGACCAATATCAATCCTATAACGTTACCAAAGTTCCGGGAGTACGGCTCACCAGAGTATTCCTGAGATGGTCGGAAGTACGAGTCAAAACAGTAAGGTGGGCGACGTTCTATGCGGAAGAGTAGTAAAAAATTGATACCACAACGATACTAAGGCATCCGAAAGTACGCACTACAGAACAAGTTGGAATGTCACACGCCTCAGGATATAGGCTTATGAAAATATGCATATATCCTCATTTGGACGAGGTATTCTACAATTAACATAATCTTATGTTAATTGTAGAATACCTCTTCCAAATGTAGTGTGGCCAATCCATATATCCTGTATTCTAAAATTGTATCCTCATTTTAGAAATCTTGTATTCTAAAATTGCAGTGTGGTTTACGCATGTTAAGCATGGGGGTTTTCAGCAGGCAGTGCCTGGAGGTTCTGCAACTGCAAAGTCAAAGGTTATATATGTATATTGCTTCTTTTATGATTGCTTTCCTACTATTAGAAAGATTTTTGTTTGCAGGAAGCATGGACAAAAGGGTCCAGTAGGGGTTGCTATCCCCCAAAAGAAAATTTTAATTTTCGTAACTTATATATATGGTAACTGTTAGGTCCAAAAGGTATATACAGAGGGGGAGTGAATGTATGTTCTTCGTTTTTACTCTAAAATGCAGCGGATATTGAAACTTTAAAATAAAATAAACAAACACAAGAAATTTCACGGAATAATTCTTGTATTAAGAAATGAAATCACAAGGGGTTGCTTACACCTTTGAACAAATATTCAAAGTTACAAAAAGATAAAGCCAATATAAATTATAGCCTATCAAATCTATGGCTTGTATCTATCACTCAACAAACCTATAACTCTTATCAAATGATTAATAATACAATCAAAGAAGCTATACATGATGAGTGTGTCTAATGTGTAAGTCTTTAAATGGTGAGTAAATAATTGGGCATGACCTCTCCTTGTAAAATCAAGCTTTTTAGATGCTAAGAATATTTTGTAAGAGTTTCGCAATATTTAACTAAAGAGAGATACAATTTCAGTCTGAATCTTTTGATTATATGGGATGGTAGGTAGGTGAGAGAGAATAATGCATACGTGGCTCAATATTAGCCTAGTATTTTGAATTGGCAACTTGAAAATGTATGACAGCTTGCTCCTGTGGTGTATCATGACTTGCACCAAGAATATCTTTCCACACTTGAGACTGCTCACTTGCGCCAACAAGACAATTTCTTGCCTTAGAATTAATGTCACTTGCGCCATATAGCTTTTAGAAGTAGTTTGCCTTAGAAAAATAACAAGTTGCACCTCCTAGCTTGTACGAGATACCTCACTTGCTCTTGGATGATCTTAGGAACAATTCCTTACCTATATTTTATAGGAAGTTGCACCATCAAGAGCTTTAGAATGCTCCATTTGCGCCTCCTTGTAGCTAGGGAATGCATTTGCGTTGAAAACTCTTCTAACTTGTGCCTATAATCTCTTTAAAGACACCACTGGCGACTGCAGGTACTCTTGAGGCTCTACTAGCGACTACAAGGGCCTAGAAGGAGGTTGTTGCCTTAGAAAAATTCATACAATACCCATAAAACCTCCCACTGGCACTTAGAGCAATATCTATGCACTTCTGAGATAGTTTTTGCTCGAGTTTCTTTCTGATCCTACTAGGGTCAAGACCAACTCTAATACTTAGATTTTAAGCTTTACTTCAATGTTCTTGCTTCTAATAAGTAATAGAGTGGCCATGGTGACTCCGACTACAAGGTAGTGTCACTTTGACTTAGTTCCTTTAAAACACTATAATCCTTAAGTTGTCCCGTCTTCAAGTCTTCTCTCCGAGTCTTCGTAGAAACCATATAACCTGCATACCCATATACGAATACTCACTTAACAATATTCTTAATGATAGTACTTGGTTTCCTTTCATGAATTACTGACGCTTAGTTGTTAGGAACAAAGCATGCGCTAATAAATCACGCAAGTATACGCGTTAATATAGAATAATTTCTAATTCGTTCCCACAGAGACTCTGCTTAATTATATTTAATTAACACTTACTCACCAATGTATGATTACTCTTCAATGTCGAGACAATAACACTTAAGGTTGATTAACTAATTATTAACTATGAGAATTAAACACTTAAATTAACACTTGAATTAACAATATTAAACACACATGAGATCATAACTTCATTACTACTTCATTCAATAGTCATTGTTATTACCCTTAGCATGTAACAACGATGATATTAATCAAACAACACGAAACTGATAAAAGCCAACTTTCCTTGCACAAGTACTATTCTATCAAGCATCCACAATTAAGATAGAAGTTGAATAGACATCAATTATGTTGAGACCCTATATGTCTACAGAATTTGACAACATAACGATTTAAGCGCAAGTTATTCATTATGATTACACAGGGCAAGTAAAACGGTTAGAGTTACCCACTAATCATGCATAGAATACATGAACCTATGCTATCATGGCAAGTTCTAAATCTCAAGATTCACTATCGCTTCACAATATATTAACACGCTATCTTATATGTTCGTGACACACATAAGACGAATAAGCACAATCTATGCTAGATATCATACAATCATAACATACCAAGGTATTAAACAATTAACTAAAAAAATCCATAGTAAATCCGCTACGATCCCATGATCACGACTAGCCCATGATAGAACTCATCGTCACCATGGGTTCATATGCAAACATGATAATAACACAACGATATAACTAAAAAATACTTAATAAAAATAGAGTACGTCACAAGAGTATTAAGGTTCAAAGTAAAGAAAACTAGCATCCACTGTTACAACGAATTAAAAGAATCACAAGATAAATGTATGCTTCCTCTTCTTCATTATTGCGTGCTAAAACGGTCTTCTTAATCTTCTTTCCTTGTTACTTACTCCTTGCTTGTTACTTGTTGTTGTGAAAATATCTCCCAAGATTACTTATATAAGAGTCCACAAGAAACATCAGTTGCAGAAGCCCAATAGAACTTAAATTAGAAAATCCAGAATCTGAAAATCCGACCTCAGGCGGCCGCCTCCAATCCCACGCGGGCGCCTGCTCTCTAGGTCGTCGCCTGCAGTCTCCAGGCGAGCGCCTGCACACCTTCTGGAAAATTCCACTTCTTGCTTCTGATTTTGCTGATTTCTTCGCACAACTCCCCGCAACTGGTTCCAAGTACTTTTCTAGGCTTATTATGATGAAATGCCCCTAATTACACAAGTTATACCCCGAAATGCAAAAACACTAGAAAAACGCATCAAATACACAAAATACTTGATTTCAAGACACCAATTCAAGCCATTACAAGACGTTCTAAGTGGTATAAAATGCCACTTATCACACCCCCAAACTTAAATCGACGCTTGTCCTCAAGCGTCACAGACTCAAAAACAAAATAAAAATATGCATGAATGCAAACTACATGAATGCAGTGATCCCCATTGTGATAACTAAACCAACCAACACATGACATCTCAACAAATGCAATTGGGCGACTAAAGATCAATCAAATCACGCAAGCTAACATACAACTAGAAACGTGGTGTGTATATTCTAGACATAAAATGACTTATAACACTTCAAGATCACTGGAGCTTATTACAGAATCATGCTTTTATTTAACACAACAAACAAATGCTTATTTGATCGTGCAATGAGTGAGGTCCACAAAAGACTTATGCAATGGTACCCATTTAGCGAGCGTTAGGTTAGCGGATCCCAGATAATAAAAGCCTTAGTTCACTAGGCACAAAGTCCCCAAAGAACTTAATAACTCGAATACCAAAGAGCTCACTCGTGATCAATTATGCATTAAACCATATTTTTTTCTTTTCTTTTTTTTCATTTTTTTTTAATTTCTGAGCAAGTGCGTTTCGCTCCATCTTGCTCAACCCTAGACTACTCGCATACAATACGAGCCGTCTACTAGCCATTTGACGCCTAGCCACAACTAGCAATGAATTCCAATTTTTACTCCAATTTTATCTTTTCATGCCTTTTATCATTAATAGCCTATCATACATTCTAAGCATAAGCAATAGATTAATCTCAAAAACCATCAAACCACGACAACAATCTAGTCCTTAAGCATACTTTAAGACTTAGTGAAATTACAAGTATTTCTAGAATGCATGCCATCCTAACAAGATTCGACATCACTCTAACGCTATCACTACACCAGCATCAATATCAGATATCAATCAATAAAACAAGACAAAAGGGATCATGGTATATGCATGAGGTATATGACATGATAAAACTAAAAAAAAACTATCTGACAAAATATGCAACTATATGAGCTAAACTACATGAAAATGCAACTATATGACACACACACAAATATGTTCCTTAACTAGCACCCCCAAACTTAAAATCTTCACTGTCCCCAGTGAAGGTAATAGAAAGGAACACATGGTATACCTACTCAGATAAATCATCATCATCATCACCCTCAGAGGGTGGAGTGTCAGGAGGCGAATAAGCATAGTCCTCACCAAAAATGGGCCACTGGATATTAGCTCCAAGGCCTCTAAAAGCAGTCCCAAGAGCTAGGGTGAGCTTCTGCGCAAACCTACTCTGCGACTTATACATCACATCCATCCTCCTGAAAAGCCTCCAGTACCGGACATCAGCCAACCCTGAACCATCTCCTCCCTGGCCTCTGGAAGAACCTGCCTCCCCCTGAACCTGACTGGGCCTAGCCATCGTAGCACCAGCTGTGGACGTCCTCCCGAGAGATGATATCCTAAACCATGCTCCTCAGGCTCTCCACCCGTCTATTCCTGCATCGCATTCAGCGTCGATGAATCAATAGGAGCGGCCGACATCTGCAGCTGCTCATAAGAAGGCCAGTGGACTCCAACTGCCTTGCACAACTTTGTGACAATAGAGGCAAACAGGATGTTGTAACGCGACTTCCCCCTCAAAAACTTCAAAATCCCTTGGTAGATGAACTCGCCAAGGTCCACATAATACCCGTCATTCAAAATCCCCCACAACAAGCTGGCTCTCTCAACTGTAACCTCATGTGCATGCGAAGAAGGCAAAATATTAGACTTTATGCTTGGAGATTTGATATCAACGACATAGGGATAATTTTTCTAACTCTACACTTTGTATTTTATTCTAATCTTCTCATGAACTTTGTAACTCTTATTATGATTATGGCTGGCTAGTTTATTATTGTTGGATGGCTGTTTTGAAGCTCTAAACTTTATAAAAATTATACAGTTTTGATTTTTTGAGATGTGTTCTTGATTGTGCCTGTATATACGTCAATTCTTATAGAGATGCATGAATCAACAATGGTATGTGGTCATCCAAATATGTTTTTTAATTTCTATCTCTGTAAAGTCAATTAATCTTTCTATGTGGTCATGGGATTAGTTATATAAGTGTGTAATTCGTTTTAACCTTTCTCTGTGGTCATGAGGTTATACGGATAGCAGAACTTGTTCTATGTGGTCATGACAGGTTCTCTATAGGTATCTTTCGGAACATATCAAATGAATTTTAAAATTGTGTCATGGGTTTAGGGTGGATCTACATGCTTTCCAACATGTTTCTTTAATTGTCTACAAACAAGTTTTCCTTACTTATTAGTTACTTAAGATAAACAAAACCAAATCCATTCTTGATAACATTAGCAAAATACAAGAGAGGTGAGCCCTTGATCCTCGGCGTAAATCGATACCCTATTTACTCTACATTACAAATGACACAAAAAGGGTTTAAGTTGAGTCACATCAATTTTTGGCACCGCGCCACCGGGGATTAAAATTTGCTTTTCTTTTCTTTTATTTTTTTGTACATATTTTTTTTCTTTTTCTTTTCCATCTTTTCTCCGCCCATTGCTTGTTGTATTTCAGATATAGGTGAAATTTAGCTAACTGACATGGAAGCAATTACAACACTTTGTGATGATATTGCGATGTCGATTGCTAGTATTGGGTATTCTTGTACGGTTTATCCTAGCCCAGCTGAAGGAAGGAGTCGTACTTTTGAGCTCAAGCAAAATCTTTTTTCGATATTACTAGTTTTTCATGATCTTCCTACTGAAGAGCCAAATCAACATCTTTCTAGATTTGGGACCATTGTTGAATGTATGGGACCATATATGGTAGATCCTGAAATTCTGAAGATGAAAGCTTTTCCGTTTTTTCTTGATGGGGCAACTTTGGAGTGGTTTGAAGATTTGTCTATGGGGTTCACTTCTTCTTGGGAGAAGCTAGCAAAAAAATTTTTGCAGAAGTTTTATCCAGAATCTAGAGTGATGAGCATGAGAAGTTAAATAGTTGGATTACAATAATCTGCAACTGCAACGTATGTTGAGTACTATGATAGATTCCAGAAGTTGCAAAAGAGATGCCCTCAACATGGTTTCACCAAGGGGAGTCTGTTACACTTCTTCTACCAAGGTCTTCTTGAATGTGAAAAAAGACTACTTAATTCTGCTGCGAGAGGTGTTTTTGTGGATCTGGCGCATGATGCTGCTGAATAGTTAATTGCTAAGACAGCTTCTAACGAGCTACAATATCGGACTCATCCACATTCAGAATCAATTCTTCAGGTTGAATCTGACGAAAGGTTGACAAATATTAAGCGAAATCTTAAAAGGATGAGTGCATTATTCATTAGTGAAAGAACACCACGATCTCAGTATGTGGTATTTGTGCAGCTACTGGCCATTCTGATAATCCGTGTCCACACTTGATTGCACCTTGTTATGAGCATGCTAATTCCATCGGGTATCGCTATCAAGAAGAAAATCCATTCTTAGATTCTTACAATCCAAGATGGGGAGGTCATCCTAACTTGAGACATGGTGATCACAATCTAAATGGATTTCAGCAGCACGACACTTATACATATTATGGTTTCCAACCATGTGATCCGGTTCCACATGATTCAGCTAAAGGAAGTAATATTGAGAAGTTATTAGCAAGGTTAGCTGAAGGGCAGTTGGAGATGCAGAAGCAGTGTACTAAAATTATGAGGACATCAAGGAAATACAAAAGCAACTTGGAGATGTGGTTATGAAGATTAATCAAAAGCATGAGTTCACTGAAACTCCTTCAACTAAGCAACCACAACAAAAGTTTGAGTTTATACAAATCAAAGTGGATGAGGTGAAGAATAAAGACCAAATGGATGCAAAAATATGTTTCTTGGAGAGCACAAGAGAGAATGTTGTAAAAGACGATCTTAAGGTTGTGAAATAAGAGCTAAAAGATGTAAATTTCGAAGATCATCATAAGAATTTGCTAAAGGGGATTGTTGGAATGAAAGAGAGTCTTGTGCCACTGACAAGCTATGCGGAGAAACCAACTCCTCCATATATTCTCGAATTTAGTCTTGATGATGATTTCGTTCTTAAAAGTACAATAAAAGTTGTGAATGAGTTAGTATTGGATCCTCTCTTGCAAGATCCACAGAAATTGGAGTGGCAACCCGTACCAATTCACTTGAAGTATCACATACTATTTTCAAGACCGGAGTGGTGATTTTTTAACAAGTTACACAAAACTAATTGGAGCTATGTTAGTTTTCTGGATACAATTCAAGCTATGCAATTTTCATGATACTCTTCACATGCTGAAAATGGAGCTGATATCGTGGCTATACCCGCCTTGAAATTTAGAGATATATTGTCTAGCCAAAAATAATAAAGAAAAGCACTTTTTGGGAGGTAATTCAATATTATTGTAAGTTTGTATTATTATAATAATAATTATTATTATTAGTTATTTTTTTTATTTTTCTTCACTCCCCGCAAGATGCCTTGATAATTTTGTGTGAAGTGTTTCAGGGATTAAGGTCGAATTTTAAAAAAAATATATCATTTGAATTTTAAAAAAAACAAAAATAAAAAAATAACAAAAAAAAGTGTTCGTGGTGCGAAGATCCTTCCCGCGGCGTGCACATCTTCTGTGAGTTGACATGGAAACACACCGGGGGCGCGCATTCTTGTGGTGCACCAGTTTTCTACAGGGAATTTATTCACGGTGCAAATGTGTACACTGCAGTGCATATCTGTAATTGCTGCTGTTTGCTTCACTTCACTTCACAAATGGGACCATTTGTCAAAGACTCAAAGCCCAATACAGAGGTCCATTAAAATAATCCTCTGGAATGGTGTAAGCTTCTATTTGGAAAGCACAACCACATATGCTAGCTTGTTTGATTTGTTATAAGATGGACTACTTTCTTATCAATGATGTGTGGGACCTGAATTTCAATCAAATGGAGGCAACCTTTCTTCACAAGGGGAGTACTGCTAACTTATTTTGTAAATTATTTTGTTTATTTTAATTTTGTATTTTTTAGGATATTTTTCTTCCTTTTTTAATTCTTCATAAATTTATATATTATATATTTTATTCATTGAGGACAATGAACCATTCAAGTGTGGGGAAGTGTTCTCAATATTAATATAAATATTATCAATTATATATATGTATGTATAATGTTGTTATATATATAAAAAAATTATTAAAAAAATAAATTCTTGCCTTGTAAATTAGTTAGCGGATGACATGTTAGGATAAATATTTGCACATTTCATAATTATTCATATAAATTGCATCAAATCATAATTATATAGTTGTAATATATATTAGTTGCATAACATTGCATGATCTCGATTTAGTAATAGTACCAGTCAGTGACCTATGATGATATTACGTGTGATTCATTTTTAACCGATTCTTGATATGATCACTTGATGTTATAACGCGTAGTGTCACTAGTGCATGACTTATTTACCTATACAATCTTATTATGCTCTTGAACTGAGACTTAGAAATCCTTGTTTCTTGAGGGGTAGCCGCTTGTTGATAATTAGAATTTTGACTATTCATTTTTTAGTTTTAGTACGTAAATGCTTAAGTTTGGGGAAGCTGTGGGATGTAAATGTCTAAAAAAAGAAATGAATAAAAAATATGAGTATTAATAAGTATACATAAAAAAGTGTGGTATAATTGACTAGGTTGAGCTCATTAATACTCGAGTAATTAAGTCTGAAGGGACTTTGTGTCTAGTAACCTAAAACCTTTTATGGTTTGGGATTGCTGACCCAACGCTCGCTACATGGGTATTAGTGTATAAATATTTAGGGATCTCGACCATTCCACGGTTAAATAAATCACTTAATACATATGCGTGTATAATATAATTGGCGAAGTCTGAGAGTGTTCATAACTCACTTACCCTGAGAAGCCACCCGACGTTAGACCTAGCTTGTGAAGTCTTATGGTAGTCGTAACTCACTTACCCTGAGGAGCTTTCTAACCATAGACCGAGCATATAAAAAAATCATATGTGTATAGTTAGTAATATTGTAGAAATAAAAGAAGACATAGAAATCCCTTGCTTAACTTGAATGATGGCTGGTTCTAAGTAACGAAGTGTTTAAGATATATTCTAGTGACACTTGGGAGTTATTAACTCGCGTGACTTGTCCTGTTGAAACTTGAATGCCTTTGTTCTTGGTTCAGTAGAGAGCATTTTGTGAATCTAAGCACACATGCACACTCTGCACTTGTGTTTACTATACGGTGATGTTTTAGTATGAGCTTGATGTGTTTAACTAGTTGCATAGTCCGGAGGTTATTGTTGAGTTGACGTACACTATTATATTTGAGATCCTTTGTATCATCTAGTTGCATTCATGTAGGTAGTTGTAGTCCTCCATTGCTTGAGGACGACTATGTTGCATGGGCTAGGTAGATTTTGTGGGTATATCTTCTATAAACCCTCACGAGACACAATTCGTCCTATTAGGGTTGCCTAGGGGTTTAGGGGTTTAACGGCTTATTGCATATGCTCAATGCAATCGTGTCATCTGCGAAAGTGGACTTACTTAGTTAGAGATAATTTTATTTCTCTTATTTGCCCGAGGACGTGCAAAATGATAAGTGCGGGAATATTAGATAGAATATATATTTGTGTATATTTTAGATGATATTTGTTTTCATACTAGTTATATTTTGCATTTAATTGGATCTTTATTAATTAATTTGTAATATTTTATTGTAGGAAGCAAGAAATTCTAAATTGGAAAGGATTTGTGCTAAATTAGAAAAACAATTCGGATTTATTGTGCTACACGCGCAAGACATATTGTTTGGGCCATATTTTAAGTTCTATCAATCAGATTTAGGCGATTCAAAAGCCCACACGAAGATAACGAGATTCTCTTTAATTTGAGAATGTTTCAGATTTTAAAATCCCTTCGGGTCAGCCCAATAACAGCAGAGAAGAGTCAACTACGAATTTTGACCCTAGAATCCTTTTCGATTTGGGAAACTTTTATTTTATTCCTGTAAACAATAAAAATACTTTATATATTAGGTTTATATTATTAGATATAGAATATACATATCCATAGCCACCAAGAGAAGAAGCTAAGAGGAGAAGGAGGAGAGATTTGATATCAACGACATAGGGATAATTCTTCTAACTCTACACTTTATATTTTATTCTAATCTTCTCATGAACTTTGTACTCTTATTATGATTATGGTTGACTAGTTTATTATTATTGAATGGCTGTTTTGAATCCCTAAACTTTATGACAATTATACAGTTTTGATTTTCTGAGATGTGTTCTTGATTGTGCATGTATATACGTCAATGGTTATAGAGATGCATGAATTAACTATGGTATGGGATCATCCAAATATGTTTTGTGATTGTTATCACTGTAAAGTCAATTAATCTTTCTATGTGGTCATGTGATTAGTTGTATAAGTGTGTAATTAGTTTAAACCTTTCTATGTGGTCATGAGGTTATACGGATAGCAGAACTTGTTTCAATGTGGTCATGGCAGGTTCTCTATAGGTATATTTCAGAATATTTCAGGCGAATTTTAGAATTGTGTCATGGGTTTAGGGTGGATCTACATGCTTTCCAACATGTTTATTTAATTGTCTACGAACAAGTTTTTCTTACTTATTAGTTACTTTAGATAAATAAAACTGTAAGTCATATGTCATAGACCTATTTGTATATTCGAGGATTCAACTCAACTCAAATAAGAATGTAATAAGTAAATAGTGGATCGACCGTCAGAGAGATCTCGCAAAGTAATATCTGTCAAAGGATTCAGAGACAAGGTTCATCTACAGACTTGAGGAATTAATTCACTGGAAGAAGTTCAAGAAATTGATCATGCCTCAGTGATATAAGTCAAGATCGTGGATTTAATCAAGTGACAGAGATCTCGTCAGAGTATCAATTAATTACAAGGATTTAATCTGAAGAAAATCAAAGTGTCAGAGTCAAGACATGAAGAAACGTCACGGAAGTTAGTCACTCATGAACCAGACAGTACATCGAGTGTCAACGTTGAAGTGGTGGAATTGATTCATAATTTTCAGTGATTTTCAGAAGATTTGCAGAAGAATGGTTGCTGCTCAAGACTAGAATTAATTCTCTATTAATTAATTAAGTCATCTAATTTAATTAAGAAAATAAATTATATCTGTGAAGAATAATTTATTTATTAATTGAATTAATTGATTAATTAATTCTGAATTAATTCTAGGAATTTTAGGAATTTTCAGAAGCTTAATTGGATTAAATTCAAGCATTAAATCAGCAAGACAATTGAAAATGAACTAGCATGACAATCAGGATTGTCATACCGATTGTCATGCTAGGCCATTTTCCATTGTCATACCGAAAGTTACTCTAGGAGGATGATTGTCTTGCTAGTTCATTCTGATTGTCATGCTAGTTCATTCTGATTGTCATGCTAGTTCATTCAGATTGTCTTGCTAGTTCATTCAATTGTCCTACCGAAAGTCTTGCCAGCTATAGGATTGTCATGCCAAGTCAATTCTATTGGTTTTGTTGATTTAAATAGAAGTAGAGAAGCAGCATATCATTTTATCATTCAAACAGAAGAACAAGAAAAGCAGCCGCCTTGAAATATTACATTTTTCATCTGTTTAATCCAAGATTAAATTTCTAGATTGTAAAGTTAAATCCAATCAACTAGAAATCTTTATCTTGTTCTTGTGTAACAATCTAGCGGATCAAAATCCCTAGAACTTAATCTCAAATCGCGTTTAGCATTTGATTCTAATTATTGCAAAAATAGAAAAAGTTCATGTCGAATTTATTCTAAATTTGTGATAATTAATTTGAGATTAATTCCTTGTAATCGATACAGTTGTTGTAACACCTTTCAAGTTTAATAATATTTTTATTTAACTTGAATTTTGTTTCACATTTTTTATTCCGCATTTAATTCGATTATTCGGTGCTGTTTGTATTCAACCCCCCCTTCTACAAACACATTGTGACCTAACAATTGGTATCAGAGCCTTCTGATTAACGAACAAATCAAGATCCTAGACTTTTGTGATTTTTCAACTCCTTGAATTTTTATTTATTCAAAAATTCATAATGACTTCACATAAAGTTGGAACCGTTAAAATTCCACAATTTGATAAAGAGAATTATATCATGTGGAAGAAGAAGATGCTATTATTTTTACGAGTTGCAAATCCCAAATATTCAAACTTGTTAAAGAAGGGTATAAAAACTCCGATGGTTATTGAACCGGAGATAATAATAGATGGTGTGGTGACTACTGAAGCTAGAACCTATCCAAAAGAGCCTGAAGATTTTACTCCTGCTGAGAAGGAAGAAGCCTCCTTGGATGCCAGCCTTCAATTAATATTAATTGATTCCCTTGATCCCTTGATGAACAGACATGTGATGAACTGTAAAAATTCCAAACACATGTGGGAAACTATTGAGGTGATTAATGAAGGCACATAGGAAGTTAGGGAGAACAAGTTGGAAATCCTAACCTCTGAATATGAACATTTCAAATCAAATCCAGGAGAAGGAATTACTGAAGTGTTTGAGAGGTACAATGCGTTGATCAACAACCTGAACATCAATGGAAAGTATTATTCAATCAGGGAGGTCAACAAAAAGTTCCTTTTAACACTGCCAGCTCATCTTGAACATAGAATCACTGCCATTAGAGAAGCTAGAGATCTGAGTGAGATTTCTTTGGACAGGCTCTATGGAGTGTTAAAAACCTATGAGTTGGAGCAGATTCAACAGAAGGAAGTCTACGGGAAGGATAGAATGGTCAGCACATCTACTGCACTTGTAGCTGAAGGTCAACAACAACAGCAATCTCAACAATTGGAGAGAATGGTACAGTATTCCAAGGCTGAGGAAAATATGTTAGTAGCAGAATATGATCCTCCTACTACAAATCAATCAAGTGATGATTTTTATTCCTTGGAAGAGCTGGAGCAATTGGAAGACGAGTCAATGGCCCAAATTGTCAAGAGATTCTCCCATGTCAGATTCAAGAGGAATCCCAAGCTGAAGTACAAGTCCAACTACAACAAATTCCAGAAAGGTGGATCTTCATCCTCTAACACCAGCAGTGGTGGATACCAAACAGGGATGGTTGATCGGGGCACCATTAGATGCTATAACTGCAATGAGTTGGGACACTTTGCCACAGAATGTAGGAAGCCAAAGCAAGTAAGAAAGAACTCTGAAAGGGCTTATCTGGCAAAGGGAAGAAGCTGGGATGATACTGACAGTGAAGATGAAGATGAAGGAAATCTTGCTCTTATGGCTATTGATGGAAAAGCTTCATCGTCAAGAATAGAGGTAAAACTTTCTGATGCTGAAATGGTTTATCATCTAAGAGGTAACTTAGATTGTGCACGTCGTGATAATGAACTGTTAAGTTTACAGATCACAGACCTTGAGAAAGAGGTCAATGAATTAAGACTTGTGCACATTAATCAAGACAAATTAAAAGAACAGGTATCTTTTCTAGAGAATAGAGTTGACTGTTATAGAAAACTCGAAACTATTCTCAAAGACAAGATCACCGGTCTTGAGACTAAGGTTAGAGCCTACTTCAATTCTTGTTCGAAGGCTAAAGAGTTCTACAGTAAACAAGCTGTTAATCAAACATCTGGAATAGGTTATGATTACAATGCTGCTATTGGAGAATTAGGCATAAACTCCCCTCCTCATGTATGTGCTAAAGGGAGGGAAGTACCATATGTGCTTAAGGGTGTTGATGAACCCCTCTATAAAGCATCAATTGCTGAACCATTTGATGCGACCTCTTCTGTTATTCAAGAAGAAATACGTGCTGAAGATCATGATAATGAGAAGATTGTTTCCAAGTCAAGTGTGTCGAAAGTTCCAGTCAAAGTTGTGAAAGCAACTGAGACTAACTCAGACACACATGAGTTGGATAACAAAAATGCCATGTCTGCCATGCATAAATTGCCTGCTATTAATCACTCTCATAAAGCATGTGGTGTTGCTAATTGTATGTCTTGTGCTTTTAATATGATGTATGCTTATTTTAATGGTAAGCATGTGTCTACTGATAAGACTACTCCTCGTCAGCATGTGAATAACAAGAAGCATGATAGGTCTAAGACTGCTAGTCCTTCTAAGGCTAAAAAGGAGACATTTGTGCCTAAGCTTAAACAGAAATTTGTTAAGGCTGTTTACAAGGTCAAATGTTCAGTCATTGAGAATGTTGAGACCATTAAAATTAAAAATGTTGTTTTGTCTGACAAAGGTCAGTTCTACAAGTATGCCGGGCCCAACCAAGTTTGGGTTCCGAAGAAGGTCTAATCCATTTGAAGTGCAGGGCAGTATACAGGTGTAACCGGTAGTGTGGATTCTTGACAGTGGATCATCAAAACATATGACCGGAGATAGAGCCCTGCTATCAAATGTGGTTGAGAAAGCTGGCCCCCTGGTTACCTTTGGAGATAACAGCAAAGGTTTTTCTGAGGGATATGGCTGTTTGCAAGCTGGGAATGTTATCATTGTAATTTTGTATATTGTGCTAGGTTATTATCAGGAAGCAGTATCTAACATATAGCACCAGTGACGAGACTTGAGAATATTATGACATATCAGGCACCTGCTGCACATTACACTTGGAATTGTACTCTAGTAAGATGTGTACAAGTATACTCCTGGTTGGTGAGTCAAAAGAGGAAGTCAATGCACCACAGTTCATGGACTTTGCAGCTGCAGATCTATTGGACTATGCAATCTCTTCTTCACAATCTCACTTCAGGTTGGTATGAACTAGTGTACTACTCAAGCAATCGTCAAGAACATGGTATGGCACTCTAACTGAAGTTATTGTTTAATATGAACTAGTAGAGTCGTCATATTTTTAACTCTCTTATCACTAAGCACAATCATATTGTTTTATATGTGCAGTGGTATATTGATTATGCAACATAACAATTAGTATCTAAAGTACTTGACAAGTATCGGTAAATGATATCTTGTTAACATTATGTTGCAGATATTTGTAAGCTTTTGACATGAATGAGAATTACTTAGACTTTACCTAAGTGATCAATGTTTTATCAAAAACTCATTCATATTGAAAAACAAAATCAAACTTCTTTCTACATTAGTGATTTCTTATTTCATGTAAAATCTTTTGAAATCACTATTGTAAATCATTTTCTCTCTATTACCATATGTTCTGTGTTACAGGTTCAGTCTCCAATGACTTTCTTTCATTGACAGTCATGAGGTTGAAAACCCACAACATCTATCCCAGACTGTAAAGACAAACACAAAAACAGAACCAACCAACACTCTCTTACCACTAAATGTAGTATGAATGAGCGTGAGGGAGATAGTGCCTTAGTGCACCACATAAGGAAGGTTCTGTAGTCAACCCAGTAGCTCTGTCTCCTACATAGATGAGTAGTATTTAAACCGAGACAACTGCTAGCCCCCATACATCTTCTCAAAAAGATGTAATGGCTGAAAAGGCACAAAAACAGTTACTAGATTCATTCTCTCAACAGGGTGAGTCTATTGAATTTTGCCTGTCGGCCAAGGTATCCGATGTAGTGTCACCACTTCAAATATAATCAATTCTTGATGCACAAGGAGAGGTTACACACATAAAGGATGAGTTGACGGAAACAAGAGTTTCGACCATTTTAAGGTCAGATTCAATTGTTCAAGGTTCGTTAGTGGACCAATTGCCTTTACATGTGTTAGGAGAGGATACTGATCCAAAAGCCATATGTCAGTGGTCAGTGTCTACCTCCCCAGGCTTAAATCCCCTGGATGCATCTACGGATAGTGGATCTGACATAGGCGCAGATCGGCAACTTGTTGACAATGATTCAGATATAACCTGATGAGTCACAAGGAAATGTCTTCACAGACATTAGAAGGGAACCTTGATCTTTATGCTAAAATCGTTGGATCATTGTTTACCTTCCCAGAATTCAAATCTGGAACCCTAAAAGGGAAACTAGCAACTTGTAGATTATGACTCAGATTTATCTGACGAGTTTAACAAGGATGGGGATTTGTGAACTCCCATTGCACCACCTGTGACCTCCTTTAAGGATGGCTAAGGTGATTTTCCTTGCAGGTACAGCTGGATTATGGAGCTATGAGAGGAGTGATACACTTGTGAGAATGAGTGTAAACACGAGTGGAGAGAAGAGTGAAACACATGTGAGGTACACTAAACAGAATCACACACTCACAGTGAGGTAGAAAGAGAAACTACTTGTTATTTCTTTTCCAACCAAGTGAAATATGAGAACTCCTTCAGACGACGGCATACATTCCTTCTTTAAGGGGGAGATAAAAGCTTAAGTAATAGTTTGGAGGATTCCTCAACTAAGGGGGAGAAATAGCAGGGAGTAAGAAAAAGATCCTAAAAATGTACACTACACCACACCATTGTTGTTTGTAACTACGGATCCTATTGTACAGGAGAGGTGGTAAACACAAGGTGATTTCCTAGTAAGGGAAGAAGCAGTTAGGGGAGTACCATTGGTTTTTATCTGCGGATCCTATTGTACGGGAGAGGTGGTAAAACGAAGGTGATCTTCTTTAATCAGTTGATTCTCATAGGGGGAGAAACAAGAGATATGGGCTTCTCAACAGGAAATGTGGTTGTACAAATGAAGATGGAACTACTTGAAGATATGTTCAGTCTAGAGGAACATCTACTTGGAATCTGGAAAATGTTAAATCTCATCCAGAACTTTTCTACTATTTACTTTGCATGTATGTTTATATCTTTTTCTTATTTGTTAGTTGAGTTATCCTCTAGGTATTTGTGTGTCATTGTCTAACAAACAAATAGGGGGAGATTGTAAGTCATATGTCATAGACCTATTTGTATATTCGAGGATTCAACTCAACTCAAATAAGAATGTAATAAGTAAATAGTGGATCGACCGTCAGAGAGATCTCGCAAAGTAATATCTGTCAAAGGATTCAGAGACAAGGTTCATCTACAGACTTGAGGAATTAATTCACTGGAAGAAGTTCAAGAAATTGATCATGCCTCAGTGATATAAGTCAAGATCGTGGATTTAATCAAGTGACAGAGATCTCGTCAGAGTATCAATTAATTACAAGGATTTAATCTGAAGAAAATCAAAGTGTCAGAGTCAAGACATGAAGAAACGTCACGGAAGTTAGTCACTCATGAACCAGACAGTACATCGAGTGTCAACGTTGAAGTGGTGGAATTGATTCATAATTTTCAGTGATTTTCAGAAGATTTGCAGAAGAATGGTTGCTGCTCAAGACTAGAATTAATTCTCTATTAATTAATTAAGTCATCTAATTTAATTAAGAAAATAAATTATATCTGTGAAGAATAATTTATTTATTAATTGAATTAATTGATTAATTAATTCTGAATTAATTCTAGGAATTTTAGGAATTTTCAGAAGCTTAATTGGATTAAATTCAAGCATTAAATCAGCAAGACAATTGAAAATGAACTAGCATGACAATCAGGATTGTCATACCGATTGTCATGCTAGGCCATTTTCCATTGTCATACCGAAAGTTACTCTAGGAGGATGATTGTCTTGCTAGTTCATTCTGATTGTCATGCTAGTTCATTCTGATTGTCATGCTAGTTCATTCAGATTGTCTTGCTAGTTCATTCAATTGTCCTACCGAAAGTCTTGCCAGCTATAGGATTGTCATGCCAAGTCAATTCTATTGGTTTTGTTGATTTAAATAGAAGTAGAGAAGCAGCATATCATTTTATCATTCAAACAGAAGAACAAAGAACAAGAAAAGCAGCCGCCTTGAAATATTACATTTTTCATCTGTTTAATCCAAGATTAAATTTCTAGATTGTAAAGTTAAATCCAATCAACTAGAAATCTTTATCTTGTTCTTGTGTAACAATCTAGCGGATCAAAATCCCTAGAACTTAATCTCAAATCGCGTTTAGCATTTGATTCTAATTATTGCAAAAATAGAAAAAGTTCATGTCGAATTTATTCTAAATTTGTGATAATTAATTTGAGATTAATTCCTTGTAATCGATACAGTTGTTGTAACACCTTTCAAGTTTAATAATATTTTTATTTAACTTGAATTTTGTTTCACATTTTTTATTCCGCATTTAATTCGATTATTCGGTGCTGTTTGTATTCAACCCCCCCTTCTACAAACACATTGGGACCTAACAAAAACCAAATACATTCTTGATAACATTAGCAAAATAGAAGAGAAGTGAATCCTTGATCCTCGACGTAAATCGATACCCTATTTACTCTATATTACAAATGACACAAAAAGCATTTAAGTTGAGTTATATCAGTATTCTATATTATCTTTGTCAATTTAGTTACTGATATATATTTTGTTTTGCCTTCGTGTTTTTGTTTCGTTATTTAAGTTATTTGCATGTTCTTGTTAATTGTGATATATATAACTGCATTATTGTTGTGCGTAGTGTTAGTTTATTACCCAATAGATTTCACTGCTAAATAGAGAGGAATCCGAATAAGTGAAGAACGAATTCTTCTTGATGGTTCTCCTGAAAGTCCACTTGAGCTTATCCAGGTTCAGATAGCCAACGTAGAATCAATATTTGCTAGGGCTATTTTCGATTCATGAGAGATCAAAGTTGAGGGACGGGTGAAAGCTGGTGTTCCTCACGTGACAAAGGTTGGATCATTTGAAGTGGATGTAAGTTTGGAAGGTAGCATTATACTCTTCAGGCAAGTTGATCAGCCGAGAATGATTGGTACAGTGGGAAGTATTTTGGGTGAGGAAAATGTGAACGTGAGCTTTATGAGCGTAGGCAGGATTGCTCCAAGGAAGGAGGCTTTAATGACTATCGGAGTTGATGAGCAACCTAGCAAAGAATCTTTAAAAAGGATCGGGGAAGTGCCATCTGTGGAAGAGTTTGTTTACCTCAAGTTGTGATGTGGTTTCAACTTCAGTTTCATATGTTCTCCCAGTTCAGTGCCCAATATGTTGTCAAATTTACGGCATGATTTTGGCAAACTTATATTTTTGTGAGGTGTTAGGTGTTAAAGTACACAAGTAACTCAGAAGTGCAATTATTAGTTTGTATTTTATTAGTCGTCTGCAGTAACATGAAATTGCTAGTGAGGTGTACTAATTAATTTGATTATGATGTACTTTGATCTCAATGTTCCACGTATGCAGCCGTATTGCTTATGATGTGCTTCTATTCATATGTTCCCTACATGCAGCTGCAGGATATGGATGGCAATAATTACAGAGTGCACTATTATGTTAGCCAAATAATGTGAACGACAGGATTAAGAGACTTGTATATAGCACTGAAACACAGACCCGAGCTCAAAGTCTTCCAGTTTTCTGTTCTAACTCTATAGGTTTTATTGGAGTTTAGAGAATAGATTACAGAAAGAATTGACAATGAAATGAGCTACTTGCGCACCTTTCGGAAACATTACCCGGAAGAACCTGCTCCAGTTTAGTTGCAGTTAATAGCCTCAGTCAAATTATTTCTTAAACAGCCTACTGAAGGCAATCAATATTCAAGTGTTGAAGCAATAGAGATTATGCTCAATTTTGTAATTTTGAAACTCAGATTTCTCATTCCAAAACAATGTTTTACAATTCCGCCATCATGTGCCTATATTAGAGGTTGCTTCATGGTGCTTCTTCTTGTGCTCAAGACTATATACTGATTATCATACTAGGCTTAATGACCTTTCCAGCCTTGAGGTTTGCACCCATGCACCCATAAACCCTTTATGTTTAAAGTCATACATTTTCGCCCCCCCGGTATCCAAAACATACTTCTTAACCTTTGGGCCGAGTTGGGCCTTATTAACGTTACAGAGCAGCCCAAATCGGCTGGATTAATTCAGTCTTTTAACACCCGATATTCCGACACTGTAAGTATAGAACATAAAATCCCTTATCTTTTCGTCTCCTTCAACCCTTTCACTTTCATCTAACCTTTTTTATTCTGATTTTCATCTGATCAGCGGCGTTTACTGGTCTAAAATCATAGGCGATTCAGATGAACTCTCTACTTGTATGATTTCTTAAACTATCATTCTGATTTTTAATTGATCGTCTTTGTTTTTGTATGAGTTAGCCTTTAATGTTACTTATCTTGTTAAATATTAGATGATCTCGTGTATATATGAAGTATATTGATGTTGCATGTTGTGATAATTATGTGGGTGTTTTTGTAGAGACATAATTATGTATCCACACTGTTAAATGTGCTTATACTTGATTTATTTTACAATTGAAGGTGATGGTATCATAAATTTGACCTTATATCACTGTGGGAGGTTAAAATGGGAACCACGAACTGAATATATTGGTGGTCTAGTGACAATGTACTATTTTGAATCTGAAGGGGAATTGACTTATGATAATTTGAGAGCTCGAACTAAAGCTATAGGTCATAGTGGACTATTTTGTATATAATATAGGAATCCTAGTAAATATTTGGAAAATGGTATGATTCTAATGAGATGTCAAACTGATATAGAGGATATGATAGGGCTTGCTAAGACAAATAATAACAAGATAGATGTTTATGTCAAACATTGTGATGAAACCAGTTTAGACTCGTTTGAAGATCATAATTTATTTTAAAGGATTGAAGGAGATGGAAGTAATGATGTTGGGGAGTGGAGTGATGAACTTGATGACTATAATTTTGATGATTCTGACTATTCTATGACTGATGATGACATACTTTTTGCTAACAATGTTGATGGGGGGGGGTGGAATGGGTAGGTAGAATCAGAGAAGACCTAGGACTAGGTAAGGAAGTGGGAGATAAAAGTGAAGGGGAAAGACATGAAAGTGACTGTGATGACTTAGAGAGTTTGCCAGACAATGACTTGGAGGAAAAATTTGATGCCCTTAAGAGAAGGCAATCATTTCCATTGTTTAAGGATAGTAATAATATAAAGTGGACTGTTGGGACCATTTTCACAGATCATTATCAATGTAGAGAGGCCATATTGAAGCATTCCTACACTGAGGGGAGGGTAGTAAAGTTTGTGAAGAGTGATAGAACTAGGGTCAGAGCAGTTTGTAAGGATCCATGCCCCTGGTTCATTTATGCACGATTAAATTTTGACAAGTGCATCCAAATAAAGACTGTGAGACTAGGTACATATTAGTCTTTTACTAATGTTATAATGTATCTTTTACTGTTGGTGACCATAACTTATGCTTTCATTGCTTGTGCCTTTACAGACCACACATGTGTGAGAGAGCAAAGAGGTCTTCCCCTTATTAACTCTGGTTTTCTAGCAAGGAAGTATCTGCCTGAATTCAGGATAAATCTAACTTGGCCTATCAAATCTTTCCACAAGACTATCTTGAAGGATTTGCAAATTGATTTCCCAGCTCATATTCTCAGAAAAGCAAGAAGGAAGTGCATGAAGACCATCAATGACACACATGAGGAGCAATATGAGAAGCTGTGGGATTACAAGACAGAGCTTTTGAAAAGAAATCCCAACTCTACAGTTGAGATTGACATTGAACCAGGTCTGACATGTATTTTATTGGTATTTGTTTTTCAGATCTGTTTTTCTTTTGTGCTAAATTATGTTTACATTGTATTTGTTGTAGGAAATGTTGGTCAATTTAGGAGGATCTACATCTGCCTTGGTGGATTAAACATGGATTCAAGCTAGGGTGCAGGAAGGTGATTGGATTAGATGGATGCCATATTAAAACAGTGTATAAAGGTCAGTTATTATGTGCAGTGGGCATTGATCCTAATAACTGTATGTTCCCTTTAGCATATGCAGTAGTAGAAGCTGAGAGGTTAGAAATATGGAGGTGGTTTCTTGCTTTACTAGCTCAGGACTTTGATATTAGGTCTGGGGATGGGTGGACTTTTATTAGTGACAGGCAAAAAGGGTTGTTAAATGTGATAGAAGAAATGATACCAATGGCTGAGCAGAGATATTGTGTTAGGCATATGCATAATAACTTCAAGCAAAAATATGGGGGTAGGTCACTTAAGGAGAAGTTATGGAGCTGTGCTAGGGCAAGTAATGTAGAGTCCTTTCAGAATGCCATGAACATTGCCAAGGAGGAAAATGTAGGAGCTTTGCAATGGCTAACAAATGTGCCTTTCCATCACTGGACAAGGTCTGATTTTAAGACTGATACCAAATATGTTCTTCTGTTGAACAACATGTGTGAGTCCTTCAATAGATGCATTTTATGGGATATGGATCAGGGTATACTAGTGATGCTTGAAATGATAAGAGAGTACATGATGAATATATTCCAGAGTAAAAGAGAAGAATTAAATGGTTGTGATGATAGGAAATTTACACCAAAAATCTATAAGTTGCTAGATAAATTTAAGAAATGGAGTGAAGGCTGTTATAGTTCATATGCTGGGTATGATGAATTTGAAGTTACAACTGTTAATGACTCTAAGTTTGCTGTTCACATAGGCAATAGAACATGTGGATGTAGAAGATGGGACCTTACTGGGATCCCTTGTCACCATGCTATAATGTTGTCTGAATAGGTTAGGTTACAATGTAGAGGATTATGTGGACCAACTGTATTCGGCCAATGCATACAAAAAGGCTTACTCTGGAATAATTTACCCTATGAATGGACATACGCATTGGACAAAATATGGTTTGGTGCTAAAACCACCTACTGTTCAGAAGCAACTAGGGAGACCCAAAAAAAGAAGAAGAGCTGAACCAATAGAAGCCCAAGTAATTATACATGATGGAGTGACAAAATTAAGTAGGACTACTCAGATGACTGTGAGGTAATGCTTACTTTTAAAACTTGTAATTTTAATTCAAATGTTAGACTTAGACTAATTTTATTGTATTCAAATGTAGATGTGGGAAGTGTAAGAAAGCAGGGCATAACAAAAGAACATGCCCTGATCTTAACCCTGAGGCATCAAGTTCTGCACAACCAAGGATTCAAGCACCTGATGAGGATAATGTCAATGAACATGAAGAGGAGGAAATACAAGCTGCATATAATGAGTTGCATGTGGAGTTTGATGGGCCACCAGTCACCCAGCCAAGCCAGATTGCTGAAGAAAGAACAACTGCAGAAAATATGGTGCATGAACCTTTTGTTGACGAGGAGGCCCCAATTGAAATAGCAGCAAGGAAAATTAGAGAACTTAGGGGTCACAGAGTACTTACAACTACTCTGGATTCACCTATTATGCTGGCAGCTGAAAGAATCAAAGCAATGAAGAAGAGGATGAAGATTGATGCAGAAAATGTGAAGGAAAAGGAAGTAGCTGAACCATTGAAAGAACAAGTCAACAACTTAAAGATGAAGAAGAAAGTTGAAGAAGTCAATCACTCCAAAAAAACCGTAGCTGAACCATTGAAAGAACAAGTCAACAACTTAAAGATGAAGAAGAAAGTTGAAGAAGTCAATCACTCCAAAAAAACCCAGCCTTTGAAGTACCAAGTGGAAGCTCAAAAATTGAAACTGCAGAAGGAGGCTCAAATATTTAAGTTGCAGCAAGAAACTCAAATATTGGATGACTTAGTCCCTCAGAAAGTTGCTGAAGAGGAAAGAAGAAAAGTGATAAAAGCTGAAATGAGCTCTAAGATTGATGCACATAAAACATCCAGAGCTGCTAGGGCTTCCTCTCCACCTGATGTGAGAAGAAGTAATAGATTGTACATCAAAACAACTTTTGGAAGGTTCAAAAATACAAGTGATACTCCTGTATGTCTTGATGAAGATGATGGTGACACAATGATGGCAGATGAACCAAATTCTGGAGAGTTACACAACACATACATAGGACCAATGAAGATGGGGAAACAAATGCCACCACATGTGAAGCAATTCAAGACCATAATTGGGGAAACAAAGCTGAAATCTGCACCTTTCCTATCTCATGGGAAAAATGTCATAACTTCAGGGGATTTGAGAGCTGCTATTAAGGTAACAAGCAAGAATTTGAGGAATGATGCCAAGGCAAAACAATCAGGAAAAGGGAAGGACAAGGACACTTGAAGAATGCTCTTTTGTTTAAGTTGATCTTGTTCAATTTCAGACATTAAGCAGTGCTTTTGTTTACGTTTAAAGACCTGATTTCTTTTGTTATGATGTGTTGCAAAATTAAACTGCAGCTTTTGTTTTCACTTTGGTATGCTTAATTTAAGTTTGAAACTTTGATATGGGCTTAAATTTCTTGTCATTCATTCATACTTGCATTACATGCATCTGTAGTACATAGGTAAGAAATTTAACAAAATTAAACTAGTTTATTTTGTCTCTTCACTACAACCTCCCCATCATTCTTCATCACCAGTACAAAGATTAACAACATGAACACAGTAACATAAATAAATACATTCCTTCCTCGTTTTGTTTTCATTCCAGCAACAACAACTTCAAGTTTCTCCGCTTCTTCTTCTAGCTTTTCAATTCTCCTTAATAGTCCTGGAATTATCATTCTTGATCTTTGACACATTGGGGGGTCAAACCATAAATGGAAGTTACAAGCATTACTTCTTTGTTCCTGCAAATAAAAGTATTAAGCACACACAATATATCACAAACTACTACTAATTATATCACACAATTTACCATATATCGAAAGCAACCCCAAAACCTTCTTCCCGGATTAGCATCGGTCCATGAAGTTCTCAACACGACAGCTCTTCCACACCAACAATGGAGATCCATTTTCTGTGTATTTCAAGAATGAGAAGCTGTTTGCTATAATTTACCATATATATTTATATATAACTACAAGGGTTGCTGTTGGCGGGAGAGTGTTCTCTATTTTAGGAGGGAAAATTAGAAAGTTTCTGCCCAAAATATCCCAGCCAGATTCCAACGTTAAAGCGGCCCAACTCGGCCCAAGGGTTAAAAGGTATGTTTTGGATATCGGGGGCCGAAAAGATATGACTTTAAACATAAAGGGTTTATTGGTGCACGGGTGCAAATCTCAAGGCTGAAAAGGTCATTAAGCCATCATCCTATTATATAAGTACGGGCTCTTTTGTAATTGATGTTTTTGTTTCTACTGTAAAGTGACATGCAGAGCCAAACTGCTTGCTGATTACTAACGTCATTGTATTATCTATGACTTATAATTGTTTGTCTTGAATAATTTCACAGCTGATACTGACAATCCAGATATATGAGATTGTGCATACATATACTGGCGCTTTCTTTCAAATGAACCTGATTCCTGAGGTATCACAATTTTTGCTCCGGCCCTAGAAAAAAGGAAACGCTGAACCTTAATATTGCTGCAATGTTCTAGTGGTTGAGTTGCTTCCTTACTTTGTTATAAGCAAGTTGGATGATTGTGTTGTAATAGTTCTTGAAATTCCTTATAATTATAACTCAATACTATTTAGCTCATTTGTTATCGAGCTTTTTTAAATATAATTGTCTATAAAATAATCTCATTCTTGATCCTGTTAACGCAGTTTCATTGTATTGTTGTGCAAAACCTTCTCATTAAGTAGCCATACGATATATAAACTACGCACATCATATATAAGGGGATGACAGTACGTCCGACGTGAGTCATATTGTGAACTTTGAGATCTAATATCATATTAAGTAATCAATTTAAAAGGTGTTACGGTTACGGGGAGGGTGCTCGGGATCAATCAAAACAAGTGGTCCAACTCCAACTGCATCTTATATTAATACCATAACAGAAGTTGATTGCAAAATTGTAACAGCGCACTAAGATGCAACCTAAAAGTTACCTTAAACAGAACAAATGGATTATATATGATCTATTGGAAGTACAATCTGCACAGCAAGACATTCACAATGATGTCACATTATTTAGTTTGGTCCCCGAACATTATTCAATTCGGTACTCTCCAAGTTATATTCTTGGTTCCACCCCTGCTTCGATCCTTGTGTCTTGATTGATTCCTAGAGGATTTTGATTTTTTAGAGCACCGGTAGTACTGGTACCGTATTTGTTGTTAAGAGTTTTACTGAGCTAATATTGTACCAGTAGCCTGATTGGAAACAGCAGAGCAAACAGCATAGACTAGAGAGCCTTTTTACACTATATCTCTAGAAGCAGGTGCTCTGATAAGCTTCATGTGAAATCTGAAGATACATACTACAAGTTAAAATATTGGCTTTTGGCTTGTATTCATATGAACATATCCAAACACAATATATATACTAGATACATGTAGTAACAAGTTATTAGCAGACTTGGCAGTTAAAAATATGTTCCATTTTATTGATTCTGTATGTATGTGAGTAAGTTTGAGTCCCTACCATGTGAACTCCTAGCTTAGCCTACTTGCTTCCCATTCACTTTCTTCATGATTCCACATTTGCCTCAGTTTGTAGTATGTGGGCAGAAACCCAGCTCAATATCATCTTTTTCTTTTAAACAAAATAGTTGGGGTAGTAATAGTTATGTATAATATGAAGCCCGTGATCAAGTTTTGACAAGCCCGCATATGCATAATCGGTGCATTTGCTGCCCGTGACATATAAACCGCCGTATTAACTGTTGATACTTTCCTCTTTATGTTTTCATATAGGTGTCATATTGCTGCTACATCTCTCTTTTAAATGTAATCTTACATAAGCTAGTCAAAGTCCACATTTTTTTTACACATGCATGAGTTTCTGGCTAGGATAGTGTTTAATTAAAGTATATGTTGTTAAACATCGTATAGGTGTAGTTATTTGTAGTTTATCGTGCCGTGTTTACTTGGGTGACAAATATATGCCATACACATGAAAAAATTTGATGGTAAGGCAAGCTTAAGGTTCTTTTCGATAATGAGCTGTCTGATTTGTGAATGTGAATCAAGTTGCATACGAGAATGGTGGTCCGCGTTCATGCTACAGCTCCTATATTTGGACGTGCCATTCGCGATCAGTATTTTGTATTCTCACTTATTACAATAACATGTTTTAAAAATGGAAATTCTGGAAAAATATTAATGAAGGTCTTTTTTATTTATAATCTGGCGTGTGGGCTTAAGCACATCTGAACTAATTATCAAGAAAACTCCTATATAAAATATCACTTTCGTGATTTCTGCTTAAATCCGTGTATTTATCTTCAAGTCTCGAAAATTTCAATCTTCACCGATTGAGCTATCGATTAAGAAAAAATCTATATTATAAACGTGCAAGGTGTATGTTTTTATATTCGATTCCTTTGGTTTTGGCCAAGCCAATTATTTCGCATATATTTTTGAGGTAGCAATTTTTATCTGGTTCATTGAGTTTTGTTGCACTGACTGTTCGATCTTTAATTGAAGACGATATACTCTTAATAAAATTTATATAGATCTAGGAATCCTATATGGTCCTGTTTGGTAAATCTATTAAATCACCAATAATAATTGTTTTTCTGTTGAACAACACATGTATAATATGAATGGTCCAGTTTGATGTAACAACTAAAATTTTATCATTATACATCACATTTAAAAGCAAAATCACATATTATACATGGACCAATATATAATGCAATATCTAGGAGATCAAATTAAAATATATCCTTTTGAAGAACTCATTCAAAATTAGCACCAATATTATGAAAGCAGTCACTTGAATATCTGACCAGGAAGGGTAAATGCCTAATTATTTTCCTTTCATCAACATTTTGGGACTCCAGAGTTACAATCATCATGTTCAACTAGTTTACACGTACCTTAACTAATTTTGGAGAGATTTACCACATCATCCTCCACCATAACCTCTATTTAAATTTATGCATCCACCTAAAATCATATTTAGGAACTTAGAAAATTGAGATAATAATCTCCTAAAATTTCGGTCTCAATTTCAGATGAGATAGGCGGGTTGGGTTTTGTATTTCTTTTCTTGCTATACTTTCGATAACTTCAACAAAATCTGATTTTTGTTGCACTATTCAAATCTCAATAAAAATATAGCCATTACGGCAGCACCTGAGAGTAAAAGAAACAGTATAGTAGCGTTTAAAACACCCCAAATAACTTAATTTGGTGTGATATAATTTTTAGAAATACGTATATATTTATACCAGAGGTGATCCATTTCAAAGGAACATTTTCGTATACAAGTAATGGAACGGATATAATGTAAATCACACAATATCCTATCATTGTATTATTACATGTAACTATGTAACTGTAAGAAACCAGCATATAAACTTTTTATCTATTTCATTTACAAGACTTGTGGTCCATATATAGCCAGGGAATTTTACTGAATTTGGACCCAGGTAGCTTCGCTAGGAATGTCCTGATGAACCACAAATATCATATAATATCCAGATGGTGCTAGATTCCCCGAATCGGGTGTCGTAACCCGTATTTGATAATTCGATCGACCTACTATTGTCGCGTTCCCGCTTCCAAGCACTAACAACCTTTGGTTCATAGAAAATGAGTGTGTGGTAAAAGATGGTGCAACCATTGTTACCGTGACCAAATCTCTGTTCACTCTACCAGGAACCGTAAAACGAATCGGTATTTGTTGTCCATACCCGATTTTCGTCTGACTAACAGGTGAAATGATAGTTGGACGTAAATTATCTGAACCAGGATCCGAATACGCAGGCGAAAATGATTCCAAGCTCAGTTCTGTAGGAAACAGCACTCCGGTAAAATTATAATAAATATGAGGATTGCTTCCTCCAACTAAAACACGACCATCACTTAGCAGAACTGCTGTTGAGTGGTACATTCTGGGGATGGTACTTGGGTTCTGCGTCTCGAATCTCGACCCTACTGGACCGTCCGGTTTGTATAAAACCGGACTCAAAACAGGGTCCCGACCCACCTCCCATCCTGCAGTACCTTTTGAACAACCATTAATGATTAATACATTACCATTAGGAAGCAACACCATGTCACTCATGACCCGGGCCATTGGCATTTTTTCCATGGCCCATTGCGGTTTCGGCTCGGTAATTTTTATTCTTCCACAAGTATCCAATGCTGGTAGAAAATTGCCATTCTCTGCACTGATGTATCCGCCTTTTGGTGCTCCACCACAAACTAAAACTTGAGCTTCAGTTTTATTTCCTTGTAAATTTTTTAGAGGTAGAAGAACAGCAGAGCCGGAGCTCGGATAATTCCGAGGATCACCACCTGGAATTTCCGGATAGGTCCTTACCACCACATTCTTGGCATAATTAAATAGTATGGATTTATTATTTGCAAAAATAAATAAATTTCCGTCAACATTTAGGAAAACAAACGGGTACAAATTATTTTCAATTCTCGGATCATTAGTTTGCACTAAAAGTGGCAAGCTATATGATTTAGTACCCCCGGTTTTTGGATAAAACTCGTAATTAAACTGGCGACGGCCCCCAATTATAATTTGACGGCCGTCAGGTAAAATATGATTTGTAGCATACCATCTTCTTTGAGTTAATCCAAACTTGATTTCTTCCCAATCACATGTATCATCATTGCATGGCCTGAAAGTTCGTACAACATGATCTCCATCATTATATCCACCTGTCTGGACCAATCTACCGTCGGCCATGGCAGCTCCAGAAGAACACCAGACATCAGTGAGTACCATTAATGGACGTACTACGTTCTTCTTGATATCGTATTCCACTGAATGCGCAGTGCAGTCAGTAGTCAGAGCGGTGTCGTTTGGGTCGATTCGACACTTGTTATTAGGCAGTGAAATGTTGGATTTTCCGAAATCAGTACGGTCGAACATGACGACACGGTTGGTGTTTAGGAGCTGCATGTGCATGGCTGAGATGCCAACGCTCGATAGTAGAAGGTCCCACTTGCCACCGGTGACGGCGGAAGCAGGGTGGAGTGAGACGGTGGTGAATAGGAGGAGTAGGAATAGTAGTTGCCACATGACTGATGGAAAGAATAAGAGGCGGTGGAGCGAGCTAAACTAAAGAATATAATGAGGGATGGATTGGTGTTTGTCTTGTAATGGCTTGTGAGTTTTGGTTGGGTTTGTGAGTTTATAAAAAAGGGATAAGTGTGGGGGCAGTGAGTGACTTTGTTGTAGGTGCTTTAAATAGTTTTTTTGAATGCAACCAAAATGTTCAAAAACATTGGATCAACAAGATATGGCACTACACGCAATGAACCGCGTTGGAACTCAGACCATTTTGAGTGTTTTTAAGTTGTGTAGTACACTTATTACTGTGTTATTCAGGGGTGGTCTCGCCGAAGACTAAGACTCCTGAACCTCTACCTCAGATGTAACCTGACAATATTACCATTTACCAATATAGACATTTAGATACAGATGATATTACCCAGCCTGGAGGCTTAATAACGAGCTTGTTCGACTCAACTCATGAAACAAGTCGAATTCGGGTAAAAATGTATCCTTAATTTATGATTAAACCCAACTCGAATTACGCTTAACTCGAAATTCGGCCCTGAATACCAGCAAACAAGCATTCACAGTCACATACGTAGTAGTTATGTCTTCTGATGTGGCATATTGGTTAACTAGCTAGTTGCTTTGGTGCCAAGTTATGAACAATCAAACATAGTTATATATAACTCAACATTAATCTAACATATTTTACCATAAAAATATAGTACTACCAGTTAATTATATTGAGTTATAAATAACTATAGTTGCTTTGAAATCGAACAATGTCATTGTAATACATGTGAATTTACTAAATAAATAAACAAATTGTAATGATTGATAAGATGGGATTCATGTATTAATTTATTAAAATTAAAAATAGTTTTGAAAATAAATATGCAAGATGATACAAAAGAGTGCGCTTTAACTTTATTATTAATCGTCAATTATAGTAATCCCTTGGATTTGTAAAACTCATCTCTTTTGAATTTGAGTTCCAACTTCAATCAAATACATGATAGGAGTACAAAGCAAATTCATGATGGAGTTCAATTAAGACCACCAACAACGCCATTTATAGTTGATGGAAATCCAGCAGAAAACAACATAAGTTGGTTTGTAATAATTTAGGAAACCAGTAAATACATATAGCAAGGCCAGTTCATTGATATACTTTTTCACTTATGTGGTCATTTCTATTTTAATACCGTCACCATAATTTGTGATATTACGTAGTAGAAGATCGGCGAGCCATCACTTTCTGTCTGCCCATTATAATTTTGAACGAAACTTCAGATTAATTCCAATGTCAAAATTTTCTGATTAAATTAAGAGTATTAGTGCTAGGTAAACCCAATCCTTCTTAACTAGAATTTTAGAATCTTTCTAAGTAAGATAACCTGATATATAATATGTTATGATTTACGAGCCATAATTATCGAATTTTTTTACCAAATATATATCTTTACGTATCAGCATTTAGGAACCGGAACCAAAACTGTGCAGGGACTCTAGACTTTCTCTTTAGTCTATACACGAGTTTGTACGCAACCCACTATTTTTAGGATAATATCGGTGGAGATACCTATTTTTTTTTTTTTTTTTGCTAAATAGTGGAGATACCTATTTAAATATAATAATGCGTTTTTCTCTGGTTCCCCTACATTAATAAGTTGCATGATTCTTTAACTTGTTCATCTAAGATTCTAAGTCATTTCTTTGCCTGTTTGGGACCAAAATATAAGTTTGTTTATTAATTTATAAATCCGTAATTACTTATCGATGAGGGTTTGTCGACCCAACTTATAAGTCAGATTTTCAATTTATAAGCTGATAAGTTAAATATTAATAATGACATACTTTTCTCAATTTATTTTGATTTTTTGCCTTTTTATTAATTTATGTTTTAAAAAATATATATTTTTTTAAAATGTTAATCTAATCTAAAATTCACGAAATAAGATAATTATATTTAAAAATTATATATTTTATTTTATTTTAAAAAAAATTATGACTTATAAGTAAGAATTTCAAAACACATCTATACTATATTATTATAAGCGAAACATAGTTTCGTTTGGTCGGTCGGTTAACACCTTTCTTAAAAGTATGTTAATACCTTCCAAAATAAAGTTTAAACAAATATAATTTAGTTAAAAAATTAAATCATGTATCTGATATAACTACAAACTCTATGAATTATTGTCCAACTTGATTTCTAATCGCACTCAACTTCTTCCTTATCTCTTTTGTAAGAAAAACAAAAACCTTCCTTTTTTATAATTCAAATTATAATATAACAAAATAATTAATAAATCAAGAAAAAAAATAAACACACACTATTATAAAAAACAATATCAAATCATCTACATACACCATTACTATTCAAAACTCTCACTTTCCTATAATCTCTATCCTGCGCAGCGAAGTAGGGGGCATTTTAGATTTTTAACTATCTAAATTTTGAATCATTTAATATATAATACATACAAGATAATACGTAAATATTTTAAATTCATGAATCTCAATAATATATAATTATTGTCTTTTATAAATTATTAAAAAATTAAATCATGTATCTAATATACCTACAAACTTTATGAATTATTATCCAACTTAATTTATAGTCGCACTCAACTTCTTTCTTATCACTTTTGTAGGGAAATAAAAACCTTCCAAAATTAATTACTAAATCATTAATAAATCATGAAAAAATTTAGAAAACAAAATTACAAAAAAATAATACCAAATCATCCACGTACACTATTACTATTCAAGACTCCCACTTTCTTATAGGCTCTGCACCCGCGTAGCAAAACGACCTATAAGTTATAGTAGGAGGACATTTTAAGATTGTAACTATATAAATTTTAAATTATTCAATAATATAATATATACAAAATAATAGATAAATATTTTAATTTCATTGATCTCAATAATATGTAATTACCGCCTGTTATAAAATATATTTATAAAATAATAAAATTATAAATGTATAATTAGTCCATGCATCGTACGGGTTATAGACTAGTATAACTTATAAGTGTTAATCTACTTATCACTTTGAAGTCACTTATACATTTTAAGTTATAAGTTAGTTATTTAAAGATTTTCCAAATCGGCACCTTGTTAATATGAGCTCTATCTTATTAATTTTATGCACATATTTATCATCAATATATGAATAATAGAAAGATAAAAATAAAAACTCAACTTGTACACGTCACCAAAAAAGTGTGAACTTTTGACCCAGAATGATGGCGGGGTGTTTGGTTCATGTCGGGCAAACGGAATGTAATTGAGAAAGAGGAAGAAGGAGAAAGGAAATGAATGACCGAAATTGTTTTAGGTGTTTGGTTTAGATCGGAAACGGAATGAAAATTTACATAATTACATTTATTTTTGATTTTTTAATATTAATTAATCTCAATATAATCAAATATATTTATATTATAACAATGTAATAAATTAGCATTATAATAAACAAACTTATTTAATTATTTAATAACACCATTAATTTTTTTACTATATTAACATATAAATTTATATCAAAATTATTTTTAATTTATAAAAACTAAATTATAAATCATTTTTAATTTTTAAAATTAATTTTGCATACTGATCTTTTTTTGGGGTCTAAGATTTAAATTATAATTGAAATAAGAAAATAAAAGTGGGAAAGGGAGTTCAAATGCCTAGTGGGAGGTGAGAAATGGAGTTTGAGGAATTTGGGTAAACCTACTAAAAAATGGGAAAGTGAATGATTGTTTTTACTAAACAAACATCAACAAAGGAAATGAATCCATATCCCCTTATTGAATACCTCATACCAAACGCCCCCTAAGTATATTGACACGAGGGCAACTCCAAGAGATTTCCTATTTGTTATCATAAGGGAACGAGGTTAAAAAATGTACTCCAATAAGTCCGCAAGTGTTAACTCAGTTGTTTAAAGAGGGGATAACTATCATCTTGGTCACGGTTCAAATCCCATGGAAGGAGAATTTATGATTATGCCTCATGAGCCAGAGCCTGTTGCTTAAATGCGGTTTACCTTGGTTCACGTGATTTGCAAGCTATTGCGTGAGCCCCTAGGGTTTACTTAGTGCGCACCCGAAGGATAACGGCTGCAGTTTATCTAAGATAAAAAAAATGTGCTCCAATAGAATCCTAGTAAGTCCTTATTTGAAAGAATGTTAAAAATAACAATTTTTTGGTGCAAATGGCTGAAAATACCCATTCTGAAAGTGGATGGCTTAAAATATCATTTTGGACACGCATTTGCCATTTGCGTATCCTGTTTTGTACTAGATACGCATTTGTCAAATGGGTATCCAATTTATTTTTTTTATTTTTTTTAGGATACGCATTTGACAAATGCGTATCTCAATGGTAATACCCAAAATACAAATGTGTATCTTGATACCCGATTCTCATATGCGTATTACACTTATCCAATTACAAAATGCGTAACCAAAACTGTATTTTCATCCATGTGTTTTGAAAATAGGTATTTTCAGCCATTGCACCACAAAAATGGGTATTTTTAAACATCACCCTCCTTATTTCACCAAGAGCATCTCCAACAGTTTCTTAGTTCATTCCTTAAATTTAATATAAAATATTGAATCCTAGTAACTTAAGACATCAATAACTATTCTCACCTCCAACAACATTCCCTATATTCATTCATTATATAATATTTTATCATTAAAAAATATCATTATTACAAAAAGTGAAAAAAGATAAAAGAAAGAAAAAGTGCTTCTTTCAAGAATATATTATAAAATAAAAGTTAGAAGAGGAGAGAGGTTAGCTAATAATAATGAATTGGAAGAAGATCTTAATGGATCTTAGTGATTTAAAGAATCACTAGGATACTGTTGGATTATTTTTTTCCCAATATTCTTTATATTGTACTTTAGGACTCCAAATAGTTAAGTTCTTTGAGTTGCTCTAAGATCCTTCTTCCATTACTTATAAATAATTAACATACCCTTTCTTCTTACCAAGTGTTAACTTTCATTTAATAATATAATATTAGAATACTTTCTTTCTCTCTCTGTTATGTAGTGTATGAAAAGGACATTTAATAATATAATATCAAATAAGGAACCAATATAAGGAATATTGTTGGAACTCAAAGTCATTATCAATGTTTTAAATTACTAAAATCCAATATTTTATATTAAATATAAGTAATAAACTAGCACTCTATCAGAGTTGCTCTAAGGAATAAAGTTTCTTTAATTATGTCATTGTGACATAAATAAAATGTAATTTGGACGGAGTTGCAACAATTCTTACATGTCTTTTTTTGTTTGACATTCTTCTATTTAATCAGATTATTGATCTGGTTGCCTTTCTATACATATGTATGGCAAGTGATGAAAACATCAAGACTGTATCAACATATGTTTTATCAATTATCAATAATATTATAAGATTAAAATTCAAGAATTCATGTCAGGTACATAGATGTTTAAATTTTTACTAACAACCCTCAGGTTCATCTTTAGAAGACTTATTCAAATTCATGATGTATTTTAAGGGGATAAATATCTGACTGATTGCGCTCAAATAACTCAATTTGATCATTGACTACAATTTTGACTCACCTTGATCACCGATCTAATTAAAATGTTCAAGATATGAAAATTCAATTAAAAACTTAGTCAAACTTAACGTAAAACGTTAAGTTTCCGTCAGAAGCTGAGTTGGCGTTGATGTGGCAACACATATCGCTGATTGGGCAACACATGTGTGAATCTCCAAGTTAAAAATAAAAAAAGGGAAAGTAGACAATTAGTCGGTGTCAAAAGTGGAGGTGAAGAAGCGGGAATAGAAAGAGGGGAAAAAATGAAACCCTAATCCCCTTTTTACTCTTCGAATCGATTGATTGCTTGCGTTTCTGGGCCGATTGTGAAATATCGAAGAACAACTAACATCTTGCTATCATCAAAGCACTGTATAAGGTATGTATTGATATATATACACTTACGATTTCTGTGTAACATGCATATTGGGTTATGCTTATTTGACTAAATATTTAAGTTATTCAGTTGAACATCATCTTTTATTTGTTGTCTGCTTCGTTTGTTTATAATAGAAGTGTGTAATCGATGTTATATAATGTTGATTATGTAGGAATGTTTTCTAGGATTACTCTTTACTTACATCATCATGGGGTTTTTAAAGTTGAACCTTTGAAGGATAATGTTGGGTATGTTGGGGGGGGGGTCTGTTGAAGTAATTAAAAATGTTGACACCGATGTATTGTCGATACTGGAATTTGAAGATTATGCAAATAAATATAATTATAGCACAACTGATTTGTACTACTTCCAAAATGATGGTCATAGCTTTAAGAAATGTATTAGATTATTGTATGATAATGTCTCTATGAGGGATTTAACTAAGCTGTCTCTACCATTTAAAAGAATGAATGTTTATGTGAATCATCAAAATCAATGTACTGATAAACCACCAACTACTGATGATATAATGTATGTTCTGCTGGTGGTAGTGGGGTTCATAAGACAGGTGAACATGTTGAAGAAGTAGAAGAGCCTTTAAATGATAATGATAAATTTAGTGAGGATGACAATGAAAATTTAAATTACGAGGGGCTGACTGATAACCAAAGTGATGAAGAGCTTGTGGCGGCAAGAAAACTGAGGAACAAATTATAGAGAGTGATTATGATGAGGAAGACTACAATAATGAGGAGTTAAGGTCAGATGAAAGTTCAAGTGAAGATTAAAACATCAAGTAGTGGTTCATGTGAGTGTGAAAGTCTTGACAGAGATGTATGATGAAAAAATCAGGAAAAATCCACAATTCAACGTAAAAGAAATGCAGGAAACAATAAGGAAAGAACTTGAAATAGAAGTCCTTAGGATAAAATGTTCTAGGGTTAGACAAGCTGCTCTTGCCGGAGTGTTAGAGACATTGAAAGACCATTATGCCAGGGTGTGGGAAATTGGTTTTGAGATTTTAAAAAATAATCCAGGAAACATGGTTTACATAAGGACAAGCAGGATCACTGATGATTCTCTGAATAAATTTCAAATGATCTACATGAAGGGTTTCGAGCATATATATGCAACAGAAACAGTAATTAAAAACGTGAAAAATCAGAATTTTCGAAACCCACCGCATGATCCATGCGAAAAATAGATATTTAATTTGTAGATCAGATTGTTTACCTTAAGAAGCTTTACAAATTGGTTGACCAATGGAGATCGAAAACTTGTTCAATCACCACACATCCCGCTCTCGATCTACGCTCTATCGGTATTCACATGAATGCTTGAACGCAAGGATTGAATGTTTACTAGCACAAACTCGTTTCTTCTTGCTCTCTCCATCTTCTCCCTTGGTGGCTAGGGTTTTAGTAAAAGTCTTGCATACAAAATCAGCCACACAAGAGATATTATATAGAGAGTATAATAAGAATTATAACTCTAAAGTAATTAGGAGTTATTATTAATTCGAAATTCGTATTTGTATAATAATTAAGTCACACTTAAATATTTAACAAATGAATTTTATAATTAATATTAGTAAATTCGAATATCAATATTTATCTAATTAATTAAGTCATACTTAATTAATATTATAAATAATTCGAATTACTTTAATATAATTTAAATCCAATTTAAATTAAATAATCCTTCAAGCATTCTTAGTGTGTGACCCTATAGGTTATTATTACGTTGACAACGAATTTTAAATCTAATTTAAAATCGTAAACAATGAGCGACATCTAGTAATACATCATTGCTACCCAAGTAATAATAATTGAATCGGTGATCGATTAAACCTTTCGTGAATAATGTACAATGTAATATAATACCTTTAACCAAATATTATAGATTAAACTAGAGGCATGTTATGTGTCATCCTCATCATAGTTTAATCCAACCTTGATCAATGAGTAGACTATCATATCAATTCAACATTTGAGCGTGGCCACTCATTTCATAGTCTAGCTCACAAAAGTGGCCAATAATATCACTCCTAAAATAGGAGGGTTAAATCCCATCTAGATCATTCATATTTCTCATACGATTCATAATATACTCAATGTCCACTTTTATCATTACCCGGTCAAGGATAACTTTTAATGGAATCAATGCATATTAATTATCGTATAGAAATATAATCACTTCAGGTCTAAGGACCATTACATCATTATCACTGTGAGAATTACTTATGACACAATAGACATGTAGAATCTCACATCGGAAATGTCCAGCACCATGTACATATACATATGCCTATGTCTTTGACTTTAGTATCACTATACCTATGATCATCAGTCAACAAACACACTAATCTTAATGCATTATTATTGTCCCTTAATAATAATACTCGACTAGGGACCGTTAGGAATATTGATACTATTCTCATAATGTCATTTCAAAGTCACGTACTTAGAGATATAAAATTGCATATCATATTCTAAGGACATTTATTAATCTAACATTTATATCGTAGTAAATTAAGAATTAATAAATTATAAAGGGAATAATCGAAAGAACATAAATATTAATAATCCTAATGTCTTAAACTAAAACATCATAGTGTTGTCTCTAGGGCACAAATACTAACACTACATATGCTACCATGCACTGAAGGAAGGTTGGAAGATAGGATGTAGACCAATTTTAGGTCTAGATGGATGTCTCCTGAAGACTATGTGTGGGGGTCAGTTGCTCAGTGCAGTTGGGAGGGATGGTAACAACCAGATGTATCCAGTTGCATATGCAGTAGTAGAATCTGAAAGTACTAAAAGTTGAAGATGGTTCCTTGGACTACTCAGAGAAGATCTTATTCTTGGAAATGGAGTTGGACTCACAGTGATTAGTGATCAACAGAAGGTATAATTTCTTTATTTCAAACTTACATTACTAGGTTTCTGGTTGTTGTTTCAAATTAAATGCTTCTTATTATGGTATAATAAATTTTAGGGACTTGAAAATGCAAGGAAGGAGTATCTACCTGATGCAGTTAAAAAAGTAAGTAGTTACATTATAAAGACATTTCTGTTAAAGATGGTCCAAACTTACTAAGAAGTATAAAATGTGTAGGTGGCCAACATGATTAGTTAAAAATTATTTTTGGATGGATGCATGTGCAACATACCCAGAAGGCTATCAGAAAGCAATGAAAGCTGTTCAAAGGCACTCAAAATCAGCATATGAGCACCAATCCAAACTGGATCCCAAATGCTGGTCAAAAGCTTTTTTCCAGAGTAATTGTGATGCTGATAATGTGGAGAATAATATGCCAGAGTGCTTTAATTCCTGGATAGTTAATGGGAGGTACATTATCTCACATTTAAGGTATATTTCCTGATTTGTCACATGTTTATCTGAATGTATTTTTTTATGATTTTTGTAGGTACATGCCAGTCCTTAATATGTTGCAGGAACTTCATTTCAAAATAGCGAGGAGAATCTGGAAAAATAGGGAGGCTATGCAAAATGCTGACATTGTCATATGCCCAAGAATAAAGGGTAAGCTTGACGTTTCAGTTAAAAATTCTAGAATGTGGCATGCCAGTTGGGATGGGGACAAGAAATATATGATGAAATTTGGCACAAAGATAGTGACTGTTAACTTAGAAGATTGGACTTGTGATAGTAGGGCATGAAACTAACAGGAATCTCATGTTCCCATGTCGTGGCTGTTATACATGATAAGATACATCAACCTATCATGTATGTTTCAAAGTATTACACCAAAGAAATGTACATGAAGTCTTACAATCAGTCCTTGCAAGCTTTAAGATGCGAGGATTTTTTAGAGATGACAGACAACGCAGTAATGTTGCCACATGACATTCTTAAAAATTAAGAGGGAGGCCAAAAAGATTAAAAAAATGAGAGCATTGGGAGGGGGAGTCAAAGTAGGAGTAAAGCTACAGAGAGAGTACCTGGTTTGTTGAAACTAACTAGGGGGGAAGAAAATGCATTACAGTTTGTGTAGACAAGATGGACATAAAAAGCCTAAGTTCCCATAGCCAATAGAACGAGGGGGAATGAAGGTGGGAAACAAGATGAATGTGGCCAAGAGGAAGGAGAATCTGAACAGAGACAGGGAAATGAGAAGAGGCCTAGGACTAAGTTTCTAGTAAAGAGGGCCTGACCAGGTATTATCATTGGAGACTCAAGGGAGACATACAAGGATAAAGAATCAAGTGGGAAAGAGAAGGGGAAAGAACATATGATGAACAAGTCTCAAACAAAGAGAAAAGATAGGCCCTTCTGGATGGCCAAAAAATGTCAAAAAAATAAATGGAACCAGTGATTGAGGAGGAAGATTTTGCTAATCATCTAGAATACATCCTTGCTAACTATGATGATAACATTCTTGATGATACATATGATGACTTGATTGAGGATTCTAAAGAAAGCAACAAAGTGCCTAGCAACCATGACAGCTTGACTACTCAACCTACTCCAAGAATTCAGTCATTTCAGGAGATGCTCTTTGGAGCATGTGGAGGTAAACTTTTCATGCCTAATCCTGAATTTGTGTCAACAGGGTATCATCCAAATGGGACTCCATGTGTTAGTACACCTTTTAAACATGGTGAGACACATGTAGCTCCTACTATGGTGGCAGCTGGACCAAGTACAAAGAAGCCATGTAACTTGAAACATCACACATATTTGGGGAAGGCCTTGCTGAAGAAGGTGTTGAAGTAGGCAGTAGAGAAGAAGGTGATGAAGAATCTGAAGGGGGGATCATGAAGAATCTAAAGGAGAAGAATATAATGATGAAGTAATGTCTGAAGAAAAAGAAGAAAGTGATGACGATGAGGTGCAACCAGAACCAAGGAGAAGCAATAGATTATGCTTGAAGATAAAGTTCACATTAAAAATACACCTGATGATCCTATCAACCTTGATGATGATTAAGGATTTGTAATTATGAAATTTATTTTTTTGGGTTTAGTGTTATCAGTCCCAAACAATATACTTTTGTGTTAGGTATGGTCAGTTGAACCATAACTTTGGGATGATTATATTTATGTCTTAAGTAGGGTCAGCTAGACCTCATTTTGGTATGGTTAAGTATGTAAACTTATGCTTCACAATTCGGGACCATGTAATGACTGATTAAAGTTATATATATTATTAGCTTATTTCACACTAATCTTGATAATGCTACAAAGGTAGTTTCATTCCATTAATTTAAATATTTCTAGTACATGGATATTGAACCATACTGATGCATTACAACAACACAAAATTCATCACTGGAAACAATCACACCACTAACATACAAATTACATAATATAGAGCCATCCACCATTCGCATTCTTCTTCTGCCGGGACTTCATCACCAAAACTTTGCTACTTTCTGTTCATCACCAAAATCAACACCAAAATTACAAATCTAAATATCTTCAATATCTTTCTGTTCTTTCCAAATTTCACCTTCTTCTCCCTATTCTTTTCCTTCTTCTTTGCTACTTTTTCTTCAAGCATCGCTATCTTTTCTTCGAGAAACTTTGCTTCTAAGTAAATTCTTCAATTATTGAGGTGAGTGATAACTTCACCATTCCTTCCCCGAAACTCCATATCATACCATTGAAAATAGTCATATCTGCTATCCTGCAAGTTTCAGATATAAATTATTTATTTGATTTCGAAAAAATTAATTGACTAACATCATCTTTAACACTATCACAAATGTCTTAATTGAGAGCTTGAACACATATAAAACCTGCGTCCTGGATTTTTTAAAGACCAATACATATACATTTTTCCCCTATCACCACAATCGTAAATGAACCCAAAAGAGCTTCTCGAGGACATGGGGTGAGAAGATCTAGCGATGCTTATTGTTGCCATGGTGCTTTCACTCTCAGCAATGTTCCCAACCTACGATCGTTTAAGTATTAGGTTTTCAGATGCGGTTTTAGAAAATTAAGATGAAGAATCATAAAATTACAATGTCATGGATTATATGTATGTATATAAAGGCGAGATGTAACCGTTGTAATGGCCAGGTCAGCTACAGCTCAACTGATTGGTCACTGCTCTTGCCACATCACATCTGACCGTTAAGTTTTTAATTGATTTCTAACGGTTTGAACATTTTAATTAGATGTGTGACCAAGATGAGCCAAAATTGTAGTAAATAACCAAACTGAGATATTTGGCCGCAGTCAGTCATGAACTTGATATTTATCCCATATTTTTAAGTACATAATTATGATAACTTAAAAAATTTCGTTCCATTTATTTCACGGATGTTGAAGTCAAATATCGGGTTAACCTAGGATACCACAAATAATAATATGAAAGTAAAATCAAGAATAAGTTGGAACGAGGTTGAGATATCATTTATATAAAATAAGTCCTCTATCTCTTAGTGAAGTTGCATTTTGTACACTAAGGGGGGTGTATTCAATTGAGATTTTGAAAGATTTTTATGGATTTTAGAAATCATGGGGTATTCAATTTGGATTTTAAATAATCCTTTAAAATCTGAAGGTATTCAATAAGGATTGAAAAAAGTCTTTTAAAATCTGAGTGTATTCAATTTAGATTTTAAAAAGTCGATCAAAATTTGGGGGTATTCAATTTGGATTTTAAAAAATCCATCAAAATCTGATGGTATTCAAAAGTCCATGGATTTTCTTTTATTTAAAAAAGTTGTGGATTTTGATGGATTTGCTAGTACATTTTTAATATCTTGAAATCTCTTCAAAATACATGAGATTTTGATGGATTTCTAAAAAACTCCACAAAATCTGCAAGACTCTACAAGATTTTGGATCAACTCCATCAAAATTCATGAAGAATTGAAATCAACGAAAATCTTTTAAAATCCGTAGATTATTAACAATCCTTTAAAATCTGAAATGAATACACCCCCTAAGCATATTTCTCTCCATATATGTGAGAGTTTGAGTTTTTTCTCTCCATCTCTGACTCTTAAGGGATTTGTGAGAGGCCTTCATGGCTAGATATCAAAATTTAGAGGAGCAAATAGCTGGTATCAACATAGAGGATGAGGATAATCAAGATTTTGTTTTTGAAGGAGACATAATAGAGGAAATAAACAAATATGATATATGTCTGGTAGGGAGGTTTTTAACAGAAAAGAACATAAACACGAAGGCGATGAAAACAAAGATGGCAGATGTTTGGAAACCAACTATGGGCATTAACATCAAGTAGTTGGAACTGTTGAGAAACTCACTAACAAGTATAGCAACATAGAGGCAAGTGTATAAAGAATTTAACAAGTTTAGGCCAAGACCACAGTTAACAAAACAAAACATGCAGGTAAATAAAATCAGTAACTGAAATAACGAAGAGAGAAAGAAAGATGTACCCGAAACCATAGCTTTCAACAGTGACTGAAATAAAGGTTTACAGATACAAAATGCCAAGAAAATAATCACAGCTGAGTCACCAGGCCTTGCTCGAAGTCCTGGCTGCTCTTGAAGAGATTATTGCCCCCTACCTGCTGCGTTTGGGATGTGCGCAATATCTCCACCAGGATAAAACAGCTCGGAGTTTATGTTAACAGCAGCAACAAAACCTCCACTTCAACCAGCACCTCAGTCGCCGGAAAATATCAGCACTTCAGGACTTATGGGAGAGAAATGCAGAGAGGTTGAAGAGAAGAGATGAGAATGTAGTGTGTTGTATTCATTCAGTTTAGCCTCTATTTATAGGAGAGGAAAAATGAAACTGTCCACACACTTAATGTCTGAATTAAACTGCTCCATTAATGAAAAAATCAAAACTGATCAGATTTTGAATTCATAAATGAAAAAATCAAAACTGAACAGCTTTTGAATTTAAATTATTTGTAACAGTTTTTCACATTAACACCCACATTATTATCAGAACTTAAGTTCTGATTCGACTCATCAGTACTTAAGTTCTGATTCGACTCATCAGTACTTAAGTTCTGATTCTATTCATCAGTTCTTAAGTTTTGATTTCTGATTCTTATATCAGAACTTGTTACAGATCAGATTATTTGCAGGTTCAATATATTTAGACTACTTAGCCTATTTCAGAACCCAGCCCAATAATCCAATCACCGATAAATAAATTCGAATTAAAATAATTCTCAAATAAATAAAATCCTCGCCCAGGTCGCCTCGCGTACGCGAGACGCCGAGACATTCGCCCTTCGACCCGGTCCGGTGCGTGGCGGGGCGGGCGCGCGCGTGTGTGTGCGTGAAGCACACAACAACACAATGGACCATCACACACCTTAGTAGTTGTATACTACTCATGTGGGTAATACCATATAAAGCACACAACCCCCTTTATTTATTTCAATGTGGGACAAACATTCTCAAATTTTTCCAAGCTTTTCCAAGCTACTTTCAACTCTCATTTCATATAGATTTCATTAAGAAAATTCTTAAAACCATACATGAAAATTTAAGTTCAAATATCATTGAACAATTTCCAATCATTAGATTTTAGGATTAACATCAAGAACATAATTAAATTAAGCTCTAAAATCCTAATTTTCTAACAGGAACAAGGTATTTATCTTGTTCAATTTTACCATAAAGAGGACATGGTATGGGTGATAAACGGAGGTTCATGGACTTTTGATAATGCAATGTTATGTCTGGACGTCATTCCTCAAGGTGTAGACCCGCTGAAGGTCCCATTGTGGTTTTTAAATATCTGGATCCAGATTCACGACTTACCATCAGGGTTCATGTCAGAGACAGTAGGGCTACAGCTTGGAAATTTCTTTGGTGAATTCTTACTATATGATGCCAAGAACAACACCTCCATATGGAAAGAGTGTATGCGCATCAAGATCAAAATTGATGTTAGGAAACCATTAAAGCGAAATAAGAAAATAAATCGCAAGAATGTCCAGGAGTTCGTGGTTACATGTAAATACGAAAGATTAGGAGATTTTTGCTTTTCCTGTGGCATGGTTTCTCATACAGACCGTTTTTGCAGAAGGTATATCGATAAAAGGGATGGTGATGGAACTAATGAGTGGGGAGCTTGGCTTAGGGAACCGTCATGGCGGGGGGCTGGCCAGAGTTCGAGCAAGTGGCTACGGGAGGAGGGGGATGCGGATTGGGAGGAGAGGATTGGATGTGAAAACAGCAATCAGAGATTTGGGGGAGTTAATTTCGGAAGTAACGATAGAGGGATAATAATCAGGAGTGAAATGTGGGATAATGAAGGAAAGAGCACAACAAATTCTGTTGTAGCAGGTCAACAACAGGATAATATTTTTATGACGCGGGAGACTGAAAGTTCAAAAATAAGTTTTGGGCCGGGGGAAGAAGAGTCCATTGGGCTGATTACAGAGGCAAGAAAAAGAAGTAGAACTGGGCATGAAACTAAAGGCACAATGGACATAGAATGAGTATTGCAGATTACTGGTTTATCTGCAACGGACATTACTCTGTTGGAGGCTACACCTTCTATTGGTGATAGTGTAGCAGCCTTTCAAACCAACATGGCTAAGCTTGCAGAGCAAGCTAGCCGTCCAAAATGATTCTAACAAGTTGGAATTGTCGAGGGGTTGGGAACCCTCGATCAGTTCGTTGTTTTCGGGACCTCGTCAAGTCTCGACCCCCAGACTTTCTTTTTCTTTCTGAAACGCTAGCTGATGTTGGTAAAATTTCAGATCTTTGTGGTTTACTTGGTTTTGACAAGAGATTTTCTGTTGATAGAGTGGGTCAAAGAGGAGGATTAGCTGTGATGTGGAAGAGGATGGTAAGATGTAAAGTGATTGGGTCTGGAATTAATTACATTGATCTAGGATTTGATGAAGGTAATGGTTTTATCTGGAGGCTTACTTGTTTTTACGGAATGCCGGAGAGGAGTAGGAGACAGGAATCTTGGAATCTTCTAAGGCATCTGTCAACAATTTCTCATTTGCCGTGGTGTGTTTATGGGAATTTCAACGACTTACTTTATACTACTGACAATAAGGAAAAGCATCCTCACCCACAAGTGTTAATGGATGGATTTCGTGCAGCTTTAGAGGATTGTCAATTATCTGAAATCGATCTAGAGGGTGGTCAATTCACATGGGAGAAAAGTAGAGGGTCGCCAGCGTGGGTTAGGGAGCGTCTTGACAGGGCCTTCGCTTCTCAAGATTGGTGGCACAAATTCCCTTTATGCAGGTTAAGTGTAAGCCACACTATAACTTCAGACCATGATCCTATCAGCTTGGAGTTGTGCCATGTAGCTTTTTCGAGGAAGAAATTCATATTTAAATTTAAAAATGCTTGGCTACGAGAACCAAAATTTAATGAGGAGGTTGTTAGCTATTGGAAAAATATCCCAGCTTCACATTTTCTTCCCAAGTTGCTGTCAATCTCTTCGTTTATGGCCCAATGGGGTCATAAATTTTTTCATAAATTTCGTGATAAAGTAAAGGCTCAGAAAATTATTGTTGATGATCTTGTTAACAAGGTGGATGATGAGGTTGTGAATAGATATTTTTGTTAGAAGGAGAAGCTTAATGATTTACTACTGCAGGAAGAAGTATTCTGGAAACAACGTGCGAAAATCTTTTGGTTAGCAGAAGGAGATTCAAATACTAAGTTTTTTCACGCACAAGCTTCAAAAAGGAAGAGAATAAACCACATTCAGTACCTGATAGATGATAATGGAAATCGAATTGATAACCAGGAGGCGATGTGTGAATTTGTTAAAAAAAATACTACAGAGGTGTTGTTACTGAAGCTAGTACCTCTCTACAATTTCAGATCGAGGAAGGGGAAGGGGTAGTTAGTGCGGAGCAAAATGCCATGTTAGTAGCAGATATGAGTTTTGACGAATTCGAAACAGCGGTTTAACAGATGCATCCGGATAAAGCAGCTGGCCCAGATGGCCTTAACCCTGCGTTCTTTCAACATTTCTGGGGTTTGCTTGGTCGAGAAGTCTTTGGTTGTTGTAAACAATGGCTGCAGGAGTGCTCGTTCCCGGCTGAGTTGAATGACACAAATTTGGTATTAATACCGAAGAAGGAAATGGTGGAAAAAATGACCGATCTACGTCCTATTGCCTTATGTAATGTGCTTTACAAGATTCTAGCCAAAGTAGTGGCTAACCGACTAAAACGTATACTCCTAACTTTAATAGGTGAAAATCAATCAGCGTTCGTACCTGGGCGGAGTATTACAGACAACGTTCTTGTGGATTTTGAAACGATTTATTCTATGAAGCAGAAAAAGGGGGTCTGGAAGGTGGGGTAGCTCTCAAGCTTGATATTAACAAGGCATACGATAGAGTCGACTGGAATTATCTGCAGTTTAGGCTGTATCAGATGGGTTTTCACACTAAGTTTGTTAGGTGGATGATGCTTTTTGTTACTACGGTACAATACTCAGTCTGTTTCAATGGTCAATCAGTAGGGCCTATTAATCCTAAACGGGGTTTGAGACAGGGAGATCCTATCTCTCCCTATCTTTTTCTGCTTTGCGTTGAGGGATTGTCAAAGCTGATAACTGAGACAGCGAATAATAATAAGATTCAGGGATGGAAGGTGTGTTCTAGTGCACCAGCTCTTACGCATTTGCTGTTTGCCGACGATAGTTTGTTGTTCTTCAGGGCATCATGTGAGGAAGCTTTTAAAATCAAGGCAGTGTTAAATGAGTATGAAGCAAGGAGTGGACATGCAGTTAATTTTCAAAATTCAGGGGTCTATTTTAGTGCGAATGTCAGTCCAACTAAGCAAGAGGAGTTGAAAGCGGTGTTGGGAGTCTACAATAATCTTGAGGAGGGTAAGTGCCTGGGTCTTCCTTCTTTAATAGGAAGATCAAAGAAGATCGTGTTTAACTTCCTAAAAGAGCGTGTGAATAAGAAGATTGCAGATTGGAGTAATAAGACGCTGTCTAAAGCGGGGAAAACTATTCTTATTAAGGGTGTTGCTCAATCAATTCCAACCTACTGTATGTCTTGTTTCAAAATTCCAAAGTCATTATGCAATGACATAGAGAGATTAATGAATGGCTACTGGTGGAATTCAGGTGAGGCTCAAACTAAAGGTATTTGGTGGCTTTCTTGGGAGAGAATGGGAGTGGCAAAGTGTCAAGGTGGTATGGGGTTTCGCAATCTGGTTGGCTTTAATCTAGCTCTCCTTGGAAAACATATATGGAATTTTCTGGAGAATCCTCATTCTTTGGTTGCACGGGTGTTTAAAGCTCGATACTACCCTAACAATCATCTCTTGCAGGCAATTAGAGGGGGTGGTTCAAGCTATATCTGGTCTGGGTTATGGGAGGCAAAAGAAATGCTAAAAACGGGGTACAGATGGATTCTAGGGGATGGAGAGTCGATTTATGCTCATAAGGATCCGTGGTTGAGAAGCAAAAAAGATTTCTATGTGGAGGGATATCAACAAAATAGTACCAGAGATGAGAAAGTCAGCTTCTATTTCCGTCATAATATTAAAGAGTGGGATGATGAGAAGGTGCAAATGGCTTTTAGTAACATTGATGCTGGTGCTGTTCTAGAGACAAGAGTACCACAAAATCCACGTGCTGATCGTTTAGCATGGACGTTGTCTATTGATGGAAAATACTCGGTTAAAACTGGCTATAACTTTTGGCTTTCTAACACTGAGATACCAACTCAACCTGCTCAAATCAGTGGGTGGAAGAGGTTGTGGAGGTTAGCTCTACCACATAAGGTTAAGATTTTCCTATGGCGTTTCTGCAGGAACACTATCCCGGTTAGGTATTTGCTTCATCATAAAGGTGTGCATGTGCCTATTTCTTGTCCTATATGTGGTACGAATGTAGAATATTTGCTCCATGTCTTTTTTGATTGCGATTTTGCAGTTCAATGTTGGCAAACAGCAGAGCTTGTTTTTGATATGAGGAGTATTTAGTCTGCTCCACAATGGTTATTATCTAGGCTTGAAGTAGAGCCACAGGAAAAGATCACTATAATAGCAACAGTTTTGGGAGCTATCTGGTCGGCTAGGAACAACAAGGTTTGGGAAGGTAAGGTGGTGACCCCAAAGTTTACTGTGGACCGAAGCTTTCACCAGATAATGGAGTGGAAAGAAGCAGTTAATTTGAATAAGAACCGAGGCCAGGTTATGAATCGAGGAAGTAATGCTCAGATAAAGGCAATTTGGCAGCGTCCATAGGAAGGAGTCCTTAAGGTGAATGTTGATGCTTCCGTGTTTTCTGAGGAGAGTTTTTTTAATATTGGCATAGTAGTTCGGGATCATACTGGCCATTTCTGGAAAGGCAAAACAGTGTATCAAAGGTCGAGTTTCAGTCATTGAAGCGGAAGCGGTAGGGCTATTAGAAGCATTATCTTGGGTTCCTGAAATTACAGAGCTTCCTTTGGTAGTGGAGTCAGATGCTTTGCTGGTGGTGAGTGCAATTCGACAGAAGCAGCGGAATCAATCGGAAGTCGGACATGTGTTGGATGAGTGTAGCTCAATCTTGGCTAGGAGAAGTAATATTAGTTTAGTTCATGTTAAAAAGCTTGGTAATAAGATAGCTCATTCGATTGCTAGAATACCTTGTTTGCTAAATAGCTTCACTATTTTTGAGTCCCCTCCACCTTCTGTGTTACGATCATGTATGATGCAAGTTTTGCTTTATGGAGATCCTTTAATTTCAAAAAGAAAAAATGTCCTCTTTTTCTTAAACAAGAGCTGGGGGGTTCGATTCCCTTTTCAACAATAAAATATTGAGAGAGAATTGTGATGGAGTGTCTTTTATAGATTTGTGATATAAGTTTGACTCTACTTTCCTCTGTTCGTGATGCTTGTACGAAGATGTGTGAGTTAGATCGTTTAGCTGGTATATTCTTATAAAGATGAGTCGACTTGTCTTGTGCTGCGTGTTCTCTTATCTCACTCATGTTCATTCAAAATAGTTGATTAATGGCGTTTGTGCGGCAATATAAGAACTAAATTATTTAGGTCTATTCTTCTAAAATTTATGTGAGGTGACATTTTCTTATATATAAAAGTTAAAATTAAAATGACGGTACATCAGTCTTGATATCCATTGTGGCTCATCTCATTGATAACCATTCGGGTTGGGGTTGATCGGATCGATCAACTATTTTACTATACACTCCAATGTCTTATATTAAAATAAACGGTTCAAATAAACATTTAAGTATTAACGAATATAATACCATATCATCCAAGCCACAATACTGGCACCTGCATAGTAATGTTCATCTGCAAGTCTGAAGAAATAAAATCTATATGATTTCAACCTTTAAAACTTACAAGGATGTTCTTTTTGCTACCACATTAGTTTAACAATATTCAATGTTTAGTAAGACACCTTTTCACATTTAACTATTTTTATATTTGATTACTGTATTTTGACCCAAATAGCCTCACTAGGAATCTCCTGGTGAACCACAAAAATCATGTAATATCCTGACGGTGCAAGATTACCCGACCCGGGTGTCACCACCCGTATTTGATATTTGGATCTTCCAACAATTTTCACATCTTCACTTTTCAGCACCAACAATCTCTGGTTCATGCTAAACGAGTGTGTGGTAAAAGATGGTGCAACCATTGTCACCGTGACCAAATTCATCTTCACTTTACCCGGAACCGAAAATCGTATCGGAAGTTGTTGCCCGTACCCGATTTTTATTCGAGTAACGGGTGATATAATGGTCGGGCGTAAATATGCGGATCTTGGATCCAAATACGGAGGTGAAAAAGATTCCAAACTTAATTCTGTAGGAAACAGAACTCTAGTAAAATCATACTTCACATTAGGGTTGCTTCCTCCAACTAGAACCCTGCCATCACTTAACAAGATAGTTGAAGAGTGGTACATTCTTGGAATTTTACTCGGGTTTTGGACCTCGAATCTTGACCCGATTCGGTTATCTGGGCTGTACAAAACTGGACTCAAAACCGGGTTCCGACCCAGCTCCCATCCAGCCGTGCCAGCTGAGGCACCATTAATGATCAAAACCTTGGCACTAGGAAGCAACAGCATGTCACCCATGACCCTTGGCATAGGCATTTTCTCCATGACCCACTGTGGCTTGGCGTCGTTTATTTTAATTCTTCCACAAGAATCCAATGCTTGCACAAATTCAATTCCATTATTCGCACTAATGTACGAACCTTTTGGTGCACCACCACACACCATTACTTCTGCTTCAATTTTATCTCCTTCTGTAATCTTTAGTGGAAGAAGAACAGCTGAGCCCGTACTTGGATAACTCCGAGGATCGCCACCTGGCACGTCGGGATATGTCCTTACTACCACACTCTTCAAATAATTAAACAGTATTGACCGATTGTTGGCGAAAATAAATAAATTTCCGTCGACATTAAGAAAGACAAAAGGGTACAAATTATTTTCAATCCTTGGTTCATTAGTTTGAACCAAAAAGGGCAAGCTATAAGAGGTAGTCGACCCTGTTTTTGGATAAAACTCATAATTAAATTGCCTGCGGCCGCCGATTATAATTTGACGGCCATCGGGTAAGATATGATTGGTAGCATACCATCTCCTTTTAGTTAATCCAGAAACGTTCTCTTTCCAGTCACATGATCCATTATTGCATGGCTTGAAGACTCTGACAGCATGATCACCGTCATAATAACCGCCCGTTTGAACCAACCTGCCATCCGCCATGACCGCGCCCGAAGAACACCAAATATCAGTGAGTATCGTGAGTGGACGTATGCTGTTTGTTCGAATGTCATATTCTACCGAATGCGCAGTGCAGTCAACCTTTAACGTCCCATTGTGGCTTGATCTATAAGTCACACACTTGTGGTCTGGGAGTGATATGTTGGAATTACCAAAATCTGTACGATCAAACATGATGACACGGTTGTTGTTGAGCAGTTGCATGTGCATGGCAGAGACACCCACATTTTGTACCAGCATATCCCACTTTCCGCCGCCTGCGGTGGCAGCACAGCTGAGTGATATTGCAGCAGCTAGAACGACCAGTACTAGTTGCCACATGGTGATAATGTTTGAAAAATATGTGTGTATTGTTTTACCAACTCTCTCGGCTACTCAGCTTGCAATATTTAGCGTTTGATTCAATGATTTGAAGGGTGAGTGGTCGAGTTTGCTTCAAATACTTTCAAGAATCGTATTAAACATTTCACCTGCAAATTGTTAAATGTAATTAGTTATAGTAAAAGGTAGGTTACCGCACGCAATCAATATGTGTGGGACTCCAGATTTTAGAGTTTCGTGAGTTGTATAGATTATTAGGTTATGTAATTATTTAATTAGGTACATTACAAATCATTTTCATATCCCAAATTTCTTAGTATTTTGCATTGTTAGCCTACGCAAACATACATATTTGTACGCATAGGAGGCAAAGAATAAAGTTGTTGCGATTGTGTACAGCTCGCTTTTAAATAAAGTCATAACCTTTATGTTTTTTGCACACTTTTATTTTGCAAAATGATGTTTATAAAAAATTTATTAAAAACATTATTTTTAATTGTTTTTTAAATTTTATTATTTTTCAAAAAATATTTGTGAAAATACAAATTTGCAACTAAGAACAACCGAAAGTGATTTTATTTTTCGTAACTGAAATTGCTTTTGATTGTATTTAGTCGCAAATTCGTATTTTTGTAAAAAGTAAATAAAAATCATCGTAATTTTGTAATTTCAAAATTTAAAAACATATGTTACAATAATAAATAAAAAAAATATTTTTAAAAATAAAACTCTATTTTTAATCCACTTTTCCAGCATTTGGATTCCATAATTTATCACCAAAACCATTGAACATTCATAGAATACAGCTCTCGGGATTCTTAATCCTAAAAGTAACTATAAGGATATGGAGTTTTCTTAATCAAATAATTTGGAAGAGAATGACAACCATCATTAGTTCCCCAATCACTGTTAATACCATTAAAACATAACTGAATTTCCTAAAGTACTCTACGTTAAGTAGTGTATTGTTTTTATTACGGAAGTTGATAATTAATGTATCTACAATATATCAGAATAGAAACATAGCTAGCTGTGATTTGTGGGGGAATAAATTTAGGTATGGTTAGTGAACTAACTTGCCTTGTAGGGGTACTCATGCCAGGAAATATTGATCTTTCGGTTCAGCTTGAGATAGAAATGTGTAATGGGAAAAAGAACTCCCCAGTAATTTATTCCCTGCAGGAAATAAAGTGTTGTGTCTCCAACATTTTCCTAATCATATTACATTCGGTACTTCAATTCAATTTTGACTCTTGCTAGTTGTTTGGCTCAAGTGAAGAATATTCCTTGCATTGTAGGGAGAATTTCATTCACTACTATACAATGTCTGGACTTTCTTGTATACCATGATTTTTTGCCCCAAAGACAAGAATTAATTTGTAACTTAAAAGATCGAGCACGTTAAGAGTATAATATCATGTTGATGTCTTACCATCTCTCTAATAAGGATTTGTTTTTTTAACATGATATCAAAACTCGATTTATTATCATGTTTTTTGTATGTATATTGGTATAGGTTATACTAGTTATTATCGATTGTAACAAAACGTATCGGACGATTGAGTAGAAAGTGTTAAGATTATAAAATTATGTTGATTGGAGTTTCACACGTTAAGCTTTTAGACAGAGCAAACTTGCCTGAAATGGTTAGATGTGTTGTCAATTTTGAATTAATTGAAGTGCGTGTAAACTATTGTGGACATTCGAAATAACAAAAAGAAAAGTATTTATCATTCGGTCTAAAAAATAATTATACATTTTTTTTGTAATTTAACCTTTCTAGTAAGTATATATTCCAAATTTTTGTAGTGTTCCTGATATCTATATAATATGATTCAATCTGTTAGAATTGCTTAGAGCGCAAACATTATTAGCTTTAGGCCTAGATCTGGAAGTGATTAACGTAGTCATATCACTCTTTGAAAGTTCAATCATATTGTGATTCAATCATATTGTTATCCTGTAAAGGTCAATTTCACTTAGTTTCAAACAACAAGAATCACATATGTTGGTACGTGCTTGCAAAATGCAAACACTTGCAACATCAGTTGGAAACAATTGTCACAAACTCACAATAATTATCTAACGTTGTTGCTTAAGACGTTTTTGCTTAGAGTCACGTAGGGTCACGAAAATCACTGTACAAGCAACTAAAGTCTAAATTATATGGATCATGTGTCTGCATGCATAACTTACTGACTAGACCACGGGGATTGTTCAAGACCAACTATATTTGCATATCTTTGTAGATATATAGGATTTTTATAGAGTTGCTTTGAAGCAAAATTCTTGAGCTATCATGTTCTTGCGTGTTCGTTCATTTACATTCATTGTATCTATATTTTTTTATAGTGACGGGTTTTGTATTACCAGACGACTGGAATAATAATCAAGGTTTTCAATTTACATTTTGCTCAAGAAAGATGACATAATAGTTTAAGGTTGATTTTATCAACATCAATATTATCATTAATAATTAATTGAGTAATATGAAATATATCAGAGTTAGATAATACAATTAAATATGTTTAATGTAGTAGCTTTGGACCAAAAAAAGGATTAATCTATTGTGTTTATTATTCATTATCTCTATTGTTTGTTTTGATACAGGACAAAAAAATATTTTATCAAACTCATTATTTTATTAATTATTTTTTAATCGAGATTTAACATTAACACTACAAGAAAAAAAGCTAAATTTGACCAAAAAAAATCGGTCGAATTTAGCTTAATTCAACTGCGCACGGTCGAATTTAATTAAATTCGACCAATTTTGAATCGGTTGTAATAAATGGAGTCGAATTTAGGAGTTCGGTCGTATTTAACAAAATTCGACCGGCTAATTACGACCGAATAATTATGACCGCTTAAATTCAACCAAAAAAATTCCACTGAGGGCGGTCAAATTTAAATTTTCGTTTGAAATTTGAAATTTGAAATTCCCACTCAAAAAATTGAAATTTCTGAAAAAATTGAAAAGTCCGCCTAAATCGTGAATTCGACCATATCTGATTGAAAATACAATTCTAAAATCAACTGTATTCGGTCGATTTCACTAACTCCATTTTTAAAATAAATTATAATGATTATTAATCAGGAACCCAGTTTCCAGTCTTGTTCGTGTTCCGGTAACCGCGAACAAGCGCCGACCAAGTTTGTTTTGGCCGAGTTAGTTTCTCTGTTCTTTTGTCCATTTCTATACAACAATAGCGTAAGCACAATCAGAGGTTGTATCCGTGTCTGTGTAATCAGACTGATTAAAATGAATTCACAACTAAACACAAAAATAAAACAATGCCTAGTATCATCATCGAACTGATTACTCTGCGAAACATAGTCTCCATCACTTTCGTAACTCGAATTCGAGTTACGTCCACTCCAAACTCCACCGTCACTCTCCACCGCCTCGAAATTCAAACTTTCCCCTTCAAAAACCCTAACTTGATAACACCTCCTTTTATACTCCAAACCCACATAACCCATATAAATCACACACTGCACCGCATATCCAACAATTTAAAGCCTCAACGGCACTTCAGGAGCCTCGTTCCAGCTCATAATCATAACGCAAGTCGAGACTGTGACAAACGCTAAGTTCCAAATTAAATCGAGAATCATCACGGACTTCAAGTACGCCTAATCGTTTTGCCGCTCTTCGATCTGCTTCGTTGCTGATTCGCAGACGCGCATAGATGGTTCGCGCATCAGGCGACAACTACTAGCGCTGCGGAGGAAACGAGCGGCGTTGTTGAGACTGGGAGTGCGGCGAGTGAAGCGATGGGCGAAGATGGCGTTGAAACTACACAGTAAACAGAGAAAACAGAGAGATGTTTAGATCTGAAAATAGAAGACATAAATATAAAAACGTATATGCAAATTAAGAACAAATGTTTAGTTTAGTAATACAAGATCAGTTTCTGAGAGGCAAAATTAAAAGGTATCTACAGATGAGTGAATGGGACGCGTGTAAGAGTGCGTCTGAAGCATTTTGTAAAGATGTAATTGAAGGAAATAAGAAGATAGAAGTCAGAGAATAGGAATAGGAGAGTAATGGAGGCGGATTCAAAAAAATAAAAGAAGTGGATGAATCAGATAGTAGGTTTTTTTATTGGATTTGACAAGAGTTATGGGCTGGGTTGGCTTATTTGTGGGTTGGGCTAAACGTTCAACATATATATTATTCCCTCTTATTTTTTTATATGTCGTTTGATTTTCTTGCACACAATTTTAAGTTATTTGACTGCATAGATAAAATAATATTTTTTAAAATTTTCTTTTTATAAGTTAAAGTTTTAATCCTAAATTGTTATTTCGATTTTTTTTAAATATTTCACCAACCAATTGTTAACCAACCAATAATTTGCTTATTGTACATTAACCAACCAATTGTTAAAGTAACTACATTTGCTTATTGTACTACAATAAGCAAGCAATCAAATTAATAGACAAATGTTCGAAGCACACAGACAACTAAATGTATACATGAAAATTCAAATAATAGCTCAAAGCATTGTTAAACCAAAAACTAAATGAAATTGAATACCATTGAATTATTAAAATTTATTCCAATAATTAGCAACAAAATTGCCAAGTTATTCATATAAAAGTATAATTAAAAATATATATGAATGTAAATGTTTGTGTTAAGATATATGACATTGTTTGTATTTTAGGCGGGTGTCAAAATGTAAAAAGTTGATTATCTTGATTGATACCCTTAAATCTCTCACAGGTGGCCCACAATAATATCATGGCACATAACATTTATTTTAGAAGTCTCAATTTATATATCTTAATAACTACTCCCTAATTTACCCATGACCCAAATCCTATATATTTTGCCATATCCATGGACTATCCAATTAGCTTCAATTGACCCATCTTAATTACTAATTTCCTATTTTTGAATTTCAAAATCAGCCTATATATGGAAAATAATTTCAAAAAAAATAAATCATGCATGATTTGCTCATTCTGTTACATCACTCTTTCACTCTTCCTCCATACTCTATCTTTATCTCTCTCTCACTCTCTCTCTCCCTCTCACTCTCGCTCGATCTCTCTCTTTCGCGAATTAGAAGCTACAATGGATGACCATTGGATCTGAAAACTGAATCTTGGCGCTGAAACGTTATCATAATCATGGAATTTCAAGTTATTGCTTATCACCAGTTTCTAATTTGGTATTGGATTATTATCTGTTATTTTGTCATGTGATTCACAGGATTATACATTATGTACGTTGATCACTAATAGTAGGATCCAAACGTGTTCGTGGTCGTAATACTGAAAATATTTTGAATGCATCGCACACCTCAGGTAATCAAGGTATGAAATCTGATGAACATGTCTCATTGTTATACTTTTTGTTTTGTATTTGGTAATGATTTTTCATTTTTTGTCCAATCAGAAAAAAAACGTCGCGTCCGTGGCCGAAATGTAGATTCCATTCTTACAGACATGACTAATTCTCAGAGTGCAGATAATTACCAGATGATTTCCTCCTGCAATGATTCATGTAAAGTTTCTTCATTTTACTGACGTAGTTTGAATCTAAAAGTTATTATGCAGACGTTAATAAGACTATCTTTATTCTTTGCTTCTGTTAAACCCAGATCTGATCCAATAAATATGCGTGGAAATGTATTTTCAGATAGTAGCAAGGAGAATCAGAATTCACTAATTTTGTCAGGTTAAGCATCTCTCAGCCGATCAATTGTAGAACATGGCCAAATCCGGACATTCTAACAATTTTGATGTATAATTAATGTTGTTTATTTGTGATTGTTACAGGTACCAAACCGCAGCCGTTCAATCAGTCTTTGAGGACTAATAATGCAGAATATCTTAGTCGTAATCCTCTAAAAATAATTAACGGTAACTTGAATTGCAGGACAATCATGTATGTAGATAGGCCTGGTATTTTAAGTTAACTTTGTATTCCCCTTTCATGGATGCAGGTAATTCTGCAAAGCTGTCTCCTTTGACTGAATTATCAAAGAATATCGAATTTAGTTAGAATTTACAGTCTGCAGGTTCGGCCACTTTGAATGGTTTTTGTTTGCTTCTTAATGTAATACTAATGTTGTGTTTACACAATACCATGATCAACATTCAGTGGAATTAAAAATAAGTTTTTCTCTATTCTTTGCTTTAGTTAAACCCGGATCTTATCCAATAATTTTGATTGGACATGCATTGTCAGATAGTCGCAAGGATAATCAGAGTCCAATAATTCCGTCAAGTATATCATCTCTCAGCCGATCAAGTATTGAACATAGTCAAGGTCTGTCGTATACTGCGGTCCACTTTGACATGTTTTTGTTTGCTTCTTAATGTAATACTAATGTTGTGTTTATACAATACCATGTTCAGCATTTAGTGGAATTGAAAATAGGTATCTTAAACACAAAGAGCTGCAAGATATTAACGTAGAACTATGTAAGCAACAAATCTCCGGAGATTTTCCATTGTGTTTGGAAGATTTAAGCAAACAGTCTCTGCGCACTCTTGACACGACAAAGGCTGGTAAATTCCCAAGTTTACATTTATAGCTACAATATTCTTAATTTTAATATACCTTTTGATTATGCAGTTTCAGTTGTCGGTAATTACCAATCCAGTGATAAGGATAGATTAGCCACCGGACAGATGTTAATGTCAACTCTCCATGAAGTTCAGGTTGCCATTAATTTCTAACCCAGTTTTGAGAAACTAGGTACTGACGGATATTGCCTCAATACTAAACCAAATGCAAAACCAAACCTAAAACAACCTGGTAAACAATAATAAGTGTGGTCAGTTATTTTTTTTTACTAAAGAATCCTGTTTGATAATATAAATGTCTTTACTGGAAATTACAGGAAAAAAAATCAAATGAGGGTGCGTCGAAAGAACTGCAGTTTTAAGGAACACAAAATATTCCTGAGTACACTGACGGATGATCCAACTGTTAGCGAAAGTATTGTGCACAAGCCTGTGGGAACTGCGTCACCTTCACATGCTTCTCAAACATCAGGCACATTTTACTTCACTCATAGTTGGAAAAATTTGTGTTTAATTTTATATGATATTGGCTGAATTGGTTATGTTTTTCTCCAGGTAAAAGAAAAAATAGGCTGTGCGGAAAGAGTCCGAGTGACAGAGAATTACTCGATAATTCTCCATACACCCAACCTGAAAACACTTCACGTTCATACTGTTCTCAAATATTAGGTCAAAACATAACCAACGTTATTTTTTATTACAGTTGTCCATGGCTGTCTTATTGCTATATTGACAAAATACAATTTTCAAATTGTTAAATTCATCGCACAATTTGATAAATTTTGGGTCAACCATGTAGGTGTACAGATAAATGGAGAAACATGCGCAACTCCTGATACTCCATGCGTTCATAAATTACGACCCATGGGATTTGAAGGTGCGTTTCAAAATCAAAATTATATATTAGAGATGCTTACTATTTATGCATATAAAGATAGTAGTAGTTGAGCTTATTAACAATGTTGTTGTTGTAGCAGGAGAACAACGAAATATTGCAGCTCCAAAAAATTCTCAAAGTGCCAAGAGTACTGTCACTTTTGCACTGTCAACATCCACTATATTTAAACGACCACAAGTAACTTTAGGTTCCAGCAGTGATATCGCTGTAAAACAACAATCCAAAAAAACCTGTGGTAAAATTAACGGTATTTTACCTAAATCCAACACTTTATGAACGATATGTTGGGTATGAATTACTTAATTTTTAAAAATTTAAATTCTTTTAAATTAAATATTACAATATACATACTATTGAAATTGTGTAAAGATTATTAAATTAAATTTTACGTTTTATCATTAAAATTATATCAGAACAAAATATATTTTAATTTTAATCTTATATGCTTATAAATTAATAATTATCACATTTTATAAATTTATAATTATCATGTTCTATGGTTGTTTGCCGTTAACGGTATTGTGCCTAAATCCAACACTTTGTTAAAGATATGTTAGGTATGAATTACCTAATCTTAAAATATAAATCTAAATTCTTTTAAATAAAATATTACAATATATATTCTATTGAAACTTTGTAAAGATTATTAAATTAAATTTTACGTTTTATCATTAAAATAATATAAGAACAAATTATATTTTAATTTAAATCTTTATATGAGTATAAATTAAAAATTATCACATTTTATAATCAACACAAATTAAAAAACACATGTTGAGATTATTTTATTTTATTATTAATTAAATAAATTATTCTTAAATCATTTCCTTAATAAAATTGTAATATACCTTAAAATTAATCTATATCATATGAAAAAACGTGAAACATGCGCTGATTTTATTATAAACAAAAATTAAAATTAGTTAATTATGTTTTAAAACAAAAATTATGACAACATAACATATATTTTTCTAACATACGTGAAAAAGTATATCCGCGCACATTTTTTAATTAACTGAAAAGTTACGTAAATATTTCTCTTTATATTATTTAATATTTTTTAAAAAATTAAATATATTTAGAACGGGTAGCACGGACAAAAATCTCTAATTCTCTTAAGTGCTTATTGATGAGAAGTTTAAACCTATAATCTTTTTTAAGAGGATGAGCAAAGTGAAGAGACTCCCCACTTTGAAACAGAGAAAAAAAGTGACTAGGAGGAAGAGGAGAAGAAGTTAGTCCTCTGAACTTAAATATATGTTTATTTTAACTTTTGATCGGTTATGTTAATCAAATTTAACTGAAGTTTACATTTATAATATAATTAAAAAAAGTAATAAAAATATATAATGGGAAAATATATTTAGTCTATTTTAAAATATAACTTTTAGATTTTAAAAATATTCAATCGATAATTTTTAATGTTAAGTCAAAATTTGATAAATTTGACTTTTAGAAAAAAAATGGACTTATTATTAGGGACCGAAGAAGTATTGAATAATATAAGCTAAACGTTGTTTTATTGAATTAATTATTTTGCATATTCTTGACTATCCTTAAAAATTCCTAGCTAGAACGTTGTTTTATGATTTTTTTATTCAAAACTTGGAATTTGGTTTATATTTTTTAAAACTGGTCGATATCTTTTAAAGCTTATATATGAAATTTTCAAGATTTGGGTTTTTGATATCAATAAAAAAGTGGATATGAAGCATGTAAATGGGAAACAAGCAATCGTACATTTGTTATATTCAAAACTGCTTAAATAATTACATGTAAATCTGGCAAAAAAAAAATAATTACATGTAAAACTTGTATTATAAAACCAATTCAATGACTTAAAATCATATCAAAATATTAATAACATTTATTTATTGAATTGATCCTTCCGTCCCTCTTAGTTGTTAATATTTAAATTGAAGTGTTCGACACGTATTTTAAGCCTCCTACCTAGTATAGTTACATAAATTATTTTTTTAATTTTCTTCTTCTGAATAAATATTAAATGTTTAAATTTTTATTAAAAAAAAATTCAAAATAAGTTATACAACTATATTAGACAAGAGGCTTGAAATGCGTGTTAAACACTTGATTTAAAATATTAACAAATCAAAGAGATGGAGGGAGTATCATTAAATAATTGAAAAACAATCTAAATAAAACATATTTTTTTCGACTAATTTGGCTTATATGCCTTACAATTGAGTATCTGTCCGAGAATCGAATCCAGAACCTGGGACGATAAAAGATAAGCCCTTTACCATTTGAACTATCTCATCGCGCTCAATATCTTAAACACTATCATCATAACGAGATATGGCAACTGGGATAATCCGATCGTTCCGAATGTGATCAATTTCGAATCAGATCCACTTTCAGATTATGATTTATTTGGAAATTATTTGGATTGGATCAAATGTGATTTGGTTCGGGTTTAATTTGGATGAAATTTGAATTAAGATTAGATGAAATTCGGTTCGGATTAAATTCGATGCATATATATATATATATATTCAAATCATAACTTATTCATTTTGCAATTTGTGAGACTTAAAAATATATATTTTTAATAAAAAATATATCTTCAAACAAATTTTTAACATATTAAATTAATTTAATTTGACTACGTTCAAGTGAATCAAAATATATCAACTAAAATGGTTCAAAAAATTAAAGAAAGGTCACATTACCATTACCATTACAAAATAATACGCATCCAATTTTTTTTTCTCTCCAAACCAATGTGGGAGTATTAGGTTTTCTCTCCGTTTTATCTTCTATCTTATAATTTAAAATCGTGTGAGTTTTTTAAATTCAATGGCGCGTTTTCAAGATTTGAATGATCAAATGGAAGGGCTGAACATAAATGAGGAGGAGAACACTGCGTTTGTTTTTGAAGGTGATGTGGAAGAAGCAAAAAATAAGTATGATCTGGCTTGGTCGGAAGATTCTTGACAAAAAAAGTATTAATATTCGAGCAATGTGTTAGATAATGAATCACACACAGAGGATAGAGGGGGTGAATGTGTTTTTGTGTTTTTCTACTTTTCTTGAATATTTAAGGTGCTGAACAAAGTAAATTAAATTTTGTAGTGAACTGTGTTAATACTGAATTTAAACAAGTAAGAATAGTGGACACAGATCTTTCAAAACTCACTTAATTTTATATTAAAATTAAGAATGTTTTGCTATAAAATTTTTAGGCTCTTTGTTGATAAAATGCTTAGCTTCTTACTTAAGAGAATACAAAATTTTTCTACTCTTAAAATTGTTACTTCTAACAAAGGATCAGTTTTAAATTTAAATGATAGTTTACTACTAATTTACACAGTGTGTAATAAGAGATGTTATTCACTTTAGTAAACTGTCACTAATCATTCCATTTTAGGAAAAATATATCTTCCTTTTCTGGCTTAGCATATCTTTGCATACTGTGTTAACTTTGATCTTCCTTTGTCAGTTAATCTTCAACCTTGATCTTGCACGCCTCAAGCTGCCTTTTGTAGACTTGTCAATCCAACTGAGTGGATTGTTTGTTGATTGTTAATCTTGGATATTGAACTGGTCTGCATTTTGTATTTTGAGTTTTATCTCGAGATCTCCAGTTTGATATATAGAGAACTTGACATCTCGATAAGTATATTGGCTTATCGAGATCTCTAATTACTCTATAGTTGCTTTGACTTGTAGAGGTCTCTGAGTTCTCTAAAAGAGAATTTAGCTTGTCGAGATCTCTTCACTTTGGCTTATAGATTTCTCTGAATTCTCTAGTGACTAATTGACTTGTCGATAACTCAGAGTTCTCTAGTGATATTTGACTTGTCGATATCTCAGAGTTTGACTTGTCGATAACATTAAGTTCTCTAGTGAAGAAATGACTTGTCGATATCTCCAATCTTCATGTCTTCAATTTGGCTTGTCGATATCTCTGAGTTCGCTAGTAGCTTTCTTGACTTCTCTATAAGTCATTCTGGAGTTTTCGAATGACTTCTCTATAAGACTAAATCTATGACTTGTAGAGATCTAGACTTAGAACATTTTTCTCAAAACAGATTTATTCAACTCCAAACTTCTTCATAATTCTTCGGAGACATGATCTTCTTGATCTTCTTCCAGATAGAATTCTTAGGCTTGATATTGTTTAAAGAAAAAGACTCCAGTCTGCTCTTTGACATTTTTACAGACTTTAATGTTATAATACAAAATGTAAACTAAGATTACAATACAACTTACTTAGGGTTATCAATTTGACTTAGTCTTGTTATTGTACCGGCATGTCTTGCACAACAATCTACCCCAATTTGTGAGAAGATTGCTTAACACAAATTCATGCCTGTTAATAAGACTAACCCCAAGTTATAATGGAAAATAAGATTAATATAAAAATTGACACAATTACAGCAATTATACATTAGATGATTTCTTGAGTTTGAATGATTACAAGCATTAGACAACGACTGGAACTTTTCATTCTTCTCTAATGAGTTCCTTTGGATATACAAGAATTTCAAGTTCCACTATGAATGGAGTCCCTGTTAGAGCTTCTATCAGTTTGAGTCTGTCTTGCTTTGGATAACCATCTAACATTTCAATTCTAAATTTTGAAAATGAGCCAGTTTTTATATTTAGAAATCTTGCACCTTTAGAGATTCTGCTCATCCCTTTTGCTTTGAGTACTTCTGATCTTTTGATATACATTTCAATCTTCTCATTATACTTCCTCTTTTTTCTCCTCATATTCCACTTTACTCCTTGCTCTTCTTTCCTCCCTTGCAATCAACCATTCAGCTAGAACATATCTCCATTCTCTTGTAGCAGTATCCTTATCCTTCAGCAAACTTATCACTCTCTTGATTTCTATTGGAGAGAGTGTCCATCAAGTTGCTTCCAAGAAAAGTGAAGGACCCATCTTGAAAGTAGATTATTACTTATCTTGGAGTTACAACCCAGACTATAATTATTTCCTCAGCTAGTTATTGAAAATAATTTTCAACTGAGATGCACCAATTTAGAGGTAGAAAATCACTTTGCTTGAAACATTTCCAGATTCCCCTTTCAATGACTTTCACCTTTTTTGTAGGCTTGGCTTTCTTAGGCTTCCTCTCAACAGACTTGAAATGAGATTTGTGTGATGGCTTAACAAAAAGTAGGTTTGTGATTTTCTTGAGAGATGTTTGGCTTGTGGTGATTGGTATTTTTATAAAAGAGTTAGCAGTTTGTCTGTATAAGAATTTGGGCTTAAAGGTTTGAGGTGGTTTGATGTTTGAGATTGTTGGCTTTGAAGTTGAGCTTGAGTTGTTTCGATTTTTAGGGTTTGTAGTGGTTCTGAACCATCTTGTCTCTTCTTGCTTCTCCTCTCACTTTCTTTCTTCTTATTATCATCCTTTTTCTCATCATGTTTCTTATCCTTGCTACCAGTTGCTTTAGAAGAATGACTTGGATTTGAGCTAGAAGGCTTTTGTTTGTCATCCTTTTGTTAATCATCATCCTTGTCTTTTCTTAAATTGTATTGAGTTTTTGGCAACATGGTGTCAGCATTTATAAGGTATCTGTCCTAGATTTGTATCATCTCCATATCTTCATGTTTCTTGTTCCTTTTGTGCTTTAGATCTGACTGTAAAGTCATGATCAGCCTTATATTTGATGTGACACAGTGTTTAGGAACAAGGAGATGTCTGGCTTGATTGGTTGTTGGACATACATAGGCTACTCCTGTGTTTGGATATAGATAGGCTTCAGGAAAAGCTGCTATATATGCCTTTTTGAGCTCGTGGAGAAGTTGAATGTCTTCTGGAATAAATGGATTCACTCTATCAATCATTACATCCAGTTTAAATGCTCCTAAAGTTTGAAAGTTTGTAAGAGTCACCTGAAGACACCTGTCCACACCACCATCATTAATATTCACAACAATCCTTTTCTCCAAGAAGTCATCAATTTTCACAACCACTGCCCTGATGAAGTTAATGTTCTTGGTCAAAGCTTTCTTGTAGGTCACATAATTGTTATGAAGAGACATTCTTAGGACTGCAAGAAGTTCACTGAATTCCTGGTCTTGATTGAGTCCTTATGCAGCCTTTTGAAGTCTTTCTTTTCCAACATCAATTTGAGCACTTGAGCTTTGACCAACCTGAATAGGCTCTTTATTTTGAAGTCTTTCTTTTCCAACATCAATTTGAGCACTTGAGCTTTGACCAACCTGAATAGGCTCTTTAGATTTAGCTTTAGCATCCCTGGATTGTTGAATCCAAGCCTCAATCTCCCCCTTAGTCTTGGTGACAAGAATGAGTATGGGAGTTCGTAATTTTGGCCTTATTTGTTCAGGTAAAGAGGGCAATGGTATGTTGAGCTTCCCCTTGATGGCCCCTAAAGCAACAGAATTCTGCATTTGGAGATGCTTGTGAGAGTCCACCAGGGTCTTAATATCTGATTGTTGACTTTAGACTAGAGAAGTCAAGGCTTGAACTTGAGCATTTAGAGAGACATTTGAGGTTTGCAAATCTGAGACTTGTTGTTGAAGAGATTGGATTTGAAGATTTGTAGAGGTTGAGAAAGGCTGATGCGAACTTGTAGAAGTTGAGGAGCCAAAAGTTGCTTCCACAGCTTGTTTGATGCCATCCATAAGCAATGCAGAAGGCTCATATCTTGATTGGTGAAGTTGGTCCAGCTTGATCTTGGCATCATTTGAATTAATGATTTGTTGTTGGACCACTTCATGAAGAGCGACGAAGGATTGTTTGAGAATTTTGACCTCCTTTTCAATAGTAGTCAGATTCTTCCTTGCCATTTGATCAGCAAAATGTTTAAATTTAGAAGTGATCTTGATTTATGATGGTATGATCTCATCCATCTTCTCTTTCACCAGTTTCCTGATTTTGTCTTCATGACCAACCATCTTGAGTTCTAGTGCTTTTCCAAAGAGATGGAAAGCTTTGATTTGAGCCTTGGAAACCTCATTAATGGCATCATAAACTTCACCAGGAGTTAGTGCTTTTGCATTGCTGCCCAAAATTGTCAAATAATCTTCCCTGAACTTAGCTAAAACACCCTCCATCTCCAGATTGTAGTCCTTGTTCAGCCAAGCATCACAGTTGCCATTATGTTCAGCTTCATTAACAATTTTATCTTGTTGTTCTTGGACATCTATTTGATAGGAGAGCATAATGGCTTGATATTCTTGGTTAGACATATCAGATGTTAGCAACTGTTGAGAAATTTGGGCAAGTCCTGCAAGCTGATCCACCCTGAACTCTTCAAGATTTGATTGAGGTGCAGCTTCTTGGAGCCAGTTGGAGACAAGATGTGGTTTTAGAGGTTGTGAGGTTGATGGTTGTTGTGATGGATCAGAACTATCTGTGACAGAAGTCACAGTTTGACTCACAGTAGGTACTGTGGTTATGACAAGTTATTGTTCCACACTTGTTGTGGGAACCTCCAATTGAATTGGAGGGGATTTGACTGGGTTACTGTCATGTGCACCAGTCTCAAACCCTTGTGTGTCTTGCACCATACTGTCAGCTGAATGTGCTATACTTGCCTCCTCCATGACATGATCATTGGCAATTTTACTCCTAGGATTAACTGCTAATGCAATTTCTGCTAGGGTTTTGAGGGGAGTTGTTCCTTGAACAGGAACCTTCAATAGAATTGGAGAGGATTTAGATAGTTCCCCCTCCGGAGCACTACCCTCAAACCTAACAGCCTGTGAAGTCTGATTTGCACATGAAGGTGCATTTGTAACATCTATGGGGTCTTTTAGTCGCTAAACACGCGCTAATAATACACGCAAGTATACGCGTTCGCATTTAGTATAAGATATAAATCAGATTCGTTCCCACAGAGACTGGTTTGGTTAACTAATTAATTTATCCACTTAAGTAACAATGTATGGTTATTATTCAATGCTAAGACGATAACAAATTGAGGTTGATTATAATTAAGAATTAAACTAACAATTATAACTAAGGGAATAATATTGATTGAATTAATGTATATGACAAATATTGGATTCTAACTTCATTAAATACTTCATTCTATAGCCTTTTCATTCTTAACCTTAGCATGTAATGGTGATGACACTAATCAGATAACACGAAACTGATAAACGCCAACTTTCGTTGTAGGAATACCGTACTACCAGACATCCACAAAAGAGATAGAAGCTGAATAGACACCAATTATATTGAGACCCTATATGTCTATAGAATTTGACAACATAACGGTTTAAGCACAAGTTATCTATCTTGATTACATAGGGCAAGTAAGATGGTTAAAATTACCCACGAATCATGCATAACAAATACATGAACCTATGCTAGCATGGCATGTTCTAAATCCTTAAATTCACTTTCGCTTCATTAAGAATTAACACACTATCTTATAAGTTCACGACGCTCATAAGACGAATACGCACAACCAATACTAGGTTATCATACAATCACCACACACTAAGGCATCGAAAAAAATCAACTAAAGAAATCCATAAATAAATCCGCTAGAACCCCACGATAACGCTTAGCCCATAATCAGACTCATCATCAACGTGGGTTCCGATGAAAGCATGGTATAATAAACGTAGTCTTTATAACGAATAATCAAACAAAGTTAACACAAGAGTATAGGTTCAATAAAATAAGAAACGAGCATCCACGATTATAACTCAAAATAAAGATTCACAAGAATAAACTAGATGGTCTTCGCCATTGACTTGATATCTTATTAACAATGACCTAAAGTTGTTTATATAGCAGCCCTATGCAATGTAGAAGTCTTTCTCTCAAAAGCCAAGTAGAAACAGGATTCTGCTATCCCGACACGGCGCGGCCGCGCGCTTGATCAGCGCAGGCGCGCTGGCTCTCTGATGCTTGGGCGCGGGCGCGCTGGCTCTCTGATGCTTGGGCGCGGGCGCGCGCTTGATCAGCGCAGGTGCGCTGGGCTTCTGCCAAAATTTTGACTTTTTTTTTTCTTGCAGTTTTGAGCCGGTCTTCGCGAGCTTTATTCCTTAGACACCATCCTAACACCATATTAGCATCAAATCAATGCTAATTCACCTGATTCTCATATTAATGCCTGAAATACAAAAACACTAGAAAATACATTAAAACACCAATAACTTGAGTATTAATACACCAATTCAAAGTTTTACGGAGCGTAATAAAGTGTCATAAATGCCACTCAACAGGGTCTTCAATAAAAACTGATGAATCCCCCATGGTTTTGATGGTGTAATCAAGGTCTACCCTAACTAGTAGCCTCTCACCATCTGATTGTAGTGTCTGGGTGGTGAACAAGGTTTCTTGAACCAAGTCACTTAAATGAGCTTGCACTTGAGAAATGGATTCAAGTGCTGTATGTGAAGAAGAAATTTGTGAGATTGAGAGTTATTGTTTAGAAGTGAGTGTTGGCAGCTCCTCCTGAATGGATGAGGGAGCTTCAATAGATGTGCTCTCACTGTGTGTGCCATCCTTATTTCTCCTACCATACACTTGAATTTGCTCAAGTGTTGGCTGTGTAGACTCTTTATAAGATGTATTGGGGAGAATGCTCTTTTCAATAGACACACCCTGTTGAGAGGATGTATCTAGAGTCTGTTTTGTCCCTATTTTTACAACTGCATCCTTTTGGGAGGATACAGAGGTGGTTTGAGTGGTCATCTTAGATTTCTTACCCTTCTTTGTCCTTTTGACCAATGGTGTCTCAGCTTCTGTTTGTTCCTCACCACTCTCATTCATAACAATTAAGGTTATCTCCTTTCTCTTCTTTCTACTCACTTCATCCTTTTGGGAGGATAAAGTGGTTGGTTTCCTAGCTGCTAATGATTGTGAAGAAATGGTTTCATCTTGGGAAGGTCCCTGTTGGTTTTCCTGTATTTGTGCTTCTACAGGTTCAGGAACCATAGTTGTACTAAGTTGTACATTTGATCTCATGTCAGGCAATGGGTAAGGGTAAGTCCTAAACCTCTCCATCATGAATGGATTGATTTTCAGATTTACATTTACCTTGTTCTTTGTAGTAAGTGAACCAAATATTATTTTGGATACTTGCTTACAATTTCCTATTTAAGTGCTATCTATAATATTCAACAAATGTATGTCTGTTACTTTATGATTTAAAGTAGATATTTTAAATCTAGGAAAGAATATTTCCTTACCTCTAGAAGACTGGGGCATTGTTAGCCTGGTTGCAAGTTCTTCCAGGATCAATAGAACAACATTCAAGTGTTTGTTATGGGCTATTGAGAACACCCGCTTCTGTACCACACTTAAAATGTTGTCATACCCTGTCTTCCTGCATGTGAAGGCCCTTACTATAGAATCAAACACAAAGGACCATTCCTTCCTAAGGTTTATTCTATTCAAGCTTGACATATTTATTTATCCACCATAGTTGATGAAGTCCATGAACTTAACAAGCTCATCTTGTGTTGGCATCTCCACTAGATTTGCAGTTGGAAGACCCAAAGCTGCATTCACATCTTGCTCATTGAACTCTATATGTTGGCCTCCAATTTTGCAAGTTACCACAAAAGATACAAAGTTGTCATTCATAACAGTTCTCACCACAACTGTTGTCCAAACCTCATGCAGAACATCCAAGTACGGGACTGGGTTAGTAGTTAAAACTCCTACAATGTAAGATTCAGACAAGAATTTGACAAACCCCTTGAAACTATCAGGGGCATGGTTAGCATCAATAAAAGCTAGGTAATTGGTTCCTTTCTCTGGGATAGTAGCTCTAACAATATTGAGTGCCATTTTTGTTTAGTGAGAGTGAATTGGTAAGAAAAAAAGTGATAAGGGAGTTGAAACGAGAGAGAAATCGGTTTTGGATTGAAAAGTTAGGTCACTTGAGTTCTCGAAGGTGTAAGTATGTATATGTATCGAGATGTCAGGGTATTTATAGTAAAAGCAAATGACTTGTCGAGAAGTCAAAAATAGACCTTTGGAGTATACTTATCAAGAAGTCATTTTGAAATATGAAAAATATATCGATAAGTCATTTTATTTATTCTTGTAAAGAACTAAAAATAACCTTATCGAGATGTCAAATAAATACCCAGTTTGTCCAAAATAGACTAAATTGATTCCAATTTTTATTTGAAGAAATCAAAATAAAATCAGAATAATTTTTCCAAAAGTATTTTACCAAAATAATTTATTAAATTAAATTATTTTAGTTTTGAGTTATTTATAAGTCTAAAAAGATACTTGTAGAGAACTTTGTAAGTTTACACTTATAGAGAACTCTACAATGACTTATTCATAAGTCATAATAAAGTTTATCGAGAAGTCACTCGAGAAGTCACTAAATTGACTTATCGAGAACTCACTCGAGAAGTCTTAAAATGACTTGTCTGTTAGGTCACACTCACTGTAGAAAGAGGTTGAATACAGTGTTTACTACAATCAAATCGAATATAAGAACTCAAGTAACAGAACATAAATTTTATTCAACACAATAAACTCTGTTACAAAGAACTGTTCTCTCTCAGTGATGAACAAATTATCACGAGAGCTGCTAGGATTACAATGAATAATAATCTCGATTAAGATAACACATATAGTGTAAACCCTATGTCTGTGTTTATATACTACACAGTTACAAGATAATCTTCTAATTGATATCTAATATGATTCCGCTTCCTAATATATATCAATCAGTTATCCTTTCTTTCAAGTATTCTATTCTTTATAGAATTCTTCTCAATGCATATCTTTTCTTATGTTTGTCTCGATCTTCTTTCCTTCAATCAGCCGCCTTCCTTATCTGAAAGTCTCCTTATGTCCTGATATTATCTCCTGATAAAATATCTCCTGATAACTTAAGTTCTGATATCTTAAGTTCTGACTTTAGTATAAGTACTGATTTCCAGTTAAGTACTGATTTGTCCTGTTAAGTAAGATCTGAAAACTAAACACAAATCATATTAGACATGACATCACAAATATATCTAACAATCTTCCCCAACTTGTAAATGAGCATAATAGACAAGTTCAACAGATATTTGATGATGTCAAAAACATTAAGTACAAATGCATGAGAATTTGACTAGATAACTACAACTTACAGTCCTTATAGGTTTACCATCGTTAAAGTCTGATATCAGCTTCAGTATGTATATTCTTCAAAATTTAAGCAGTTATAGGTCTTTGACTTGGCTTCAATTTCTGATCTCTTTGATGTCAAGAGTTGTTTAGAGATAGTTCTTCAACAAACATCTCTCAGCATATTCAAGTTCATTGACCATTCTCCCTTTAGCATTCTTCAGTTCAACTGTATCTTCACCAGTTTGAAAAATAGCAGCCCTGAGATCATTTATTTTAGCTTTCCTTATATCCTGATCTAGTCTGATGATATAGGCTTTATCAGACTCTAGATTGAATTCAAGTCCCTTAATACTAGTAAATGTAGTGATGATTTTAGCAGTATTAGGCTTCATTTCAACAATTTCTCCACTGTGAGATCTGTACTTAGGACATTATGGGCTGTCAGACTTTACAGAGTAAAGCTTCTTCTGTCTTTGAATATTTGATTTTAAATAACCTACAGCACCATCTGTTGATCTATTTTTCACTTGAAGTAAAAATAGAACATGTTCCAGTTCTTCAAAATACTTCAATGGAATAGCATTTTCCCTTATCTGGAATACCCTCCCATCTGTCAAAAAATATAACATGATGTCTTCCTTCAAAACAGAGAGGTAAACTATTTGTACAGATTCAAGTTGATTCAATCTTTCAGGAGTTGCTCCCACACCTAGTTCACTCAAGGAAGTTGGATCATTGGTAGTATTGTTTACTCTCTTCTCTTTAGAGCTACCCAATCCTGATTTGTCTCTTGCTTCCTTTCCTGTAACAACTCTTTCTTCAAAACCACTTGATGTAGTCTTCGAAGGTTGAGTTTTTTGAGCTTTAGTGAATCCTGGTAGTAGTATCTTTGTAGGTTTAACATGAACAATTTCAGAGGTTTCCTTTTCCTTATCTTCTGATATCAAGCCAACTTGAGCTATGTCAGAGGTTGCTTGCTTCACTGAAATATCAGAATTTACTAAGTCCTGATCTTGAACAACATGAGCTCTATCAGAGGTTGTTTGAATATTCTTTTTCTTCAAAATCAGACTAGCATCTTCATCAGATTTTTCTTCATCCATGACTGGCATATATACCTTTACAGGTTCACCAATTTTTTCTTTGCCCTTGGACCTTGGATCTACTTCCACTTGTGATTTGGCTTTGGTTGCCTCAAAATTTGTCTTTTCTTTTATTACAATGCCCTTAGGCTTTGGAAGTTTCTTTTCAACAATATAAGCTATAAACTTGGAGTTGACAATTTCTGCTTTAAGTCTAGCTTCTTCTTCCTTTAGACTTTTAAAGTCCATTCCTGGATTTTCTTTGAGAAATAATCTCTTTGAAATTTCTTCATCAAGTTCCAGATGTTCACTAGACCTTATCCTTTTACCAGTATCAGGACTTATTATTCTCCCAGTTTCAGAACTTGTTCTTTGACTCGTAGTTCCGGCTTTGCTTGATGAAAAACCTTTGCCTTGACCATAACTGTAACACCCCCAAATCCGGGGTCGGGGATCCGGGTTGTCACGAGTTCCATTTCCCTTAATAACACCCAATCTTAATAAATAATCAACTACTCTGTACTGTGACCCCACAATAAACACACACACCACAAGTTATAGTCTCAGAGATGAATACCAAAAATAACATAAGTCATGTTATTCCACAATTATAAGTCATTACACCTCAAAAGGGTTTCTGAATACATTTATATATTCTTTGCCATTATTACAATTCATAATATACATAAGTCTGGTACATCATTAGTTGAAAACTTAGCCTATTGGTAATTTCTACCTCAGCTACAGCGGCCTCAACGCTTCCAGAAAGCTGCGGAACATTTCCTATCCGCTTGCGAATTGGGAGCTTGGTCCTGTTTATCTTATCTATCTGATGTTGTGTGATGAAAGAAGAAAGCAAGGGTGAGCAACAAGCCCACCGAAATAATATGTATAATAATTTACAATATATGAGCGTTCTCATAGTACTCAAGAAAATCTTGGTTAAGAAGAAATGAACCAAGTTGATATCTTAACGCGACCAAGTCGCAAAATATTCAGTATATACATACATATATACTTTTCACAATCTTTGAAATCCTCTTACATGTAAAATATACACAGAGTTCCAGTTTATAACTGTATAAAAATATCGTTGCAAGGTGATCTCATATATCTAACTTTGTCTCAACATTTTTCTGAAAATCTTTGACATGCACAAGATAATCATTTACTAGATATAAGTTTAAAAGATGAAGTTACAAGATACTCCAATATACTTATATCTTTTCCGAATACTACTTGAACTACTACCGTTCAATGTATAAATAGTTCATCCCATAGATTAAGCTACAAGACAAAACTTGTATAGAATCAATCTTTAAAATATCATCAAAATAAAATGAAGTTATGAGATACTTCATTTGATGCACACATCATTTTGAAAACTTGACCCTGCCAACACTCAACAATCGCCCAACCGTAGCCTTTCTATCGAAGTGCTCTGGGTAGTGTTGCAGATATATCCAATTGGATGATGAACTCATTACGGGAGTTTGCCGCACCAGGAAGACCACTTACGATGATCAGTCGTAGTAGTGCAACCCCACCATTTTCTACATATAGAGGAGAACCTGTCGGATTTACTTGTCAACCGAACACTGAACTCCTAAGGAATGGACCTCCTTAGCGGAACTTCCAGGCCATTTGGGCCAATATAATACGGCTGGGCCGGCGCTACTCGACCACTTACGCCACTCCTAGTTCAGATGAAATCCATGACTCTGAAACGTAAAGCTCGTCCCCACTTTCCCCAAGTAGAAACTTGTTGATACGGCTCCACCAAGAAGTCGTATCTAGTTGAAAAGGAAAACTCACCGATATTTCCCAGGCGATGCCTGTTAATGGATTAACTTGTTCCAAGAATTTTACTTCCCGAGTGTTGGGTAAGTAATCAAAATTCTTTTATCAAGACAGCAACCTTGTTGCGAATATAAAACACACCACAGAGCCGGATCCCTCAGGTTTTGAGCGAGTATTTAAATCCCCTTCGAAAGGAGGATCTTAAATATAAAAATGAGTTTTGGGATCCGATCTAACTTTTAAAAATCATTTTGAAGACTCGCAAAACATTTTTAAGAATGTTTGGAGTGATGCTGATTTAACAAAATAAATCAGTCCCAATATATTAGAAAATATCTGAATATTATTATTTAAATAATATTCCTATAAAGAATAATCTTTATAAAAATAATTGAAGTAGATGTTGTAAAACATATACTTGAAATGACTATTAAATAACCAAAGATATACTTATACGAAATTAATATCTTTATTTGAATAATCAAAAGTAAGTTTGATTATCGAAACATTATTCTTTAATAAAATAAAGAATATATCTCAGCAAATAATCGGAGTCATAGATCCTCAAATGAATATTCAAATAATATTCAATAAATAAAATAAGCTGAGTCATAAGCCCTCGAATGAATATTCGAAGTAATATTCAATAAATAAATAAGCTGAGTCATAAGCCCTCGAATGAATATTTGAAATAATATTAAATAAATAAAATAAGCCGAGTCATAAGCCCTCGAATGAATATTCGAAATAATATTCAATAAATAAATAACCTGAGTCATAAGCCCTCGAATGAATATTCGAAATAATATTCATTAAATAATATAAAGTTATCGAATAAACCTTATTCGATTAATAGTTTTGAAAACTATAACCATATATATATAAATATATATATATAAAATCTACTCGGGATCCTCGACTCCCGGTTTTAAAAAATGTTTTCACCTTTGGGTCCCTATACTAAGGATATATGCAAATTACCGCTATTCTCTAGCATAGGTATTATCAACTGAACCAACAGATATATATGGCAAGAATACGAAATAGGCATGCATATGTACCATATCACATGCTATAATATATCACAAGAATTTGCTAATTTAACCATCATGCATCTATCACAAGATAATGCATATACAAGTGTGTACATCACAACAACAGTATAACGGATAGAAAACTTGCCTGAGTGCTCCCGGATAACCTTAAGCTTAGAGTGGGTCCGATAACCTATGAACAACAACATAAGTCGGAATTAAACCCCGGTCGCTTAAGAAACTAGACTTTAACCATTTAGAGTCCTAACGTTCGCTTTCGCGCTTAACGATTCACTTAAGTCGCTCGAGTATTTTCGGCTCCACCATTTTTAATAAATTAACCATTAAGGGTTTTAAAGCGATTCTTTCGCGAGTACCTTACCAACTGCCTAATCCACTTAACATAATTGATTCATACCCCAATTAGTCATTTAAAGTCCTTAACCAAGGTTTCAAAGTAAGGCGAGGGGTAATGGTTCGGTCGCGAAACGCCGTTACTTAAAACGGCCGTTTCTCCTAAACCGTACATCGGAATCAAACGAATCACATATCAAAACGAAGCTCGTAACATGAAATATCTAAACATGTCAATGGTCAAAACCTATCAGGGATTTCTCGGGTCCTAATGATATGAACAAAAGCAGTCTAAAGTAAATCGGACATTACGACGACTATGTTTACGCGTTTTCCCAATTTTATACCATTCCAATTCAATCACCAAACAACCTCAATCCATTCATACAACCAAAGTCCATCCATATCACACTAAAACAGCCCCAATCAACTCAATATTAACAATTATACTTATTCTTAAACTTGAATTTAAACTATACTTAAACCCTTTAACCAAACCATAAGATTTCAACATTCAATTCACCACCATTTCAACCCAAACTCTAAACAAACAAGCTTCAAGCTACTCTTTACCATAACTATTAAAATCATCCTAATATACCAAGTAAAGCTAGGGTTTGGAGATGATATACCTTCCTTGAAGTGATGTGAGTAGCTAGGAAGCCTTAAGAAGCCTTGAGATGTCTTAGAGATGCTTGGATCTTAAAGGAAAAACAAGAAAAATCAAGTTAAAAACCTTGAAATCACTATTCATTGTCTTCTTCATTGATTTCTTGGAGAAGATTAAGAATGAATTGGAGGCTTAAACTCATAAGATAGCCATAACTATGCATAAGGAGTACTAGAGAATTATCTTACCAATTTAGGAAGCTTGGAACTTGGATTTTGAAAATTCTTCTCTTTAAAATGTGAAAAAGCCGAGAGCAAGGTGGGAGAGATGAAATGATTTTTTTGTGTTTGCTTTGTTTTGTTTTGGTTGGTTGATTTTCTTTTGATTAGTTTTGGTTAATTACCTTATTAACCTTGTCTTTGTGTGGTTATAAACCAACCACATCTCCTTCCCCTTATGTCATGCTTATATCATGCTTATGATGTCATCTTCCCTTACTTGCCCCCTTCTTATTGGTTGGATGACCTCATCATCCCTAACCTCCTTGATTAACTCCCTAATTGTTTGCCTAATGACCGCTGATCTGTTATACGGTTCGCTTAACTTTCGTTCTCGTTTCTCGTTTGAGGGATCATACCCGGGATCTTTTTACTTAGGTTTCCTTAACCTTTCTCAATACATTATATTCCTTTTATGATCCTCTCTTATAATCCTTGAATTTAAATCCTTTTTATTCTGTTACCTTATACTCAATTCTTTCTGTATCTGGTAGATTTCTGGGAAAAATCAAAGTGTTCGGATTTGGATTCTGACGATCTTTACATACACTTATATACCATATAGAGTACTAATAATAACCCAGAAGATCAATAAAAGAACCCCTACATAGTGTGGCATGAAAAGTTTTCTTATTCAGCATAATCTGCAAAATCACTATTCATAAGGGTTTCAAAAATTTCCAAAAATTGGGGTTATTACAGTCTCCCCTCCTTAAAAGGATTCCGTCCCGGAATCAGATAGAAAATGAATAGGGATACTCTCTTAGCATTGCACTTTCTAACTCTCGAGTAAATTTTCCGACATTGTGGTCCTACCACCAAACTCTGCCTAGTTTGATAACCCTTCTCCTAAGCACTTGTTCCTTTTCACTCTATAACCCTTCCTGGTTGCTCCATATAGGTTACGTCGGGTTGCATGTATATGCGCTCATATGCCCCTATTTATCTGGCATTCGAATTACACTTCCTTAACATTGATACGTGGAACACGTTATGAACTTGCTACATGTTCAGGGGTAGGGCTAGCTCATATGCTAACTTCCCAATATATTTTAGTATATCCAAGGGTCCGACAAATTGTGGACTTAGCTTTCCTTTCTTTTCGAATCTCATCAATCCTTTTCAAGGGTTTCCAAGGGGATACCTTTAAAAATGCTAGGTCCCCTACTTCCTATTCTTTGTCCTTTCGTGTCAAATCAACATACTTTTTATGTCCATCTTGGGCTACTACCAGCCGTCCTCTGATTAGATCTATTATATCCTTGGTCCTTTGGACCACTACTGGTCTGAGCATCTTGCGCTCTGCAACATCATCCTATCATAAGGGAGATCGACATTGTCTTCCCTCAAGGATCTCATAAGGCGATATCTCAATACTGACATATGATCTATTGTCGTAAGAAAATTTGATCCGTGTTAAGTGATCATTCCAATTTCTTTCAAGTCTATTGCACAGACTCTCATTATAGCTTTAAGCATTAGAGCTTTTGCTTCTCAATACCCATCCTTTTCCAGTTCGTAATCGCTACTACCTTCCGTTCCTAATATTATACTGGTTATACTTTTGCTCGTTAGCATTCTGTAACCTTTTAATAACCTCATCAACCTTAGTATCACGAATGTGTTTCCATTCCGAATACCACCACAACTTTACTACTCCTTTTTCAGCTGCTTCTATCTTCAAAAGCTTAGTCCTTCATATAGAAGTAAAAGAATTTATTGAGAGATCACTATGATCATGAACACTTGTTATATCGCATAATTAGTACAGAAGGTGGCCAGCCTTTAGTACTTGACAAGCAATTAAACAATAGATGGTATCCTACTAGGCTTCTATCACACAGATAGATAGTCATTTGGTAATACCTCCCCTTCTGGAAGGGTTGTTCTTCTCAGCTTATATGAAATGAAAAGGAGAGAAAAGAACGAACTGAAGAGAATTGTATATGTGAGAAAAAAAAATATACTGCCAACCTACCTCTGAACTATAGAGGTTTGATATAGGAGAACAAAACATATGCGTATATATATCAATATCAAGTATTATCGCATCGCATTTCACATGCTTAAATATTTTTGCTATTCCGTCCATCATTCTATGGTCCCATGCTCTTCCTCGAGCTTATACACAATCACCTTTGAAACTCCCTCGACATTGAAAATCGAATCTGGGATCTCATTCTAGACATCATCGTTACTAGAATTCTATGCTTGCATCGCAACCTTCCTCGTATAGTCATACGACCCTCTATTGATAAGGAGGAATAAATATTCAATAGGTAGATACTCTACTTAATTAGTCTATCAATGATAACTTATACACTACCACGACCCGATTAGTGGTACTTAATCTCAACATCCATTCCAATACAACTCTCATGGTTGTAATCAGCTCATTACTCGCAGAATCATTGCTGCATTACTATGGTCCACTACTGACCTACTGTCGTCATTCACATTCCATGAAATCTTAATATCTAACCATACGGAGTCCATACCTGTCGTATCAAATTCTTCTAAGGAGTTAACATAACCACCAATCATAATTCATGAAGAACACTCCAAACTCTGACGTACTTTCATGACATGAAGTAGATAAAATTGCAGAAGAGTTTCAGTCAAAGCAACGATAGCAGGTTAATACCATTCTTAATCGTATGCCTTAAATAGAAGACTTAACTCAAGGGTTCGTCTAGTCCTTTTTGAAACATGGTCCTGGCTTATCTCAAGATAGTATCTTCTGAGATAGATAGCCCGCTCATGGCGATTACACGAATTAAACCTTTACCAAACTACTATTACAGTTGGGTATTGCACAGTCATTAGAAGGAATGTCAATCTTCCAACCCATAATACAACCTTTACGGCTTCAACCATTATCACTGTATTCCTCTGGCATGAGCGCCTATAATTGCTCTCTTACACTTAAAGTGTCGGTCACCTCTTTAGCCTTTCCTGATAGTAAAATTTTCTTACAGTCAATGTCATTTTAACCACCTCCAAATAATTTTCTACCTCATTTCAATCACAGCTTATGTGAAGATGTTTTCCTTAAAATCAGATGAGTAAAAAAAAATATCACCATTTTTCCATAAGTTATTGCCTCAGTCTTTAGAGGTTAATCACTGTCACGACTGACTCTCAATCATACTTAGAACATCTTTTTATCTTAAGTCCTAATTGCCCTGAACAATTTCGACCATTACTGGTTCGATCCATACTTTCTCATGGTTTAACACGTGCCCCACTTGGCATCATTATAATTACGTCATATTTCCTTTATCAACATTTCTATTCTTGAGAATTTTGAATCTTACCTTTCTCCTTGTAAAACCTCTAAGGTTATCCTGGAATCGTTCCTCCTGTATTCCCTAATACAGGGCATATCAAGATACCATTTATTTATACCAGAATCATTGTCTATATACTTCTGAAAAAAATTTCTCCACTGATTCTTAAAGGTTGTTATTACCTTAATCCTTTCCAATTCATATTGTCAAAACTCATACTATCCCTATTAAGGGTGAAATGCCAACCTTTATGTATTTTCCTAGGATTCGTTTTAAGTTACCGATGTTCTATCCTTAATTACACCTTTAAAAAGGTACATGCATCCTTCCATGGATAAATCAAGTTATATATCCCTGATAAGGGTGTCTTATTCAATCATTCCCACCACGATAGTATATGCCTAATTTCACAATAACATCTGTATTCAAAATGAGGTCAATCAATATGGCCTCCAAAAGATAACAACGGTTATCCGCTTTTCTTGCCTAATTTGGTAACGATAACAAGGATGTTCTGGAAGATATTGGTCGTGTTCAACGTGAACCTCTTCTTAATAATTCCTTATTTACTTTTGTTGTTTATCTCAACAGTCACCTCAATGTTGGGATATCTTTCATACCTGGCGTCTCCCTTTCTGGGTATCGAGCCACCGGTCTCACATTTCACATTCTTGAAGGTCACTTCCTTCATCCAATTTTCCTAATTTCTTACTTCCTTGTCTCCTCAGTCTATCCGCGTCTCATTATTTATCCTTCGAATTATCTCAAGGTTTCCTCGAATCCTCCCAACTTACAGGGGATAAAATATATGTATCTCTTATGCCTTCAACCATCAATTTTACCTCATGGTGAATCACCCTCATCCTGACGAATGCATACTTTTCTATTTCTATTGCTACGAGTCTTTAGGGTATCCTCATACCCAACTCCCTTATCATACCTCAAACTCTATTGCCTTTATATTCCTTTCCACTTCAGTTTCTTTTTATTTTCCTTTCTCTTATCGTTATTTCATGAACCAACACAACATAAGCATTGATTTCAAACATCCCGTCATTTTGGATTCGTGTCCTCAGAACGAATCTTGATAACTTTTACAACTTAGATTCATAATTCATCATACTCGTCTGCCTTTGTTCTAGCTCTAAAGCTTTTACACTATCTCCATAACCTTGGGAAGTACTTTCCTAAAAACAATTGACTGAACTTAAATCAGTTTATTATAATCTCTCACTCCGTGCCTTCCTTGGCCTTTCACCAGCGGGTGGCCTCTCTCTTAGGAAGGTAAGTGGAAAAATAGTCTTTTGGACTTCGTCAATCATTTAGAATCTCAATTGATTCCTCTATTTCCTTTAGCCAGGCTCTTGCCTTGACTGGGTCAACTTGTTCCTTGGAACTCTGAGAGCTTAGCGACTTAAAGGTTCGGAAAGATTTTCTCACCGCATTGTTTCCTCAGGGTGGTGGTTGGGGATAATAGTCTAAGTTCTGTCTAGAAAGGTCCATGAATTGCCGTATAGGAGTACCGTTTCGGGTCTCCTTTCCTTACTCGACTTTCTGTTTCCTTAGTTTGAAATGTTTCATCCTTCTCCCATACTTGGGGTTATCTTATACGTTAAAATCCTCATTTTCCACTCCATTATGTTATGGGCTCCTTCTATCTTGATGGCGACCTCCCTGACTATCACGTTCAGGGTTTGCTCTAAATCTTATTCCTCAAACTAGCTTTCATCTAAGATTTCATCTTTAGGCTCTTGAACATTTGGAACCCAAATTCTGTAGGAATACCTCATTTTTCTCTTATCATCTTTCTTGGTATTAATCTCTTATCTATTTGTTGGCTCTCTGCCTTCATTCATCACTCTTTCTGGCACAATATGTTCTTTTCCAATAATTCGGGCTGTATTGCAATCTCAAACAGCTTTTCGGTACCGTCTCCGGTTACCTTCACTTCTATTTCCATTTTCTCAAAACCTCTTATAAACTCTCCAAAAGACATTATCATCTTGAGTCTCTCCTTTTTACTAAGGCCATCAGCCACCATATTGGCTTTCCCTGAATGATAAAGAATCTCCCAATCATAATTCTTGATTAGCTCTAACCGCCTCCTCTGGCGTATGTTGAGCTCTTTCTACGTAAAAATGTACTAGAGCTCCTATGGTTTGTGAATCTCGCACTTCTCTCCATACAAGTAGTGCCTCAAATCTTTAGGGCAAAACTATTGCCATGAGCCCAAGCTCATGGGTGGGGATATCGAATTTTAAATTCCCTTAATTGTCTTGACGCGTACGCGATTACCTTGTTGTGCTGTATAAGTAGCACCCTGATTCCTTATGCGAAGCGTCACTACACATCACAAAATCTCCTTTTCCATCCGGCAACGCCAACATAGGTGCCGTCACCAACCTTTGCTTCAGTTCTTGAAAGTTGTTCTCGCATTTCTCTGTCCATTCGAACTTCTCAGTCTTACGAGTAAGCCGCGTTAAAGGGGGCTACTATCTTTACAAACTTGAACGAACCTCCGGTAGTGACCGACCAATCCTACCTCTGGTAGTCGGCCTAACCATGGTCATTAATTCATCAGTGGTCCTTTATTCATTCTTTTAAGGATCCCCCACGGGATCCTCCTTAGCAACAATCCCTTCTAGGACAACATCCTCAACCGCTACATCCTCAATATGAACATCATCCGATCTCGCGTTAGGACGCTCTATCGGATCCATAATCTGATCTCCAATAAGTAATAAAACATCATCGCGTTGTTGCTCCTCAACCTCAGGGTTCGGAGTCCCACTACCATCTACGATAACGAACTACGCTTCTATCATGATATTTATAAGGGTTCCCATAAGGGTTTTAACTTTCAGTACTACGTTAGGTAGCCCGACTATGAACTTGGCAAGAGTTCTTATCATCTTAGTGAACTTATTATCTTAACGTCACATCATCTCTGAGGTTTATAACGCTTAGCTCTGATACCATTTCTGTAACACCCCCAAATCCGGGGTCGGGGATCCGGGTTGTCACGAGTTCCATTTCCCTTAATAACACCCAATCTTAATAAATAATCAAGTACTCTGTACTGTGACCCCACAATAAACACACACACCACAAATTATAGTCTCAGAGATGAATACCAAAAATAACATAAGTCATGTTATTCCACAATTATAAGTCATTACACCTCAAAAGGGTTTCTGAATACATTTACATATTCTTTGCCATTATTACAATTCATAATATACATAAGTCTGGTACATCATTAGTTGAAAACTTAGCCTATTGGTAATTTCTACCTCAGCTACAACGGCCTCAACGCTTCCAGAAAGCTGCGGAACGTTTCCTATCCGCTTGCGAATTGGGAGCTTGGTCCTGTTCATCTTATCTATCTGATGTTGTGTGATGAAAGAAGAAAGCAAGGGTGAGCAACAAGCCCACCGAAATAATATGTATAATAATTTACAATATATGAGCGTTCTCATAGTACTCAAGAAAGTCTTGGTTAAGAAGAAATGAACCAAGTTGATATCTTAACGCGACCAAGTCGCAAAATATTTAGTATATACATACATATATACTTTTCACAATCTTTGAAATCCTCTTACATGTATAATATACACAGAGTTCCAGTTTATAACTGTATAAAAATATCGTTGCAAGGTGATCTCATATATCTAACCTTGTCTCAACGTTTTTCTGAAAATCTTTGACATGCACAAGATAATCATTTACTAGATATAAGTTTAAAAGATGAAGTTACAAGATACTCCAATATACTTATATCTTTTCCGAATACTACTTGAACTACTACCGTTCAATGTATAAATAGTTCATCCCATAGATTAAGCTACAAGACAAAACTTGTATAGAATCATTCTTTAAAATATCATCAAAATAAAATGAAGTTATGAGATACTTCATTTGATGCACACATTATTTTGAAAACTTGACCCTGCCAACACTCAACAATCGCCCAACCGTAGCCTTTCTATCGAAGTGCTCTGGGTAGTGTTGCAGAAATATCCAATTGGATGATGAACTCATTAAGGGAGTTTTCCGCGCCAGGAAGACCACTTACGATGATCAGTCGTAGTAGTGCAACCCCACCATTTTCTACATGTAGAGGAGAACCTGTCGGATTTACTTGTCAACCGAACACTGAACTCATAAGGAATGGACCGCCTTAGCAGAACTTCCAGGCCATTTGGGCCAATATAATACTGCTGGGCCGGCGCTACTCGACCACTTACGCCACTCCTAGTTCAGATGAAATCCATGACTCTGAAACGTAAAGCTCGTCCCCACTTTCCCCAAGTAGAAACTTGTTGATACGGCTCCACCAAGAAGTCGTATCTAGTTGGAAAGGAAAACTCACCGATATTTCCCAGGCGATGCCTGTTAATGGATTAACTTGTTCCAAGAATTTTACTTCCCGAGTGTTGGGTAAGTAATCAAAATTCTTTTATCAAGACATCAACCTTGTTGCGAATATAAAACACACCACAGAGCCGGATCCCTCAGGTTTTGAGCGAGTATTTAAATCCCCTTCGAAAGGAGGATCTTAAATATAAAAATGAGTTTTGGGATCCGCTCTAATCATTTTGAAGACTCGCAAAACATTTTTAAGAATGTTTGGAGTGATGATGATTTAACAAAATAAATCAGTCCCAATATATTAGAAAATATCTGAATATTATTATTTAAATAATATTCCCATAAAGAATAATCTTTATAAAAATAATTGAAGTAGATGTTGTAAAACTTATACTTGAAATGACTATTAAATAACCAAAGATATACTTATACGAAAGTAATATCTTTATTTGAATAATCAAAAGTAAGTTTGATTATCGAAACATTATTCTTTAATAAAATAAAGAATATATCTCAGCAAATAATCGGAGTCATAGATCCTCAAATGAATATTCAAATAATATTCAATAAATAAAATAAGCTGAGTCATAAGCCCTCGAATGAATATTCGAAGTAATATTCAATAAATAAATAAGCTGAGTCATAAGCCCTCGAATGAATATTCGAAATAATATTCAATAAATAAAATAAGCCGAGTCATAAGCCCTCGAATGAATATTCGAAATAATATTCAATAAATAAATAACCTGAGTCATAAATCCTCGAATGAATATTCAAATAATATTCATTAAATAAAATAAAGTTATCGAATAAACCTTATTCGATCAATATTTTTGAAAACTATATCCATATATATATAAATATATATATAATATACTCGGGAGCATCGACTCCCGGTTTAGAAAATGTTCGCCTTTGGGTCCCCTATACTAAGGGTATACGCAACTACTGCTTATCTCTAGCATAGGTATTATGCAACTAATAAACATTTGAACCAAAAGATATATAAATCAAGAATACGAAACATGCATGCATATATACCATATCACATGCTCCAATATATCGTAAGAATTTGCTCATAACAAATATGCATTTATCACAAGATCATGCATATACACATATACATCACAACAACAGTTTATACGGGTAGAAAACTTGCCTGAGCGACAGGGGGTTACAAATGGCTCGGGATGAGTCTGGTAACCTATAAACAACATGTGTGTTGGAATTAAACCAAAGTCACTTGTATATCTATACTTTAACCAAATTAGACTCTAACGCTCGCTTTGCGCTTACTGATTTTTTTAAGTCACTCGAGTACCCTCGGCTCCACCATTTTTAATAATTTAACCATTACAAGTTTTAAGGCGATTCCTTTGCGAGTGTCTTACCAACTGCCTATTACACTTTACATAAATGTTTCATACTCCAATTAGTCCTTTAAGGTCTTTATCCTATGTTTCAAAGTAAGGAGAGGGGTAATGGTTCGTTCGCGAAACGTCGTTACTTAAAATGGTCGTTTCTCCTAAACCGTACATCGGAATCAAACGAACCACATATCAAAACGAAGCTCGTAACATGAACTATCTAAACATGGTAATGGTCAAAACCTAGCAGGAAGTTATCGGGTCCTAATGTTATGAACAAAAGCAGTCTAAAGTAAATCGGACATTACGACGACTATGTTTACGCGATTTCCCAAATTTATACCATTCCAAAACAATCACCAATCAACCCCAATCCATTCATACAACCAAAGTCCATCCATATCACACTACAACAGCCCCCAAAACCTCAAGTTCTCCAATTTATGTTATTCTCAATCATGAATTTAAAACTATACTTAAGTCCTTTACTAATCAACAAGTTTCAACATTCAATTCACTACAACTCCAACCCAAACACTAAACCTACAAGCATTAAGCTACTATTTTACCATAACAACCAAAATCATCCTAATATACAAAGTAAATCTAGGGTTTGGAGATGATATACCTTCCTTGAAGTGATGTGAGTAGCTAGGAAGCCTTAAGAAGCCTTGAGATGTCTTAGGGATGCTTGGATCTTAAAGGAAAAACAAGAAAAATAAAGTTAAAAATCTTGAAATCACTATTCATTATCTTCTTCATTGATTCCTTGGAGAATATTGTGAATGATTTGGAGGCTTAAACTTATAGAATAGCCATAACTATGCATAAGGAGTACTAGATAATTATCATACCAATTTAGGAAGCTTGGAACTTGAATTTTGAAAATTCTTCTTCTTGAAATGAAGAAAAGCCGAGAGCTCCTTGGTTGAAGAAGAAATGATTTTGTGTTTTGCTTTGTTTTGTTTTGGTTGGTTGATTTTCTTTTGATTTGTTTTGGTTAATTACCTTTTTAACCTTGAACTTTGTGTGGTTTTAAATCATCCAACAATTCCTTCCCTTATGTCATGCTTATGTCATCATGTGATGTAACCCTCCCCTCTTTGTCCTCTTCTAATTGGTTGGATGACATCATCCCCTCTAATCTCTTTGATTAGCTTCTAATTACTTGGCTAATGACCGCTGATCTGTTATACGGTTCGCTTAACTTTCATTTTCGTTTATCGTTTGAGGGATCATACCCGGGATCTTATTACTTAGGTTACCTTAACCTTTCTCAATACATTATATTCCTTTTTATGATCCTCTATTAAAATCCTTGAATTTAAATCCTTTTTATCCTGTTACCTTATACTCAATTCTTTCGATATCTGGTGGATTTTCGGGAAAAATCAAAAGGTTCAAATTTGGATTCTGACGATCTTTACATACACTTATATATCATATAGAGTACCAATAAAATCTCAGAATATCCATAAAAGAAACCCTACATAGTGTGGCATGAACAGTTTTCTTATTCAGCAATATCAGCAAAAACACTATTCATAAGGGTTACAAAAAGTTCAAAATTTTGGGGTTATTACAGTCTCCCCTCCTTAAAAGGATTCCGTCCCGGAATCAAATAGAAAACAAATGGGGGTACTTCTCTAGCATTGCGCTCTCTAGTTCCCAAGTTGATTCTTCCACATTATGATTCTGCCATAGCACTCTGACTAGCTTGATCACCTTGTTCCGAAGCACCTGCTCCTTCTTATCTATAATCCTTACTGGTTTCTCCACGTAAGTCAGATCTGGTTGCATATCCACATGCTCGTACTCCACTATGTGTCTGGCATCCCGATGATACTTCCTTAGCATTGATATATGGAACACATTATGAACTTGTTGTAGGTTCGGGGCTAAGGCTAGCTCGTAAGCCAACTTCCCAATCCGTCTTAGTATCTCAAAAGGTCCAATGTATCTTGGGCTTAGTTTTCCTTTCTTTCCGAATCTCATTAACCCCTTCCAAGGGGATACTTTTAGTAGTACTAAGTCCCCTACTTCATACTCCTTATCCTTTCGGGCTAGGTCTGCATATTTCTTCTGTCTGTCTTGGGCTGCTACCAGCCGTCCTCTGATGAGATCCACTATGTCTTTGGTCCTTTGGACCACCTCGGGTCTGAGCATCTTCCGCTCTCCTACTTCATCCCAGTATAAGGGAGATCGACACCTTCTTCCGTACAGGGCCTCATAAGGTGGCATTCCGATGCTAGCATGAAAGCTATTGTTATAAGAAAACTCGATCAACGGCAAGTGATCATCCCAACTTCCTTTAAAGTCTATTGCACAGACTCTCAACATATCCTCTAGTGTCTGGATGGTCCTTTCACTCTGCCCATCCGTCTGGGGATGGTACGCGGTACTCATTTTTAACTTGGTCCCCGCACATTCTTGAAAGCTCCTCCAAAATATGGAGTTGAACCTGGGGTCTCGGTCTGAGACAATGGACGCTGGGACTCCATGTCGCGTCACTATTTCCTTAAGGTAAATGTCCACCAGTCTATCGACTGTGTATCTCTCATTGATAGGAATGAAATAAGCTGACTTTGTCAGTCGGTCTATCATCACCCATATGGCATCATGGTTGGCTTTCGTCCTTGGTAAACCGACAACAAAATCCATGGCTATCTGTTCCCATTTCCATTCGGGAATCTCCAGGGGTCGTAAAAGTCCACTGGGTCTCAGGTGCTCTGCCTTTACTCTTTGGCACGTCAAACATTTGCTTACCCATTCTACTACGTCCCTCTTCATGTTGGGCCACCAGTAATATTCCTTCAAATCCCTATACATCTTGGTGCTTCCCGGGTGAATGGAATACCTTGAACTATGACTTTCATCCAAAATCTCATCTTTAAGCTCTTGAACGTTCGGAACCCAAATCCGGTAGGAGTACCTCATTATCCCTTTTATCATCTTTCTCATTATGGATCTCTTCTCCAGTCATTGACTCTCTGCCTTCATTCATTATTTTCTCTTGGCACAATCTGATCTGTTCTAATAACTCTGGCTGCATTGAGATCTCAAACAGCTTTTCAGTTCCGGTTCCGGTTACCTTTACTTCTATTTCCATTCTTTCGTAATCCCTGATTAATTCCTCCGAAGTCATTATCATTATGAGCCTTTCCTTCCTACTGAGGGCGTCAGCCACCATATTGGCTTTCCCCGGATGATAGAGAATCTCACAATCATAGTCCTTGATTAGTTCTAACCATCTCCTCTGGCGCATGTTGAGCTCTTTCAGCGTAAATATGTACTTGAGGCTCTTATGGTCTGTGAAAATCTCGCACTTCTCTCCATACAAGTAGTGCCTCCAAATTTTTAGGGCAAAAACTATAGCCGCAAGCTCAAGGTCATGAGTAGGATATCTAATCTCGTATTCCTTCAGTTGTCTCGACGCATACACAATCACTTTACCGTGCTGCATAAGCACACACCCTAATCCTTTGTGCGACGCGTCACTATATATCACAAAATCTCCTTTTCCGTCTGGCAATGCCAACACCGGAGCCGTTACCAACCTTTTCTTTAATTCCTGAAAACTGTTCTCGCATTTCTCCGTCCATTCAAACTTCTCTGTCTTACGAGTAAGTCGTGTCAAAGGGGCTGCGATCTTCGCAAAGTCTTGTACAAATCTACGATAGTAGCCGGCCCATCCTATGAAACTCCTTACCTCTGTGGGTGTGGTTGGCCTTTCCCAATTTGAGACCGCCTCTATCTTGGAGGGGTCGACCAATACTCCTTCTTTATTGATCACATGTCCTAAAAACTGTACTTCATTCTTCCAGAATTCACACTTCGAGAATTTGGCATATAACTGTTCCTCTCTGAGTATTCCTAGAGCCATCTTCAAATGCTCTGCGTGTTCTGCCTCAGTCCTTGAGTAGATTAAAATATCATCGATAAAAACTATCACACACTTGTCCAAGTACTTCTTAAATACTCTGTTCATTAAATCCATAAAAGCTGCTGGGGCGTTGGTTAATCCAAAGGACATTACCAAGAACTCATAGTGCCCATACCTGGTACGGAACGCTGTCTTGGAAATATCTTCGGGTTTAATCTTTAGTTGGTGATATCCAGTTCTCAGGTCAATCTTGGAAAAATAAGCAGCATCCTTTAGCTGGTCGAACAGATCGTCTATTCTAGGTAACGGGTACCTGTTCTTTATGGTTAGCTTGTTCAACTCTCGATAGTCGATGCACAGCCTCATGCTCCCATCTTTCTTCTTAACAAATAACACTGGTGCTCCTCACGGAGACACACTGGGTCTTTTCATACCCTTATCCAAGAGTTCCTGCAATTGGGTAGCTAATTCCTTCATTTCTAACGGGGCTAACCGGTAAGGTGCTTTTAAAACTAGCGCCGTCCCTGGGGCCAACTCAATCGCAAATTCAATCACTCTATCGGGTGGTAATACCGGAAGATCTTGTGGGAATACATCTTCAAATTCGTTGACTACTGGAATATATGGTAAGTTGGGCACCTCCTTTTGCGTGTCTACCACATAGGCTAGGTAAGCCTCGTTTCCTTTTCGTAGCATCCTTCTGTCCTGGGCCATAGTCAAAAATTTATGCGTCTGCCTCTTTCCTCTAAATATAACTTCTTTCTTTCCTGGGATATTTAACTTAACTTTCTTCCCCTTACAGTCTATCTGAGCATCATTGCTAGATAGCCAGTCCATTCCCAAAATTATATCAAATTCCCCTAACTTAAAAGGAATCAGATCAACACTGAAAGATTGTTCCCCTATGCCTAACTCACAGGCGGGGTGAATCAGATTAACAAGAATAACTTCATGGTTGGCTATTTCTACTTGTAAGGGCTCTATCAAGGGTTCAGCTTTAAGTCTTAATTTACGCGCAAAGTCCCTTGATATAAAAGATTTAGTTGCTCCTGAATCAAATAAAACGTTTGCACTGACTGAATTTAGAGAAAGGGTACCTGCTATCACATCTGAATCTTTCATAGCATCCTGGACTGTCATGTTGAAAGTCCTTGCAGTAGGTGGCTTATTACAAGCAGCCCTGCTTGCTCCCGAAGCTGCTGGTTTATTCATTGGGCATTCCCTCTTCCAATGACCCGGGCGTCCACACTGATGACAAGTGGTGGTTGGGCGGGTAATGGGGGTTGGCGAAGTGCACTTGTCCGAATAGTGACCCTCTCGACCACACTTGAAGCAGATTATCGGCTTTCCTTTACACTCCCCAGAATGCATCCTTCCACAAGTGTTACAGGCTGACAATGGGGGTCGAGACTGGTTGGAATAGGACATTCTGGACTTTTGTCCGTTCTGGCTCACATTTACACTCATTGGCCGCTTAAACCCAATGTCCTTTCCCGGTAGGGACACTGCTCCCCTATTAACTCTAGTTGGGAAGTTCCTTCCTGTGGAACCTCCACCCATGCTCATACTTTTCCTCTTTATTCCCTTCTTCTCTCTTTCCTTCTGCATCTGTTCACTTCCGGCTTCTACAATTGTTGCCTTTTGCACCAGAGTGGCATAATCAGTAAGCTCAAGGATTGCCACCCTATTCTGAATCCATGGTTTCAGTCCCTGCTGAAACCTCCTAGCTTTCTTTTCCTCGGTGCTCACAAACTCCGGCACAAACCTTGATAACTCAGTAAATTTCGCTTCGTACTCTGCTACAGATAAGTTATTCTGCTTTAGCTCCAAGAACTTGAGCTCCATCTGGTTTTCCATAAACCTCGGGAAATATTTTCCCAGAAATAACTGATTGAATCTTTCCCAGGTTATAATAGCATCTGTCTCCATGTTTTTTTTGGCCTCCCACCAGTAGTTAGCCTCTCCTTTCAGAAGGTAGATAGCAAATACAGTCTTCTGTGCCTCATCAATACTCAGAATCTCAAAGGATTTCTCCATTTCCTTTAACCATGCCCTTGCCTCAACTGGGTCAGCTGATCCGTGGAACTCAGGGGGCTTAAGGGACTTAAAATCCCTGAAAGAGTTTGCCACAACATTGTTATTTCCTTGAGGGGGTGGGTTGGGTTGACGTTCCAAGTTCTGCCTTAGTAGTTGCATGAACTGGCCCATGGGATCTATGCCTGGGTTTGGTATTGGTTGCTCAACCTCAGTTTCTCCTTCCTCAGCCTCTATCTCAAATCCCTCAACATCATATATTTCCTCTTCCTCTTCATACAAGGAGTCATCCTGTTCCACATAATCCTCATCTTCCTCTTCACTGTGTTCCTGGTTCCTATCATCCTGGTTATGGCTTCCCTGGTCCTCAGACCCAGGGTTCGCCCTAGTTCCAATCTTTCTTGGCGGCATGATACTAATAAAAAAAATTATTGGGAAAAATTCAACGTTAGGTCACAATCATACACAACATTGTGCCTTGCATAGCTCTATAATGGGGATAATGTATCTCACAATTCTATTATATTATGACAGTTCTAATAAGAAGTGCAGTAATAATAATGATAAAAACAGTGATCTCGTCACTAAGGAATTGAACCGAAAGGAAACAAATATATACATAATGCGAGAAATACATAGTTTGATATGGTCAAAAGTACAACAGTGCTATAGCCATCTGTCCCAAAAGTGATACACAAGAGTCTATTTGTCTAGTCAGAAAAAGGGATGCTATATACAAGTCAACTATCCCGGAAAATTGGCTCTTACTAAGGCCTCGACTAACTAGACAACTAGACTATGCCATCGTCAGTCCTGAATCACACACCGGAGCGGGTCAGCTCTCATACCCTTTCCATTGCACGAAGGAAGATATAGTCGGCCTGCCGCCTGGAGATCCTACCATGCCTGTCCCCATGGAGCGATCTGAGTCTCGCTCGGGACGTGAGCTCTATCCCCGTCAGCTCCCTCCTCAAGGATCGGGGTATAGCAGCCCTGGTCTCATAAGCTCGGGTACGCCTACCCGCCCTCTCCGCATCCAACTCCCTCCTGACCTCATCCAGCCGGGCCTCAGTAACGGCCACTCGGGTCCTCAGTACATCCTGAACATAGCCGTGGGCTAACAAAGACTGCCTATGGGCAGGGTCGAGAGGTGGTGAATCCGGAGCCGCTGGGGGTGCCTCCTCGGTCTGCCTAGGCTCGGGAGTATCAGTCTCAGAGCTGTCATCATAAGTGCTCCAGGATGGTAGTGGAGGGGTAGGAGCTCTGACCACAGGAAGTGAGTGTAAAGGGGTACCAGTGTACACTACCATAGCTCCGACATGCTCCTCAGCCACTGGGACCTCATCTGGGTCCTCCTCATCTGAAATCGCAATAACCTCTATCTCTGACTCCTCTGAGGGGTCCTCCTCCTCCATCTCCTCCTCCTCAGGCTCCTCCTGATCCTCGGCATCTAGCAGTGCCTCATCATGCTCACGCTCGAACATCGCTGGGTCCTCTATCTCAGGCGCCTACACATTAAACGAGCTAAGTTACAATCATGATACTTATAAGGGTTCCCGTTAGGGTTTTAACTGTCAGCGCTACTTTAATTAGTCCGACCATGAACTTGGCAAGAGTTCTTATTATCTTTGTGAGTTTATTATAATCTCGTCGCATCATCTCTGAGGTTTATAACGCTTCGCTCTGATACCATTTATGTAACACCCCCAGATCCGGGGTCAGGGATCCGGGTCGTCACGGTCTTTCTTTCCACAATATCACTTCACTTAATTAATAACAGTTAACCTTATGCTGTGACCCCATACTAACACACACCATAACCCGTTATAGTCTCAGAGATGAAATTGAAATAGGTACAAGTCTTTGAATCCACAATTTAAAAGTTATTACAACCCAAAATGATTACTTGATAAGTTTACAATTAATTGCCATTATCTGCCACAAGTTATAATTATACATAATTGATTCCCAAAAGTAGAAGGTCTGATCTACAGATAGATCTACCTCTGCAGCTATAGCAGCTATGATCTCAACGGGAAGGCGCGGGGCGCTTCCCACGCTCTTGCGCTGGGTCTGCTTGAGTCTGGCCATCCTTCCTAACTGTTGTTGTGTGATGAAGAAATAAAGCAAGAGTGAGCATTACAGCTCGCAAGATAATATATAGTGTAAACAATAACGCAAGCATCTAAATGGATAACTTGCTGGAAACCTTTATCAGGTGAAAGATAATTACTTACTGGATATAAGCAAAAACAAGGGATGAAGTTACCAATTACTTCACTATACTTATATCATTTATAAGGCTACTTGAACTACCACTGTTCAAAGTAATATAGGTTTCAAAAGGTCATCCCATAGATGAGACCACAAGTTAAGACTTGAATAGATTCAATCTTTGAAATATTATTGAATGAAATAAAGTTACGAGATACTTTATTTAGTCCCGATATATATATATATATTCACATATATATCTCTTAAACATTTCCAGGAACCTCTGTTATGTAAAGTATGAACAGAGTTTGTAACATCCAATGAATTTTGGAAAGGAAAAGAATTTTGGCATAAACCCGATATCTTGCTGATCAGGCAAAGATACCAATAAGTAACCTTTTCTACTAGACTACCACCCAGCCACTTACACTTTGATAGACCGTACCCCAGCCTGTCGCTTATGCCGACTCAATTAGAGGGACTTACTTCCCGAACGTTGGGCAAGTAATCAAATTGTTTTCTCAATACAGGTGCCACGTTGCGAATGTAAAATACACCACAGAGCCGGATCCCCCAGGTTTTGAGTGAGTATTTAAATCTCCTTCGAAAGGAGGATCTTAAATATAAAAGAATGAGTTTTGGGATCCGCCCTAACTTTTAGAAATCATTTTGAAGACTCGAAAACATTTTTAAGAATGTTTGGAGTACTGCTGATTTATTAAAATAAATCAGTCCCGATATATTAGAAATATCTGAATATTATTATTTAAATAATATTCTCATAAAGATAATCCTTATAAAAATAATCGAAGTAGAAGTTTAAAAACTTATACTTGAAATGAATAATAATTAACCAAAGATATACTTATACGAAAGTACGATCTTTATTTGAATAATCGAAAATAAGTTTAATTAACGAAACATTATTCTTTAATAAAATAAAGAATATTATTAAATAATAAGCGGAGTCATAATACCTCGAATGAATATTATAAATATATATATATATATATATATGTATAATATACTCGGGAGCATCGACTCCCGGTTTAGAAAATGTTCGCCTTTCGGTCCCCTATACTAAGGGTATACGCAACTACTGCTTATCTCTAGCATAGGTATTATGCAACTAATAAGCATTTGAACCAACAGATATATAAATCAAGAATACGAAACAGGCATGCATATATACCATATCACATGCTCCAATATATCACAAGAATTTGCTGATAACAAATATGCATTTATCACAAGATCATGCATATACACATATACATCACAACAACAGTTTATACGGGTAGAAAACTTGTCTGAGCGACTGGGGGTTACAAATGGCTTGGGACGAGTCTGGTAACCTATAAACAACATGTGTGTTGGAATTAAACCAAAGTCACTTGTAAATCTATACTTTAACCAAATTAGACTCTAACGCTCGCTTTGCGCTTACTGATTCTCTTAAGTCACTCGAGTACCCTCGGCTCCACCATTTTTAATAATTTAACCATTACGAGTTTTAAGGCGATTCCTTCGCGAGTGTCTTACCAACTGCCTATTACACTTTACATAAATGTTTCATACTCCAATTAGTCTTTAAGGTCTTTATCCTATGTTTCAAAGTAAGGCGATGGGTAATGGTTCGTTCGCGAAACGTCGTTACTTAAAACGGTCGTTTCTCCTAAACCGTACATCGGAATCAAACGAACCACATATCGAAACGAAGCTCGTAACATGAACTATCTAAACATGGAAATGGTCAAAACCTAGCAGGGAGTTATCGGGTCCTAATGTTATGAACAAAAGCAGTCTAAAGTAAATCGGACATTACGACGGCTATGTTTACGCGATTTCCCAAATTTATACAATTCCAAAACAATCACCAATCAACCCCAATCCATTCATACAACCAAAGTCCATCCATATCACACTACAACAGCCCCCAAAACCTCAAGTTCTCCAATTTATGTTATTCTCAATCATGAATTTAAAACTATACTTAAGTCCCTTACTAATCAACAAGTTTCAACATTCAATTCACTACAACTCCAACCCAAACACTAAACCTACAAGCATTAAGCTACTCTTTTACCATAACAACCAAAATCATCCTAATATACAAAGTAAATCTAGGGTTTGGAGATGATATACCTTCCTTGACGTGATGTGAGTAGCTAGGAAGCCTTAAGAAGCCTTGAGATGTCTTAGGGATGCTTGGATGTTAAAGGAAAAACAAGAAAAATCAAGTTAAAAATCTTGAAATCACTATTCATTATCTTCTTCATTGATTCCTTGGAGAATATTGTGAATGATTTGGAGGCTTAAACTTATAGAATAGCTATAACTATGCATAAGGAGTACTAGATAATTATCATACCAATTTAGGAAGCTTGGAACTTGAATTTTGAAAATTCTTCTTCTTGAAATGAAGAAAAGCCGAGAGCTCCTTGGTTGAAGAAGAAATGATTTTGTGTTTTGCTTTGTTTTGTTTTGGTTGGTTGATTTTCTTTTGATTTGTTTTGGTTAATTACCTTTTTAACCTTGAACTTTGTGTGGTTTTAAATCATCCAACAATTCCTTCCCTTATGTCATGCTTATGTCATCATGTGATGTAACCCTCCCCTCTTTGTCCTCTTCTAATTGGTTGGATGACATCATCCCCTCTAATCTCTTTGATTAGCTTCTAATTACTTGGCTAATGACCGCTGATCTGTTATACGGTTCGCTTAACTTTCATTTTCGTTTATCGTTTGAGGGATCATACCCGGGATCTTATTACTTAGGTTACCTTAACCTTTCTCAATACATTATATTCCTTTTTATGATCCTCTATTAAAATCCTTGAATTTAAATCCTTTTTATCCTGTTACCTTATACTCAATTCTTTCGATATCTGGTGGATTTTCGGGAAAAATCAAAAGGTTCAAATTTGGATTCTGACGATCTTTACATACACTTATATATCATATAGAGTACCAATAAAATCTCAGAATATCCATAAAAGAAACCCTACATAGTGTGGCATGAACAGTTTTCTTATTCAGCAATATCAGCAAAAACACTATTCATAAGGGTTACAAAAAGTTCAAAATTTTGGGGTTATTACAGTCTCCCCTCCTTAAAAGGATTCCGTCCCGGAATCAAATAGAAAACAAATGGGGGTACTTCTCTAGCATTGCGCTCTCTAGTTCCCAAGTTGATTCTTCCACATTATGATTCTGCCATAGCACTCTGACTAGCTTGATCACCTTGTTCCGAAGCACCTGCTCCTTCTTATCTATAATCCTTACTGGTTTCTCCACGTAAGTCAGATCTGGTTGCATATCCACATGCTCGTACTCCACTATGTGTCTGGCATCCCGATGATACTTCCTTAGCATTGATATATGGAACACATTATGAACTTGTTGTAGGTTCGGGGCTAAGGCTAGCTCGTAAGCCAACTTCCCAATCCGTCTTAGTATCTCAAAAGGTCCAATATATCTTGGGCTTAGTTTTCCTTTCTTTCCGAATCTCATTAACCCCTTCCAAGGGGATACTTTTAGTAGTACTAAGTCCCCTACTTCATACTCCTTATCCTTTCGGGCTAGGTCTGCATATTTCTTCTGTCTGTCTTGGGCTGCTACCAGCCGTCCTCTGATGAGATCCACTATGTCTTTGGTCCTTTGGACCACCTCGGGTCTGAGCATCTTCCGCTCTCCTACTTCATCCCAGTATAAGGGAGATCGACACCTTCTTCCGTACAGGGCCTCATAAGGTGGCATTCCGATGCTAGCATGAAAGCTATTGTTATAAGAAAACTCGATCAACGGCAAGTGATCATCCCAACTTCCTTTAAAGTCTATTGCACAGACTCTCAACATATCCTCTAGTGTCTGGATGGTTCTTTCACTCTGCCCATCCGTCTGGGGATGGTACGCGGTACTCATTTTTAACTTGGTCCCCGCACATTCTTGAAAGCTCCTCCAAAATCTGGAGTTGAACCTGGGGTCTCGGTCTGAGACAATGGACGCTGGGACTCCATGTCGCGTCACTATTTCCTTAAGGTAAATGTCCACCAGTCTATCGACTGTGTATCTCTCATTGATAGGAATGAAATAAGCTGACTTTGTCAGTCGGTCTATCATCACCCATATGGCATCATGGTTGGCTTTCGTCCTTGGTAAACCGACAACAAAATCCATGGCTATCTGTTCCCATTTCCATTCGGGAATCTCCAGGGGTCGTAAAAGTCCACTGGGTCTCTGGTGCTCTGCCTTTACTCTTTGGCACGTCAAATATTTGCTTACCCATTCTGCTACGTCCCTCTTCATGTTGGGCCACCAGTAATATTCCTTCAAATCCCTATACATCTTGGTGCTTCCCGGGTGAATGGAATACCTTGAACTATGGCTTTCATCCAAAATCTCATCTTTAAGCTCTTGAACGTTCGGAACCCAAATCCGGTAGGAGTACCTCATTATCCCTTTTATCATCTTTCTCATTATGGATCTCTTCTCCAGTCATTGACTCTCTGCCTTCATTCATTATTTTCTCTTGGCACAATCTGATCTGTTCTAATAACTCTGGCTGCATTGAGATCTCAAACAGCTTTTCAGTTCCGGTTCCGGTTACCTTTACTTCTATTTCCATTCTTTCGTAATCCCTGATTAATTCCTCCGAAGTCATTATCATTATGAGCCTTTCCTTCCTACTGAGGGCGTCAGCCACCATATTGGCTTTCCCCGGATGATAGAGAATCTCACAATCATAGTCCTTGATTAGTTCTAACCATCTCCTCTGGCGCATGTTGAGCTCTTTCAGCGTAAATATGTACTTGAGGCTCTTATGGTCTGTGAAAATCTCGCACTTCTCTCCATACAAGTAGTGCCTCCAAATTTTTAGGGCAAAAACTATAGCCGCAAGCTCAAGGTCATGAGTAGGATATCTAATCTCGTATTCCTTCAGTTGTCTCGACGCATACACAATCACTTTACCGTGCTGCATAAGCACACACCCTAATCCTTTGTGCGACGCGTCACTATATATCACAAAATCTCCTTTTCCGTCTGGCAATGCCAACACCGGAGCCGTTACCAACCTTTTCTTTAATTCCTGAAAACTGTTCTCGCATTTCTCCGTCCATTCAAACTTCTCTGTCTTACGAGTAAGTCGTGTCAAAGGGGCTGCGATCTTCGCAAAGTCTTGTACAAATCTACGATAGTAGCCGGCCCATCCTATGAAACTCCTTACCTCTGTGGGTGTGGTTGGCCTTTCCCAATTTGAGACCGCCTCTATCTTGGAGGGGTCGACCAATACTCCTTCTTTATTGATCACATGTCCTAAAAACTGTACTTCATTCTTCCAGAATTCACACTTCGAGAATTTGGCATATAACTGTTCCTCTCTGAGTATTCCTAGAGCCATCTTCAAATGCTCTGCGTGTTCTGCCTCAGTCCTTGAGTAGATTAAAATATCATCGATAAAAACTATCACACACTTGTCCAAGTACTTCTTAAATACTCTGTTCATTAAATCCATGAAAGCTGCTGGGGCGTTGGTTAATCCAAAGGACATTACCAAGAACTCATAGTGCCCATACCTGGTACGGAACGCTGTCTTGGAAATATCTTCGGGTTTAATCTTTAGTTGGTGATATCCAGTTCTCAGGTCAATCTTGGAAAAATAAGCAGCATCCTTTAGCTGGTCGAACAGATCGTCTATTCTAGGTAACGGGTACCTGTTCTTTATGGTTAGCTTGTTCAACTCTCGATAGTCGATGCACAGCCTCATGCTCCCATCTTTCTTCTTAACAAATAACACTGGTGCTCCTCACGGAGACACACTGGGTCTTTTCATACCCTTATCCAAGAGTTCCTGCAATTGGGTAGCTAATTCCTTCATTTCTAACGGGGCTAACCGGTAAGGTGCTTTTAAAACTAGCGCCGTCCCTGGGGCCAACTCAATCGCAAATTCAATCACTCTATCGGGTGGTAATACCGGAAGATCTTGTGGGAATACATCTTCAAATTCGTTGACTACTGGAATATATGGTAAGTTGGGCACCTCCTTTTGCGTGTCTACCACATAGGCTAGGTAAGCCTCGTTTCCTTTTCGTAGCATCCTTCTGTCCTGGGCCATAGTCAAAAATTTATGCGTCTGCCTCTTTCCTCTAAATATAACTTCTTTCTTTCCTGGGATATTTAACTTAACTTTCTTCCCCTTACAGTCTATCTGAGCATCATTGCTAGATAGCCAGTCCATTCCCAAAATTATATCAAATTCCCCTAACTTAAAAGGAATCAGATCAACACTGAAAGATTGTTCCCCTATGCCTAACTCACAGGCGGGGTGAATCAGATTAACAAGAATAACTTCATGGTTGGATATTTCTACTTGTAAGGGCTCTATCAAGGGTTCAGCTTTAAGTCTTAATTTACGCGCAAAGTCCCTTGATATAAAAGATTTAGTTGCTCCTGAATCAAATAAAACGTTTGCACTGACTGAATTTAGAGAAAGGGTACCTGCTATCACATCTGAATCTTTCATAGCATCCTGGACTGTCATGTTGAAAGTCCTTGCAGTAGGTGGCTTATTACAAGCAGCCCTGCTTGCTCCCGAAGCTGCTGGTTTATTCATTGGGCATTCCCTCTTCCAATGACCCGGGCGTCCACACTGATGACAAGTGGTGGTTGGGCGGGTAATGGGGGTTGGCGAAGTGCACTTGTCCGAATAGTGACCCTCTCGACCACACTTGAAGCAGATTATCGGCTTTCCTTTACACTCCCCAGAATGCATCCTTCCACAAGTGTTACAGGCTGACAATGGGGGCCGAGACTGGTTGGAATAGGACATTCTGGACTTTTGTCCGTTCTGGCTCACATTTACACTCATTGGCCGCTTAAACCCAATGTCCTTTCCCGGTAGGGACACTGCTCCCCTATTAACTCTAGTTGGGAAGTTCCTTCCTGTGGAACCTCCACCCATGCTCATACTTTTCCTCTTTATTCCCTTCTTCTCTCTTTCCTTCTGCATCTGTTCACTTCCGGCTTCTACAATTGTTGCCTTTTGCACCAGAGTGGCATAATCAGTAAGCTCAAGGATTGCCACCCTATTCTGAATCCATGGTTTCAGTCCCTGCTGAAACCTCCTAGCTTTCTTTTCCTCGGTGCTCACAAACTCCGGCACAAACCTTGATAACTCAGTAAATTTCACTTCGTACTCTGCTACAGATAAGTTATTCTGCTTTAGCTCCAAGAACTTGAGCTCCATCTGGTTTTCCATAAACCTCGGGAAATATTTTCCCAGAAATAACTGATTGAATCTTTCCCAGGTTATAATAGCATCTGTCTCCATGTTTTTTTTGGCCTCCCACCAGTAGTTAGCCTCTCCTTTCAGAAGGTAGATAGCAAATACAGTCTTCTGTGCCTCATCAATACTCAGAATCTCAAAGGATTTCTCCATTTCCTTTAACCATGCCCTTGCCTCAACTGGGTCAGCTGATCCGTGGAACTCAGGGGGCTTAAGGGACTTAAAACCCCTGAAAGAGTTTGCCACAACATTGTTATTTCCTTGAGGGGGTGGGTTGGGTTGACGTTCCAAGTTCTGCCTTAGTAGTTGCATGAACTGGCCCATGGGATCTATGCCTGGGTTTGGTATTGGTTGCTCAACCTCAGTTTCTCCTTCCTCAGCCTCTATCTCAAATCCCTCAACATCATATGTTTCCTCTTCCTCTTCATACAAGGAGTCATCCTGTTCCACATAATCCTCATCTTCCTCTTCACTGTGTTCCTGGTTCCTATCATCCTGGTTATGGCTTCCCTGGTCCTCAGACCCAGGGTTCGCCCTAGTTCCAATCTTTCTTGGCGGCATGATACTAATAAAAAAAATTATTGGGAAAAATTCAACGTTAGGTCACAATCATACACAACATTGTGCCTTGCATAGCTCTATAATGGGGATAATGTATCTCACAATTCTATTATATTATGACAGTTCTAATAAGAAGTGCAGTAATAATAATGATAAAAACAGTGATCTCGTCACTAAGGAATTGAACCGAAAGGAAACAAATATATACATAATGCGAGAAATACATAGTTTGATATGGTCAAAAGTACAACAGTGCTATAGCCATCTGTCCCAAAAGTGATACACAAGAGTCTATTTGTCTAGTCAGAAAAAGGGATGCTATATACAAGTCAACTATCCCGGAAAATTGGCTCTTACTAAGGCCTCGACTAACTAGACAACTAGACTATGCCATCGTCAGTCCTGAATCACACACCGGAGCGGGTCAGCTCTCATACCCTTTCCATTGCACGAAGGAAGATATAGTCGGCCTGCCGCCTGGAGATCCTACCATGCCTGTCCCCATGGAGCGATCTGAGTCTCGCTCGGGACGTGAGCTCTATCCCCATCAGCTCCCTCCTCAAGGATCGGGGTATAGCAGCCCTGGTCTCATAAGCTCGGGTACGCCTACCCGCCCTCTCCGCATCCAACTCCCTCCTGACCTCATCCAGTCGGGCCTCAGTAACGGCCACTCGGGTCCTCAGTACATCCTGAACATAGTCGTGGGCTAACAAAGACTGCCTATGGGCAGGGTCGAGAGGTGGTGAATCCGGAGCCGCTGGGGGTGCCTCCTCGGTCTGCCTAGGCTCGGGAGTATCAGTCTCAGAGCTGTCATCATAAGTGCTCCAGGATGGTAGTGGAGGGGTAGGAGCTCTGACCACAGGAAGTGAGTGTAAAGGGGTACCAGTGTACACTACCATAGCTCCGACATGCTCCTCAGCCACTGGGACCTCATCTGGGTCCTCCTCATCTGAAATCGCAATAACCTCTATCTCTGACTCCTCTGAGGGGTCCTCCTCCTCCATCTCCTCCTCCTCAGGCTCCTCCTGATCCTCGGCATCTAGCAGTGCCTCATCATGCTCACGCTCGAACATCGCTGGGTCCTCTATCTCAGGCGCCTACACATTAAACGAGCTAAGTTACAATCATGATACTTATAAGGGTTCCCGTTAGGGTTTTAACTGTCAGCGCTACTTTAATTAGTCCGACCATGAACTTGGCAAGAGTTCTTATTATCTTTGTGAGTTTATTATAATCTCGTCGCATCATCTCTGAGGTTTATAACGCTTCGCTCTGATACCATTTATGTAACACCCCCAGATCCGGGGTCAGGGATCCGGGTCATCACGGTCTTTCTTTCCACAATATCACTTCACTTAATTAATAACAGTTAACCTTATGCTGTGACCCCATACTAACACACACCATAACCCGTTATAGTCTCAGAGATGAAATTGAAATAGGTACAAGTCTTTGAATCCACAATTTAAAAGTTATTACAACCCAAAATGATTACTTGATAAGTTTACAATTAATTGCCATTATCTGCCACAAGTTATAATTATACATAATTGATTCCCAAAAGTAGAAGGTCTGATCTACAGATAGATCTACCTCTGCAGCTATAGCAGCTATGATCTCAACGGGAAGGCGCAGGGGCGCTTCCCACGCTCTTGCGCTGGGTCTGCTTGAGTCTGGCCATCCTTCCTAACTGTTGTTGTGTGATGAAGAAATAAAGCAAGAGTGAGCATTACAGCTCGCAAGATAATATATAGTGTAAACAATAACGCAAGCATCTAAATGGATAACTTGCTGGAAACCTTTATCAGGTGAAAGATAATTACTTACTGGATATAAGCAAAAACAAGGGATGAAGTTACCAATTACTTCACTATACTTATATCATTTATAAGGCTACTTGAACTACCACTGTTCAAAGTAATATAGGTTTCAAAAGGTCATCCCATAGATGAGACCACAAGTTAAGACTTGAATAGATTCAATCTTTGAAATATTATTGAATGAAATAAAGTTACGAGATACTTTATTTAGTCCCGATATATATATATATATTCACATATATATCTCTTAAACATTTCCAGGAACCTCTGTTATGTAAAGTATGAACAGAGTTTGTAACATCCAATGAATTTTGGAAAGGAAAAGAATTTTGGCATAAACCCGATATCTTGCTGATCAGGCAAAGATACCAATAAGTAACCTTTTCTACTAGACTACCACCCAGCCACTTACACTTTGATAGACCGTACCCCAGCCTGTCGCTTATGCCGACTCAATTAGAGGGACTTACTTCCCGAACGTTGGGCAAGTAATCAAATTGTTTTCTCAATACAGGTGCCACGTTGCGAATGTAAAATACACCACAGAGCCGGATCCCCCAGGTTTTGAGTGAGTATTTAAATCCCCTTCGAAAGGAGGATCTTAAATATAAAAGAATGAGTTTTGGGATCCGCCCTAACTTTTAGAAATCATTTTGAAGACTCGAAAACATTTTTAAGAATGTTTGGAGTACTGCTGATTTATTAAAATAAATCAGTCCCGATATATTAGAAATATCTGAATATTATTATTTAAATAATATTCTCATAAAGATAATCCTTATAAAAATAATCGAAGTAGAAGTTTAAAAACTTATACTTGAAATGAATAATAATTAACCAAAGATATACTTATACGAAAGTACGATCTTTATTTGAATAATCGAAAATAAGTTTAATTAACGAAACATTATTCTTTAATAAAATAAAGAATATTATTAAATAATAAGCGGAGTCATAATACCTCGAATGAATATTATAAATATATATATATATATATATATGTATAATATACTCGGGAGCATCGACTCCCGGTTTAGAAAATGTTCGCCTTTCGGTCCCCTATACTAAGGGTATACGCAACTACTGCTTATCTCTAGCATAGGTATTATGCAACTAATAAGCATTTGAACCAACAGATATATAAATCAAGAATACGAAACAGGCATGCATATATACCATATCACATGCTCCAATATATCACAAGAATTTGCTGATAACAAATATGCATTTATCACAAGATCATGCATATACACATATACATCACAACAACAGTTTATACGGGTAGAAAACTTGTCTGAGCGACTGGGGGTTACAAATGGCTTGGGACGAGTCTGGTAACCTATAAACAACATGTGTGTTGGAATTAAACCAAAGTCACTTGTAAATCTATACTTTAACCAAATTAGACTCTAACGCTCGCTTTGCGCTTACTGATTCTCTTAAGTCACTCGAGTACCCTCGGCTCCACCATTTTTAATAATTTAACCATTACGAGTTTTAAGGCGATTCCTTCGCGAGTGTCTTACCAACTGCCTATTACACTTTACATAAATGTTTCATACTCCAATTAGTCTTTAAGGTCTTTATCCTATGTTTCAAAGTAAGGCGATGGGTAATGGTTCGTTCGCGAAACGTCGTTACTTAAAACGGTCGTTTCTCCTAAACCGTACATCGGAATCAAACGAACCACATATCGAAACGAAGCTCGTAACATGAACTATCTAAACATGGCAATGGTCAAAACCTAGCAGGGAGTTATCGGGTCCTAATGTTATGAACAAAAGCAGTCTAAAGTAAATCGGACATTACGACGGCTATGTTTACGCGATTTCCCAAATTTATACAATTCCAAAACAATCACCAATCAACCCCAATCCATTCATACAACCAAAGTCCATCCATATCACACTACAACAGCCCCCAAAACCTCAAGTTCTCCAATTTATGTTATTCTCAATCATGAATTTAAAACTATACTTAAGTCCCTTACTAATCAACAAGTTTCAACATTCAATTCACTACAACTCCAACCCAAACACTAAACCTACAAGCATTAAGCTACTCTTTTACCATAACAACCAAAATCATCCTAATATACAAAGTAAATCTAGGGTTTGGAGATGATATACCTTCCTTGACGTGATGTGAGTAGCTAGGAAGCCTTAAGAAGCCTTGAGATGTCTTAGGGATGCTTGGATGTTAAAGGAAAAACAAGAAAAATCAAGTTAAAAATCTTGAAATCACTATTCATTATCTTCTTCATTGATTCCTTGGAGAATATTGTGAATGATTTGGAGGCTTAAACTTATAGAATAGCTATAACTATGCATAAGGAGTACTAGATAATTATCATACCAATTTAGGAAGCTTGGAACTTGAATTTTGAAAATTCTTCTTCTTGAAATGAAGAAAAGCCGAGAGCTCCTTGGTTGAAGAAGAAATGATTTTGTGTTTTGCTTTGTTTTGTTTTGGTTGGTTGATTTTCTTTTGATTTGTTTGGTTAATTACCTTTTTAACCTTGAACTTTGTGTGGTTTTAAATCATCCAACAATTCCTTCCCTTATGTCATGCTTATGTCATCATGTGATGTAACCCTCCCCTCTTTGTCCTCTTCTAATTGGTTGGATGACATCATCCCCTCTAATCTCTTTGATTAGCTTCTAATTACTTGGCTAATGACCGCTGATCTGTTATACGGTTCGCTTAACTTTCATTTTCGTTTATCGTTTGAGGGATCATACCCGGGATCTTATTACTTAGGTTACCTTAACCTTTCTCAATACATTATATTCCTTTTTATGATCCTCTATTAAAATCCTTGAATTTAAATCCTTTTTATCCTGTTACCTTATACTCAATTCTTTCGATATCTGGTGGATTTTCGGGAAAAATCAAAAGGTTCAAATTTGGATTCTGACGATCTTTACATACACTTATATATCATATAGAGTACCAATAAAATCTCAGAATATCCATAAAAGAAACCCTACATAGTGTGGCATGAACAGTTTTCTTATTCAGCAATATCAGCAAAAACACTATTCATAAGGGTTACAAAAAGTTCAAAATTTTGGGGTTATTACAGTCTCCCCTCCTTAAAAGGATTCCGTCCCGGAATCAAATAGAAAACAAATGGGGGTACTTCTCTAGCATTGCGCTCTCTAGTTCCCAAGTTGATTCTTCCACATTATGATTCTGCCATAGCACTCTGACTAGCTTGATCACCTTGTTCCGAAGCACCTGCTCCTTCTTATCTATAATCCTTACTGGTTTCTCCACGTAAGTCAGATCTGGTTGCATATCCACATGCTCGTACTCCACTATGTGTCTGGCATCCCGATGATACTTCCTTAGCATTGATATATGGAACACATTATGAACTTGTTGTAGGTTCGGGGCTAAGGCTAGCTCGTAAGCCAACTTCCCAATCCGTCTTAGTATCTCAAAAGGTCCAATATATCTTGGGCTTAGTTTTCCTTTCTTTCCGAATCTCATTAACCCCTTCCAAGGGGATACTTTTAGTAGTACTAAGTCCCCTACTTCATACTCCTTATCCTTTCGGGCTAGGTCTGCATATTTCTTCTGTCTGTCTTGGGCTGCTACCAGCCGTCCTCTGATGAGATCCACTATGTCTTTGGTCCTTTGGACCACCTCGGGTCTGAGCATCTTCCGCTCTCCTACTTCATCCCAGTATAAGGGAGATCGACACCTTCTTCCGTACAGGGCCTCATAAGGTGGCATTCCGATGCTAGCATGAAAGCTATTGTTATAAGAAAACTCGATCAACGGCAAGTGATCATCCCAACTTCCTTTAAAGTCTATTGCACAGACTCTCAACATATCCTCTAGTGTCTGGATGGTTCTTTCACTCTGCCCATCCGTCTGGGGATGGTACGCGGTACTCATTTTTAACTTGGTCCCCGCACATTCTTGAAAGCTCCTCCAAAATCTGGAGTTGAACCTGGGGTCTCGGTCTGAGACAATGGACGCTGGGACTCCATGTCGCGTCACTATTTCCTTAAGGTAAATGTCCACCAGTCTATCGACTGTGTATCTCTCATTGATAGGAATGAAATAAGCTGACTTTGTCAGTCGGTCTATCATCACCCATATGGCATCATGGTTGGCTTTCGTCCTTGGTAAACCGACAACAAAATCCATGGCTATCTGTTCCCATTTCCATTCGGGAATCTCCAGGGGTCGTAAAAGTCCACTGGGTCTCTGGTGCTCTGCCTTTACTCTTTGGCACGTCAAATATTTGCTTACCCATTCTGCTACGTCCCTCTTCATGTTGGGCCACCAGTAATATTCCTTCAAATCCCTATACATCTTGGTGCTTCCCGGGTGAATGGAATACCTTGAACTATGGCTTTCATCCAAAATCTCATCTTTAAGCTCTTGAACGTTCGGAACCCAAATCCGGTAGGAGTACCTCATTATCCCTTTTATCATCTTTCTCATTATGGATCTCTTCTCCAGTCATTGACTCTCTGCCTTCATTCATTATTTTCTCTTGGCACAATCTGATCTGTTCTAATAACTCTGGCTGCATTGAGATCTCAAACAGCTTTTCAGTTCCGGTTCCGGTTACCTTTACTTCTATTTCCATTCTTTCGTAATCCCTGATTAATTCCTCCGAAGTCATTATCATTATGAGCCTTTCCTTCCTACTGAGGGCGTCAGCCACCATATTGGCTTTCCCCGGATGATAGAGAATCTCACAATCATAGTCCTTGATTAGTTCTAACCATCTCCTCTGGCGCATGTTGAGCTCTTTCAGCGTAAATATGTACTTGAGGCTCTTATGGTCTGTGAAAATCTCGCACTTCTCTCCATACAAGTAGTGCCTCCAAATTTTTAGGGCAAAAACTATAGCCGCAAGCTCAAGGTCATGAGTAGGATATCTAATCTCGTATTCCTTCAGTTGTCTCGACGCATACACAATCACTTTACCGTGCTGCATAAGCACACACCCTAATCCTTTGTGCGACGCGTCACTATATATCACAAAATCTCCTTTTCCGTCTGGCAATGCCAACACCGGAGCCGTTACCAACCTTTTCTTTAATTCCTGAAAACTGTTCTCGCATTTCTCCGTCCATTCAAACTTCTCTGTCTTACGAGTAAGTCGTGTCAAAGGGGCTGCGATCTTCGCAAAGTCTTGTACAAATCTACGATAGTAGCCGGCCCATCCTATGAAACTCCTTACCTCTGTGGGTGTGGTTGGCCTTTCCCAATTTGAGACCGCCTCTATCTTGGAGGGGTCGACCAATACTCCTTCTTTATTGATCACATGTCCTAAAAACTGTACTTCATTCTTCCAGAATTCACACTTCGAGAATTTGGCATATAACTGTTCCTCTCTGAGTATTCCTAGAGCCATCTTCAAATGCTCTGCGTGTTCTGCCTCAGTCCTTGAGTAGATTAAAATATCATCGATAAAAACTATCACACACTTGTCCAAGTACTTCTTAAATACTCTGTTCATTAAATCCATGAAAGCTGCTGGGGCGTTGGTTAATCCAAAGGACATTACCAAGAACTCATAGTGCCCATACCTGGTACGGAACGCTGTCTTGGAAATATCTTCGGGTTTAATCTTTAGTTGGTGATATCCAGTTCTCAGGTCAATCTTGGAAAAATAAGCAGCATCCTTTAGCTGGTCGAACAGATCGTCTATTCTAGGTAACGGGTACCTGTTCTTTATGGTTAGCTTGTTCAACTCTCGATAGTCGATGCACAGCCTCATGCTCCCATCTTTCTTCTTAACAAATAACACTGGTGCTCCTCACGGAGACACACTGGGTCTTTTCATACCCTTATCCAAGAGTTCCTGCAATTGGGTAGCTAATTCCTTCATTTCTAACGGGGCTAACCGGTAAGGTGCTTTTAAAACTAGCGCCGTCCCTGGGGCCAACTCAATCGCAAATTCAATCACTCTATCGGGTGGTAATACCGGAAGATCTTGTGGGAATACATCTTCAAATTCGTTGACTACTGGAATATATGGTAAGTTGGGCACCTCCTTTTGCGTGTCTACCACATAGGCTAGGTAAGCCTCGTTTCCTTTTCGTAGCATCCTTCTGTCCTGGGCCATAGTCAAAAATTTATGCGTCTGCCTCTTTCCTCTAAATATAACTTCTTTCTTTCCTGGGATATTTAACTTAACTTTCTTCCCCTTACAGTCTATCTGAGCATCATTGCTAGATAGCCAGTCCATTCCCAAAATTATATCAAATTCCCCTAACTTAAAAGGAATCAGATCAACACTGAAAGATTGTTCCCCTATGCCTAACTCACAGGCGGGGTGAATCAGATTAACAAGAATAACTTCATGGTTGGATATTTCTACTTGTAAGGGCTCTATCAAGGGTTCAGCTTTAAGTCTTAATTTACGCGCAAAGTCCCTTGATATAAAAGATTTAGTTGCTCCTGAATCAAATAAAACGTTTGCACTGACTGAATTTAGAGAAAGGGTACCTGCTATCACATCTGAATCTTTCATAGCATCCTGGACTGTCATGTTGAAAGTCCTTGCAGTAGGTGGCTTATTACAAGCAGCCCTGCTTGCTCCCGAAGCTGCTGGTTTATTCATTGGGCATTCCCTCTTCCAATGACCCGGGCGTCCACACTGATGACAAGTGGTGGTTGGGCGGGTAATGGGGGTTGGCGAAGTGCACTTGTCCGAATAGTGACCCTCTCGACCACACTTGAAGCAGATTATCGGCTTTCCTTTACACTCCCCAGAATGCATCCTTCCACAAGTGTTACAGGCTGACAATGGGGGCCGAGACTGGTTGGAATAGGACATTCTGGACTTTTGTCCGTTCTGGCTCACATTTACACTCATTGGCCGCTTAAACCCAATGTCCTTTCCCGGTAGGGACACTGCTCCCCTATTAACTCTAGTTGGGAAGTTCCTTCCTGTGGAACCTCCACCCATGCTCATACTTTTCCTCTTTATTCCCTTCTTCTCTCTTTCCTTCTGCATCTGTTCACTTCCGGCTTCTACAATTGTTGCCTTTTGCACCAGAGTGGCATAATCAGTAAGCTCAAGGATTGCCACCCTATTCTGAATCCATGGTTTCAGTCCCTGCTGAAACCTCCTAGCTTTCTTTTCCTCGGTGCTCACAAACTCCGGCACAAACCTTGATAACTCAGTAAATTTCACTTCGTACTCTGCTACAGATAAGTTATTCTGCTTTAGCTCCAAGAACTTGAGCTCCATCTGGTTTTCCATAAACCTCGGGAAATATTTTCCCAGAAATAACTGATTGAATCTTTCCCAGGTTATAATAGCATCTGTCTCCATGTTTTTTTTGGCCTCCCACCAGTAGTTAGCCTCTCCTTTCAGAAGGTAGATAGCAAATACAGTCTTCTGTGCCTCATCAATACTCAGAATCTCAAAGGATTTCTCCATTTCCTTTAACCATGCCCTTGCCTCAACTGGGTCAGCTGATCCGTGGAACTCAGGGGGCTTAAGGGACTTAAAACCCCTGAAAGAGTTTGCCACAACATTGTTATTTCCTTGAGGGGGTGGGTTGGGTTGACGTTCCAAGTTCTGCCTTAGTAGTTGCATGAACTGGCCCATGGGATCTATGCCTGGGTTTGGTATTGGTTGCTCAACCTCAGTTTCTCCTTCCTCAGCCTCTATCTCAAATCCCTCAACATCATATGTTTCCTCTTCCTCTTCATACAAGGAGTCATCCTGTTCCACATAATCCTCATCTTCCTCTTCACTGTGTTCCTGGTTCCTATCATCCTGGTTATGGCTTCCCTGGTCCTCAGACCCAGGGTTCGCCCTAGTTCCAATCTTTCTTGGCGGCATGATACTAATAAAAAAAATTATTGGGAAAAATTCAACGTTAGGTCACAATCATACACAACATTGTGCCTTGCATAGCTCTATAATGGGGATAATGTATCTCACAATTCTATTATATTATGACAGTTCTAATAAGAAGTGCAGTAATAATAATGATAAAAACAGTGATCTCGTCACTAAGGAATTGAACCGAAAGGAAACAAATATATACATAATGCGAGAAATACATAGTTTGATATGGTCAAAAGTACAACAGTGCTATAGCCATCTGTCCCAAAAGTGATACACAAGAGTCTATTTGTCTAGTCAGAAAAAGGGATGCTATATACAAGTCAACTATCCCGGAAAATTGGCTCTTACTAAGGCCTCGACTAACTAGACAACTAGACTATGCCATCGTCAGTCCTGAATCACACACCGGAGCGGGTCAGCTCTCATACCCTTTCCATTGCACGAAGGAAGATATAGTCGGCCTGCCGCCTGGAGATCCTACCATGCCTGTCCCCATGGAGCGATCTGAGTCTCGCTCGGGACGTGAGCTCTATCCCCATCAGCTCCCTCCTCAAGGATCGGGGTATAGCAGCCCTGGTCTCATAAGCTCGGGTACGCCTACCCGCCCTCTCCGCATCCAACTCCCTCCTGACCTCATCCAGTCGGGCCTCAGTAACGGCCACTCGGGTCCTCAGTACATCCTGAACATAGTCGTGGGCTAACAAAGACTGCCTATGGGCAGGGTCGAGAGGTGGTGAATCCGGAGCCGCTGGGGGTGCCTCCTCGGTCTGCCTAGGCTCGGGAGTATCAGTCTCAGAGCTGTCATCATAAGTGCTCCAGGATGGTAGTGGAGGGGTAGGAGCTCTGACCACAGGAAGTGAGTGTAAAGGGGTACCAGTGTACACTACCATAGCTCCGACATGCTCCTCAGCCACTGGGACCTCATCTGGGTCCTCCTCATCTGAAATCGCAATAACCTCTATCTCTGACTCCTCTGAGGGGTCCTCCTCCTCCATCTCCTCCTCCTCAGGCTCCTCCTGATCCTCGGCATCTAGCAGTGCCTCATCATGCTCACGCTCGAACATCGCTGGGTCCTCTATCTCAGGCGCCTACACATTAAACGAGCTAAGTTACAATCATGATACTTATAAGGGTTCCCGTTAGGGTTTTAACTGTCAGCGCTACTTTAATTAGTCCGACCATGAACTTGGCAAGAGTTCTTATTATCTTTGTGAGTTTATTATAATCTCGTCGCATCATCTCTGAGGTTTATAACGCTTCGCTCTGATACCATTTATGTAACACCCCCAGATCCGGGGTCAGGGATCCGGGTCATCACGGTCTTTCTTTCCACAATATCACTTCACTTAATTAATAACAGTTAACCTTATGCTGTGACCCCATACTAACACACACCATAACCCGTTATAGTCTCAGAGATGAAATTGAAATAGGTACAAGTCTTTGAATCCACAATTTAAAAGTTATTACAACCCAAAATGATTACTTGATAAGTTTACAATTAATTGCCATTATCTGCCACAAGTTATAATTATACATAATTGATTCCCAAAAGTAGAAGGTCTGATCTACAGATAGATCTACCTCTGCAGCTATAGCAGCTATGATCTCAACGGGAAGGCGCAGGGCGCTTCCCACGCTCTTGCGCTGGGTCTGCTTGAGTCTGGCCATCCTTCCTAACTGTTGTTGTGTGATGAAGAAATAAAGCAAGAGTGAGCATTACAGCTCGCAAGATAATATATAGTGTAAACAATAACGCAAGCATCTAAATGGATAACTTGCTGGAAACCTTTATCAGGTGAAAGATAATTACTTACTGGATATAAGCAAAAACAAGGGATGAAGTTACCAATTACTTCACTATACTTATATCATTTATAAGGCTACTTGAACTACCACTGTTCAAAGTAATATAGGTTTCAAAAGGTCATCCCATAGATGAGACCACAAGTTAAGACTTGAATAGATTCAATCTTTGAAATATTATTGAATGAAATAAAGTTACGAGATACTTTATTTAGTCCCGATATATATATATATTCACATATATATCTCTTAAACATTTCCAGGAACCTCTGTTATGTAAAGTATGAACAGAGTTTGTAACATCCAATGAATTTTGGAAAGGAAAAGAATTTTGGCATAAACCCGATATCTTGCTGATCAGGCAAAGATACCAATAAGTAACCTTTTCTACTAGACTACCACCCAGCCACTTACACTTTGATAGACCGTACCCCAGCCTGTCGCTTATGCCGACTCAATTAGAGGGACTTACTTCCCGAACGTTGGGCAAGTAATCAAATTGTTTTCTCAATACAGGTGCCACGTTGCGAATGTAAAATACACCACAGAGCCGGATCCCCCAGGTTTTGAGTGAGTATTTAAATCCCCTTCGAAAGGAGGATCTTAAATATAAAAGAATGAGTTTTGGGATCCGCCCTAACTTTTAGAAATCATTTTGAAGACTCGAAAACATTTTTAAGAATGTTTGGAGTACTGCTGATTTATTAAAATAAATCAGTCCCGATATATTAGAAATATCTGAATATTATTATTTAAATAATATTCTCATAAAGATAATCCTTATAAAAATAATCGAAGTAGAAGTTTAAAAACTTATACTTGAAATGAATAATAATTAACCAAAGATATACTTATACGAAAGTACGATCTTTATTTGAATAATCGAAAATAAGTTTAATTAACGAAACATTATTCTTTAATAAAATAAAGAATATTATTAAATAATAAGCGGAGTCATAATACCTCGAATGAATATTATAAATATATATATATATATATATATATGTATAATATACTCGGGAGCATCGACTCCCGGTTTAGAAAATGTTCGCCTTTCGGTCCCCTATACTAAGGGTATACGCAACTACTGCTTATCTCTAGCATAGGTATTATGCAACTAATAAGCATTTGAACCAACAGATATATAAATCAAGAATACGAAACAGGCATGCATATATACCATATCACATGCTCCAATATATCACAAGAATTTGCTGATAACAAATATGCATTTATCACAAGATCATGCATATACATATATATATCACAACAACAGTTTATACGGGTAGAAAACTTGTCTGAGCGACTGGGGGTTACAAATGGCTTGGGACGAGTCTGGTAACCTATAAACAACATGTGTGTTGGAATTAAACCAAAGTCACTTGTAAATCTATACTTTAACCAAATTAGACTCTAACGCTCGCTTTGCGCTTACTGATTCTCTTAAGTCACTCGAGTACCCTCGGCTCCACCATTTTTAATAATTTAACCATTACGAGTTTTAAGGCGATTCCTTCGCGAGTGTCTTACCAACTGCCTATTACACTTTACATAAATGTTTTATACTCCAATTAGTCTTTAAGGTCTTTATCCTATGTTTCAAAGTAAGGCGATGGGTAATGGTTCGTTCGCGAAACGTCGTTACTTAAAATGGTCGTTTCTCCTAAACCGTACATCGGAATCAAACGAACCACATATCGAAACGAAGCTCGTAACATGAACTATCTAAACATGGCAATGGTCAAAACCTAGCAGGGAGTTATCGGGTCCTAATGTTATGAACAAAAGCAGTCTAAAGTAAATCGGACATTACGACGGCTATGTTTACGCGATTTCCCAAATTTATACAATTCCAAAACAATCACCAATCAACCCCAATCCATTCATACAACCAAAGTCCATCCATATCACACTACAACAGCCCCCAAAACCTCAAGTTCTCCAATTTATGTTATTCTCAATCATGAATTTAAAACTATACTTAAGTCCTTTACTAATCAACAAGTTTCAACATTCAATTCACTACAACTCCAACCCAAACACTAAACCTACAAGCATTAAGCTACTCTTTTACCATAACAACCAAAATCATCCTAATATACAAAGTAAATCTAGGGTTTGGAGATGATATACCTTCCTTGAAGTGATGTGAGTAGCTAGGAAGCCTTAAGAAGCCTTGAGATGTCTTAGGGATGCTTGGATCTTAAAGGAAAAACAAGAAAAATCAAGTTAAAAATCTTGAAATCACTATTCATTATCTTCTTCATTGATTCCTTGGAGAAGATTGTGAATGATTTGGAGGCTTAAACTTATAGAATAGCCATAACTATGCATAAGGAGTACTAGATAATTATCTTACCAATTTAGGAAGTTTGGAACTTGAATTTTGAAAATTCTTCTTCTTGAAATGAAGAAAAGCCGAGAGCTCCTTGGTTGAAGAAGAAATGATTTTGTGTTTTGATTTTTTTTGTTTTGGTTGGTTGATTTTCTTTTGATTTGTTTTGGTTAATTACCTTTTTAACCTTGAACTTTGTGTGGTTTTAAATCATCCAACAATTCCTTCCCTTATGTCATGCTTATGTCATCATCTGATGTCACCCTCCCCTCTTTGTCCTCTTCTCATTGGTTGGATGACATCATCCCCTCTAATCTCTTTGATTAGCTTCTAATTACTTGGCTAATGACCGCTGATCTGTTATACGGTTCGCTTAACTTTCGTTTTCGTTTATCGTTTGAGGGATCATACCCGGGATCTTATTACTTAGGTTCCCTTAACCTTTTTCAATACATTATATTCCTTTTTATGATCCTCTATTAAAATCCTTGAATTTAAATCCTTTTTATCCTGTTACCTTATACTCAATTCTTTCGATATCTGGTGGATTTTCGGGAAAAATCAAAAGGTTCAAATTTGGATTCTGACGATCTTTACATACACTTATATATCATATAGAGTACCAATAAAATCTCAGAATATCCATAAAAGAAACCCTACATAGTGTGGCATGAACAGTTTTCTTATTCAGCAATATCAGCAAAAACACTATTCATAAGGGTTACAAAAAGTTCAAAATTTTGGGGTTATTACACATGAGCTATATCTAAATGATCACTTAGCATGCAAGGAGTTTCATCAAATTTTCACCATAAAATTCAAGCCATTATCACATAAACATGCAAAAATTGAACAAAGCAACAAGAATAGTTTTAAGGACCATTCATTCGGCTCCCCTATGGTCATGGCCGAATGAAATGGAAGGAAATGGCCATTTAATCATCAAGAGTTTCCTTCTCAAGACTTGGCACTTCTCCATTCCTTGTAGTCCTCTAAAAAACAACCCTAAACTCACAAGAATCAAGGTTGTACTTTGAGTTTCAACTAAAACCTTTACATTCAACCTTAAAAATTAAACTTTCTATTCAAAACTCTTTGAAATATGAGTGATCATGGTATGGGAAGTAACATTTACTTGTATAGAGGGTGGAAGCTTGGTTGAGGAATGAAGAAAAATGGGGAGGGGGTGGTTTCGGCTAAAAGCCGAGAGTGAAGGAGGGAGTAGCCGAGAGTGAGAGAGAGAAGGGAGAGAAGAATGAGTGTGGTGGTGAGTGATGTGTGAAATGATCATGTCTTTACTTGTTTTATGGTTTTTTGTGTTGACAAATGTGAGTGGAAATAGGAATTGAGATGATTACCCTTCCACTTATACTTGGTTCAATTTGCATGCAAGGGTAAATAAGGTATTTGGCTAGAAAATAAGAGTTAGTGGGGTGGTTATTGACTCTTTAGCCCTTTTGGATTGAATAAAAAGGATTTGCATGCAAGGATAACTATGTAATTTGCTAATTATGACAATTAATACTTATAAAGATTTAATTTTTATAAAATAAAACACAAGTTCAAAAATTATAAAATTTATAACATAAAATAGCTTGGATTTTTGGAAATTTTATAAAACTACTTTTGAAATTTGTGAGCAAAATAACTTTTAAAAAGAAATTTATTCAAGGTTTAAAATAATCCTTATAAATAAAAAAAATGAAAGAAATAAATAAACTTTTGATTTGAAAAATCATATACCACATATCGAAAATTTAAGACGCAGAAATTCTCATTCACACAAGCATACAATAGTTGAATATATTGGTATTCGGGTTTATAATTACACCAAATTTACAATTAATATTACACAGAAATGTCGGGTGTAACATCCTCTCCCCCTTAAGGGATTATGTCCCCAGAATCTAAGAGAACAGATGAGGATACCGGGAACGCATATCAGACTCTAACTCCCAAGTCGATTCTTCGACCTTAGGGTTCCTCCAAAGCACTTTTACTAACTTTACTGACTTATTTCTAAGGCTCTTCTCTTGCCAGTCGAGTATTTTAACCGGTTGCTCCACAAATGACAGGTCTGCCTGAATTTCTACAGGTTCATATTCTATTATATGGCTAGCGTCAGAATTATACTTCTTAAGCAATGACACATGGAACACATTATGCACATGCTAATACTGAGGTGGTAAGGCCAACTCGTAGGCCACCTTTCCCACTTGACTCAATATTTCAAAAGGACCTATATATCTAGGTGCTAACTTCCCTTTCTTGCCAAATCTCATCAACCCTTTTCTAGGTGACACCTTCAACAAAACAGCTTCGCCAATTTGGAATCGAACATCCTTACGCGCTGGATCCGTATACTTCCTCTGTCTATCTTGAGCAGAAAGCAACCTTTTCTGAATTAACTTGACCGAGTCATGCAACTGTTATACCAATTCCGAGCCGAGAATCTTTCCTTCTTCTACTTCGTCCCAACTTGTTGGTGATCTACATTTTCGCCCGTACAAAGCTTCGTATGGTGGCATGCCGATACTGGAATGATAGCTGTTGTTGTAAGAGAATTCAATCAACGGCAAATGGTCGTCCCAACTTCCTGCAAAATCGATTGCACAACTGCGCCACATGTCTTCAATTGTTTGGATTGTCCTTTCACTCTGGCCATCAGTCTGCGGGTGGTACGCCGTGCTCATATTCAACTTTGTACCCAGACATTCCTGAAATTGCTTCCAAAATCTTGAGTTAAATCGGGGATCTCTATCTGAAACTATTGATACAGGTACTCCATGCCTTAGTACGATTTCACGCACATACAGATGAACCAACTTGTCCAGTGACGACTTCTCGTTAATTGGAAGGAAATGCGCTGACTTCGTAAGAAGATCAATTATAACCCATATTGCGTCATGCCCGGATTTCGTTCGCGGTAGTCCTACTATAAAGTCCATAGCGATATTTTTCCATTTCCATTCTGGAATCTTCAGGGGCTGAATTAATCCGCTTGGTCGTTGATGTTCTGCCTTCACTTTCTGACAAGTATAACACTTCGCAACCCATTCTGCCACGTCTCACTTCATATTTGGCCACCAAAAGTTCTTCTTTAAGTCTCGATACGTCTTGGTACTTCCCGGGTGGATTGAAAATTTCGAATTGTGGGCTTCATGGAGGATCTCATTCTTTAATTCAGGTACATGAGGAATCCATATTTTGGAAGAAAACCTTAGTATCCCTTGCTCATCCCTTTGAGTATTAATCTCCTCTCCAGATAACTGATTCTTCTCTTTCTCCATTACTTCTTCTTGACATTTCTTTATCTTTTCCACTAGTGTTGGCTGAAAAGTCATTGCGCGACAAACTTCCTTAACTTTTCCACAATCACAAAGTTCCAGTTCAAATCTCTTGATTTCTTCAGATAATTCCTTTGGTGATGTCATCTTATTCAGTCTCTCTTTCCTACTTAGAGCATCGGCCACAACATTCGCCTTTCCAGGATGGTAATTTATCGAGCAGTCATAGTCCTTGATCAATTCCAGCCATCTCCTCTGCCTCATATTGAGCTCCTTCTGAGTGAAAATGTACTTTAAACTCTTGTGATCCATGTAGATTTCACCCTTCTCTCCGTAGAGGTAATGTCTCCAAATCTTAAGTGCGAACACTATGGCGGCTAGTTCCAAGTCATGCGTCGGGTACTTTAACTCATACGATTTCAACTATCTTGACGCATATGCGATCACCTTACTATGTTGCATTAACACACAACCCAATCCCTTATGTGTAGCATCGCTGAATATTATAAAGTTTCCTTGATCATCCGGTAGCACTAACACTGGAGCTGTTACCAATCTCTGTTTCAACTTTTGAAAACTATCCTCACATTCTGCACTCCATTCAAACTTTTGATTCTTTCTGGTTAACTTGGTCAATGGCGTGGCGATTTTTGAAAAATCCTTGACGAACCTTCTATAGTATCCTGCAAACCCTAGAAAACTTCGCACTTCCGTAGGAGTCTTTGGTCTCTCCCAACTCATAACTGCCTCAATCTTTGCCGGATCCACTTTAACTCCTTCATTTCCAATGACATGCCCCAAAAATTAAACTTCCTTTAACCAGAACTCACATTTGGTAAACTTGGCATACAACTTCTCTTGACGAAGTATTTCCAATGCTATTCAGAGGTGCTGCTTATGTTCTTCTTCCGACTTAGAATAAATAAGGATGTCATCAATGAATACCACGAAAAATTTGTCCAAATACTTCTTAAATACTCGATTCATCAGATCCATAAATGTGGCCGGGGCGTTGGTCAGTCCAAACGGCATTACTAAGAATTCATAATGCCCATATCTGGTCCTGAATGCGGTCTTGGGAATATCTTCTTCTTTGATCTTTAATTGATGGTATCCCGATCTCAAATCGATCTTTGAAAAGCATTTTGCTCCCTTCAGCTGGTCAAAAAGGTCATCTATTCTTGGTAGCGGGTAGCGGTTCTTGGTCATTACCTTATTCAACTCTCGATAATCTATGCATAATCGCATACTCCCATCTTTCTTCTTGACAAACAGAACAGGTGCTCCCCATGGCGACGTACTTGACCGTATTACTCCCTTATCCAACAATTCTTGTAGCTGGCTCGCCAACTCTTTCATTTCTGCTGTGCCATCCTATATGGGGCCTTTGAAACTGGTTCCGTGCCTGGAGCAAGGTTGATCTCGAACTCGATTTGTCGATCTGGTGGTAAGCCTGGTAGTTCGTCGGGAAACACATCGGGAAACTCGTTAACTACAGGAATATCTTCTATGTTAGGGCTGCCTTTTTCTGAATCCACTACATAAGCTAGGAATGACTCACAACCTTTTCTAAGTAGCTTCTTAGCCTGAACGATTGTAAGAAATAGTTGCTCTTGCCTCTGCCCCTTGAATACTACCTTCTCTCCACTCTTCGTCTTTAAATGCACTTTCTTGGTCTTACAATTAATCTGAGCGCTATTTTCTCCTAACCAATCCATGCCTAAAATTATGTCAAACTCTCCCAACTTGAAGAGTATCAAGTCGGCTGAAAACTTATACCCCGAAATATCAATCTCACACTTTGGACAAAATTGATTCACAGGAATCTTCTCTTGGTTCACAATTACCACATTTACTACCTCAATCATAATCATTTTATCACACTGAAGCTTATCAACAAAAGATTCTGATATGAAAGATCTTGTTGCTCCCGAATCAATCAATACTTTAGCTTTGACATTATTGAGTAAAAGTGTACCTGCTATCACCTCATAATTCTGAACAGCATCCTTCATCTTCAAATCAAATGTCCTTGCTGTTGCTTGCGGGGTTGGTGTAGGTGGTGGAGGTAATGCCAATACCTCGGCTGGCACGCTCACACTGGTACTTGCCACGTTCATTAAAGCTTTGATTGGTCCGGTTGCCTTGCACTCCCTAGCTATGTGTCCAGTCTTCCCACACTTGTAACACGTAACTCCTGGCTTCGTCATCTTGTACTCATTCGCCAAATGTCCCTTCTGATTGCACCTATAGCATGTCATGCTCAGCTTATTACATAATCCAGGGTGCCTTCTTCCACAGTGCTTGCATTCCGGTCTCGGGAACTTATTTTCTCCAACTTGCCCTTGGCTTGCCTGACTGCTCCCCTTTGATTCTTGCCTTTTACCCAAATTTCCCTTCTTTTGAAAATTTCCACCCTTCTGGAATCCGATCCTCTTTACATTCCGATCTTGTGAACTTCCCGCTTCAGACTTTTCTCCATAAAATGGAACCTTCCTCTTCTTGTTATCCATTTCCTTCCTTGACAACATCCCATTATTCTCAATCAGAGCAGCTTTCTGTACTACTCCCGCATAAGTATCAAGCTCAAACATAGCCACTCTATCTCTGATCCAAGGCTCCAATCCTTGCTGAAATCTCTTCGCTTTTTCCTCCTCAGTACTAGTATACTTTGTCACAAACCTTGACAACTCTGTGAACTTCTTCTCATACTCCAATACAGTCATGTTCCCTTGCTTCAGCTCCAAAAATTTGAGCTTCATCTGATTCTGCATGTACTTAGGGTAATACTTGTCCAGAAATAACTTCTTAAATCTCTCCCAAGAAACCTGCTGAGTGACTTCCATAGCTTTTACTGATTCCCACCAATAGATGACTTCACCCTTCAAGAAGTAAGTAGCATACGGCGTCTTCTGATTGTCTCCTAACTGTACCAACTCAAAAGCCCTTTCCATCTCCTTGATCCATGTGTTAGCTATTACTGGATCAGTGGTATCATGAAATGCAGGTGGTTTCACATTCTGAAAAGCCTTGAAAGTGACAATTTGTCTAGGTGGTACTGGTGGTTCAGGCGGTTGGTGTGGTTCACGGTTATCTGGGTTTTCAATTCGTTGTTGAAGAGTTAGTTGTTGTTGAGCTATAGCATTGGTTTGTTATTGCAAAGTTTCCAGTAGTCGAAGAATATTTGGGTCTGTGGTGGATGTGGTTGTTGGGTTCTTCTTTTTGGGAGGCATGATCCTGAAATAAGAGTTATGTTAAAACAGATATGAACAATTCGAGGGTATCGCATGGAATTCTTATCTACATATGAGGTCAAGTTTCAAATTAAGCAGATATGGTGATGCATATAAAAACGTAAAATAACAGTTGAGAGCAAATGGAACAATAGAACATAATTATTGAAATTTTAAAGGTCACAATACATAGGATTAGGACAAAGTCTGATTCTAGGAATAACAACTTATTTAAAGGAAACAACGGAAACAACTGGGGATTCCACAGAGTCTGATAGTACAACAACATGAAAGGTAAATGGAAAGAACTAAGGCTCCACTCCATCTGAACGGGGTTTAACAGTCTTTTCCTCTCGAAGCATCTTCATAATGCTCTGGAGCTCATCCGCCACCATCTGAATGACATACTGGCTGGGACGGTCCCGGTACGCTGACATCTCCTCAAACTTAGTGTTGACGTACTGAACCAAGGTCTCAAGTCTCGCAGTCATCTGCTCTTTGGGCTTCCATTCGTAGTTTCGGCTGTCCGGATACACGTTCTTCAGTCGGTCTATCAGTCGGTCGTACTTGCCCTGAAGCATGTCGAACTCGCGCCTCAACTCAGCATACACAGTGAAAGCAATAGTGTCGTCCGACTCAGAGTATGACGAGGAATGCGCCCTTTGCTGACAACCAATAAGAGGTGTATTAATAATAAATTTACTTAACCTACTCTCTCGCATAATATCTATAACCTACACACATATCCTAGAACCTATTTGGGCTGTCCAGGGACTCTAAACCGTAGCTCTGATACCAAAACCTGTCACACCCCAACTTAAACAGCAGATAAATATAGCTATTACAACATTTTAAAAGAAATAACATAACCAAATCTAAGATCTTACAGTTTAGGGTTTGGAACAGCCCAACACTACCAACTATTACATCTGATTTTAAATACCGAGTCCTCACACAAACTACTATCACTTATTCTTCCTGAGCTCGAACATAAGCATCAGCATCACAGGTCTTACGGGCAGTCTGCTTGAATCTAACCATAGCTGCTAGCTGAAATATCAGGGTAAAGCAAGGAGTGAGCCAAATGCTCAACTAGTGCTAAACAATATAATACAAAACATAAATCGAGATATACATTAAAGAATGACAATGGAAAGACATAACCCCTGATAATGAGGGATAAAACTTTGGGTGATGGCATCATTTTATTTGTATCAAAACAATTTCAAAATCATACCGCTTAATCAAAATCATTTTATGACGCTACGGATTACAGCTGGTGATCAGCCGCGAAGTAATCCCGAACCTCGCTGGGTTCTAAAACATTAATGGGAATCCCTAGGCAACTTTTAAGCCTAATATAAGTGTGGAAAGGACTCGCTTCTCAGTCCAGATCCACTATTCAAAGAAAACATTTATCCCCCTTTGGGACTGAAAACCCACATTTTATTTATTTCAAAAACTGATGCCGAATTATAACAAAATCTCTTTTTACAGTAAACATCTTTATCAAGGGATTATAGATTAACTCGAAACACGGGGAAATGGTACTAACTCTCAGAGCGATGAATCACAAAACTATACTCTATTAGGGTAACTGAATGGTTTTCATATTTCAAAGTTTAGACAAGGGAATTTAGTGAGGCTATTGGATATCATGAAGGGAAATGCCAAATTGGGCTTAAAGCAATGGTTTCTCATCAAGGTTCAAGTGTTGGATCATCAAGGAGGTAAGCTTCATGAATACTAAGGGTGTTAAAGTATGAAGAAATGATTTTTAGCTCAGGGTATATCAGAATTGTCAAGCTTTAGGATAAGAAAGAGGGGTATCAATCAATGAGGAATCACTTTGATAAGTATCTGACTTTCAGGGTTCAAGGTAAGGTTCTATAGAGGTTCAAGTATCAGGATGAGATATCAATACTTAGGGATCATCAGCACGTTAATCAAGAGAATCAACCAAGAGTTATAACTGCCCTTTTCTTTTATCATGGCATTCGAATTACTTTAATATACTATCATGATAAGACTACTTTGCAATACGTACTCGAGGGTTCATGGCATCTCTATATAATTCAAAGGTAAACATAAGATACGCTTGATTTAATATATCAAATGACACATGATAGTTGCAGCAATGTATGAACTATTAGCAGTAAATACGAAGGACAAGTTGAATCACTTGCCTTGAGAAAGGCTGGTCTGGTCTGACTGGTAGGAGCAACTGGAGCTTCACTCGACCTTTATGGCAAGTTTTCCCTCGTCTCGAGATCCTACATAAATAATAATAATCTTCATTATAATATACTCTCACCAGCTAAACCTATTTACAACCCGAAATTAAACACGGATGGCACTTAGGCCTATATGCACTTAATTTTATATTCACCTTTAAATTACAATTGCACACACATAGCCACATAATCACATATCATATATTAATACCAAATAACACCATATACACCATAATGCAACACTAGGCTTGGATGATCTCGACTCACAACTTAAGTCACTTGGTCGCTAAACTAGACAAAGTCTTCAAATTTTGGCTTCCTAACTCGATGTGCCTTTACTAAAATATCCAAAACCTATTGACCCTCACTTATGCCTTTTGCTCTACTGACCTTATACTATCTTACAACTATGGTGGTCAACCTAAATCTCACTCCTAAGTGTTCTAAAACTATGTGATAAGTGAAAGTGCTCACTGGTGCAAATTTCAGAATGACAACAATGGTTTTTTGAGTGCATTAGACACTCTTAAACTACAAGTTTTCCTTCAAAACTTTTACACAAGACTCTCCTGACCTAAGGGCATCTCAAAAACTTGATGTGGCTCAAGGGCCTGGCTTGGGCCTTCTTGGGCCTAAGCTAAAAGTCCAAGATTCCCCTGTTTTTCTGGGCAGAAAACGCCCTGACTTGAATTAACTTGTGACACATGATTCTAACTCATATCCTAAGAACTATGGTTGGAAAAACTTCTCTGACACTCCCTCTAAGTAAGGCCCAACAGGGCCTAATGAGGGCCTACCCATGACATGGTCAAATCTCCCTATTTCTAAGTTGCAACAAAACTGTCCCCTGCTGGACAGATTTTGTTATTCTACTTGTGCACCTAACCAAATGACATGCAAACCTCCAACCAACACCTAAAACCTTTTATATACTCCCAATACTAACTTCTGGTGGCTTAGGCCTCAAAGTGCACATCAATGATATGGTCAAAACTCACTCTAAACCTCAGGGTACTAAACTGATTTTCTGCAGAAACTATAACTCTCCTTTCTCCAAGGTTTTGACTTGACAAACTCAACTACCAACAACTCAATACCCAAACCAAAACTTAAACATGGTGATCTACTGAACTAACTCCCTTATTCTCAAAATAACTTTGGTGGAGATCATCCTTTACCTATGGTACAATTATGGCAAAACAAAAGAAACTACACTTCCCAACTCACAAATCATCAAGTTTTTGAAACAACAAGATATGCATTTTTATAAAAGATAACCATGAATTATTACCATGCATCAAGGAGCATTAATTAATATTAACACCTTAATCCTACTGAAATTAAAGCTTACTAACAAAATCTTTCCAAATGATCAAAATCTTATAACATTCTAAGAGAAATTCACATGCGTGCATGTCCTCGAGTTTTGCAAGCCAAACAACATGTTTTCTAAATATGTTTTCCCAAGAAATTTACATGCAAGCCTAGCATGAGCTATATTTAGATGATCACTTAGCATGCAAGGAGTTTCATCAAATTTTCACCATAAAATTCAAGCCATTATCACATAAACATGCAAAAATTGAACAAAGCAACAAGAATAGTTTTAAGGACCATTCATTCGGCTCCCCTATGGTCATGGCCGAATGAAATGGAAGGAAATGGCCATTTAATCATCAAGAGTTTCCTTCTAAAGACTTGGCACTTCTCCATTCCTTGTAGTCCTCTCAAAAACAACCCTAAACTCACAAGAATCAAGGGTGTACTTTGAGTTTCAACTAAAACCTTTACATGCAACCTTAAAACTTAAACTTTCTACTCAAAACTCTTTGAAATATGAGTGATCATTGTATGGGAAGTAACATTTACTTGTATAGAGGGTGGAAGCTTGGTTGAGGAATGAAGAAAAATGGGGAGGGGGTGGTTTCGGCTAAAAGCCGAGAGTGAAGGAGGGAGTAGCCGAGAGTGAGAGAGAGGAGGGAGAGAAGAATGAGTGTGGTGGTGAGTGATGTGTGAAATGATCATGTCTTTACTTGTTTTATGGTTTTTTGTGTTGACAAATGTGAGTGGAAATAGGAATTGACATAATTACCCTTCCACTTGTACTTGGTTCAATTTGCATGCAATGGTAAAGAAGGTATTTGGCTAGAAAATAAGAGTTAGTGGGGTGGTTATTGACTCTTTAGCCCTTTTGGATTGAATAAAAAGGATTTGCACGCAAGGATAACTATGTAATTTGCTAATTATGAGAATTAATACTTATAAAGATTTAATTTTTATAAAATAAAACACAAGTTCAAAAATTATAAAATTTATACCATAAAATAGCTTGGATTTTTGGAAATTTTATAAAACTACTTTTGAAATTTGTGAGCAAAATAACTTTTATAAAGAAATTTATTCAAGGTTTAAAATATTCCTTATAAATAAAAAAAATGAAAGAAATAAATAAACTTTTGATTTGAAAAATCATATACCACATATCGAAAATTTAAGACGCAGAAATTCTCATTCACAAAAGCATACAATAGTTGAATATATTGGCATTAGAGTTTATAATTACACCAAATTTACAATTAATATTACACAGAAATGTCGGGTGTAACACCACCTCAACTGTTTTGTGCTCATTTTATGCATCTTTTGAAATTACATTTTACAGTGGCTTCTCAGTGTAAGTGAGTCACGACTGCTTATCAGAATTTGTGCTTTTATCATAGTATTTCTCCAATAATCAGAGAATGTGAAAAGTCACCAAGAAAATTTTATTTTGTTTTTCTAATGCATATTACTTAATACCAGCAATGCACTTGGGTCTTCCCTTCCACATTTTTACTCTAGATCTCAAAGGAGTACCTGATTTTTATTTCTTTTCTTTTTCTTTTTTTTCTTTTGATAAGTGAGGCTTATCAACACTTAGTACATCCATCAGATTTACTAACATCAGAACTTAACAGATAAGAAGCACTATTCTAGTTTTTGACTTAGTAATAAGATACATAAAGTAAACATAACTAAGCACAGTATCAGAATTTGCTTGTGTTAAAAGATTTCCACATAAACAATTACTTCAAACATGGGATCATCAGTATGTTAAAGACTACTAGGTCAGCATCTAGCACAGTTATCCTCATTGGATTGAGTACTCACAGAAACATTCATATCACTATCAGAGTTTAGAAATTCACATCAGACAACAATCAGCACTTAGAAAATTTCAAATAAAGCACAAAATACACAAAGATAGTAATATCTGTAAATACTGATCATAAAGTCTGATGTATCAGAACATTAACTAAGCAGATTTAGAGAAAGAACCTGAAACCATTCCAAGTTCATTTACCAATCTTGTAAAAGTAGCTTCACATAGTGGTTTTGTGAAGATATCTGCTAGTTGTTGATCTGTTGAAACAAAATGCAATTCCACTGTACCTTCATCCACATGTTCCCTCGTGAAGTGGTACCTAATGCTGATGTGCTTTGTCATTGAGTGTTGAACTGGATTACCTGTCATAGCAATAGCACTTTGATTATCACAGTAAATAGGGATTTTAGAATATGTTAACCCATAATCCAGTAACTGATTCTTCATCCAAAGAATCCGTGCACAACAGCTACCTGCAGCAATGTATTCTGCTTCTGCAGTTGATATGGAAATTGACTTCTGTTTCTTGCTAATCCAACAAACCAATCTGTCTCCAAGAAATTGGCAGCTTCCACTTGTGCTTTTCCTGTCAATTTTGCATCCTGCAAAATCTGCATCTGAGTAACCTATTAGCTTAAAGTCTGGTTCTCTAGGATACCACAATCCTAGATCAGATGTACCCTTTAAGTACTTGAAAATTCTTTCCACAGCTGTTAAGTGAGGTTCTCTTGGATCTGCTTGAAATCTTGCACAAAGATAGGTAGCATACATGATATCAGGTCTACTTGCAGTTAGATAGAGTAGTGAGCCAATCATACCTCTGTAATCAGTAATATCTACTGATGTACCAGTATTCTTATCCAATTTTGTTGCAATGGCTATAGGAGTGGATGCACTTGAACAATCTTGAATTCCAAACTTCTTCAACAAATTTCTGATGTACCTAGATTGACAAATAAAAGTTCCTTCTTCATTCTGCTTGACTTGAAGGCCCAGAAAATAGCTAAGTTCTCCCATCATACTCATTTGATATCTTGACCGCATCAGCTTGGCAAACTTCTTACAAAGTCTGTCATTTGTAGAACCAAAAATGATATCATCAACATATATCTGCACCGAAAGTAAGTCCTTTCCATGGTTGAGATAGAATAATATGTTATCAATAGTCTCTCTGTTAAATCCACTTTCCAGAAGAAACTGAGCTAATGTCTCATACCATGCTCTTGGAGATTGCTTAAGGCCATAAAGTGCTTTATCAAGTCTGTAGATATGATGAGGAAATTTTAAATCTACAAAACCTGGAGGTTTTTCAATATATACTTCTTCTTCCAATTCTCTATTAAGAAAAGCACTTTTTACATCCATTTGAAAGACTGTAAACTTTTTGTGAGCAGCATAAGCCAAAAATATCCTTATGGCTTCCAATCTAGCAACTGGTACAAATGTTTCATCATAATCAATTCCCTCTTGTTGAGAGTATCCTTTTGCAACCAGCCTTGCTTTATTCCTTGTAATTATGCCATCAATATCAGTTTTGTTTCTGAACACCCACTTTGTACCAACAACAGATCTGTTCTTTGGTCTTGGCACCAGTGTCCAGACTTTATTTCTTTCAAATTCATTTAACTCTTCCTGCATTGCTTGCACCCAGTCAGCATCTTGAAGAGCTTCTTCCACTTTCTTTGGTTCAGTCTGAGAAAGAAAAGAGTGATAGAGACATTCATTTGATGTTGTTGTTCTAGTTCTGACACCTGCATCAGGATCTCCAATAATCAAGTCAGGTATATGTGCTTTAGCCCACTTCCTTGCAAATGGAAGGTTATCTCTAGAACTTGATGCTCCTCCATGATCCATGTTGTCTCCATCAACATTTTCTGATGCTCCCCCTGAAATTATGCTCTCTGAGTTGGATCCTTCAGAATTTGAGTTTCCAGAATTATTAGAATTTGAGTTTCCAAAATTATCATAACTTGACCAATCAGAACTTGATGAATCAGAGCTTGATGAGCCTGTTCTAGATTCTGATGCTTCTTGAGATGTGGTTGTATTTTCAATATGCTCCCCCTGCACAGGTGCATTTTCCTTTGGCATAATTACCACAGTTTCAATGACATCAGAGTTTAATCCATCAAAATTTACAGTATCAGGATTTAGACTGTCAGGATTTACAGGATCAGAATTTAAAACTTCATTCTCAAATCTCAGCTGATCATGATCATTGAAATCTTCAAGTCCTGTAATCTTCTTATCATCAAAAGAGACATTGATAGATTCCATGACAACCCTTGCTCTTAAAATGTAGACTCTGAAGGCTTTTGTGGAAAGTGGATATCCAACAAAAATTCCTTCATCAGCTTTTAGATCAAATTTGGATAGCTGTTCAGGATGAGTCTTAAGAACAAAACACTTGCATCCAAATACATGAAAATACTTCATATTTGGCTTCTTTTTCTTCACCATCTCATATGGTGTCTTTCCATGCTTGTTGATAAGTGTTGCATTCTGAGTAAAACAAGCAGTCTGCACAGCTTCAGCCCAAAAGTAGGTTGGTAACTTTGCTTCATCAAGCATAGTTCGTGCAGCTTCAATAAGAGTTCTATTCTTTCTTTCAACAATTCCATTTTGCTGTGGAGTTCCAGGAGTAGAGAATTTCTGCTTGATTCCTTGGTCTTTGCAGAACTCTTCCATAATCAAATTCTTGAACTCAGTGCCATTATCACTTCTTATGATTTTCACAGAGTCTTTGACCAATTTATCAATTTGTTTGACATGATCAATCAAGATAGGTACAATTTCACTTTTTGTGTGCAAGAAATACACCCATGTGTATCTGGTGAACTCATCCACTATAACCATAGCATATTTCTTCTTTGCAATAGACATGACATTCAATGGACCAAATAGATCAACATGTAGTAGGTGATAAGGCTCAAGAATTGAAGATTCAGTCTTGCTCTTGAATGAAGATTTTCTTTGTTTTGCCTTTTGACAGGAATCACAAAGGCCATGAGGAGAAAATACTGATTTTGGCAGTCCTCTCACAAGATCTTTCTTGACTAGTTCATTTATATTGTTAAAATTTAAATGAGAGAGTTTCTTGTGCCAATCCCAGCTTTCTTCAATTGATGCTCTGCTTAACAGACAGATTGCAGAACCATCAGAACTTGTTAAAAGCTTGGCTTCATAATTGTTACCATGCCTGTATCCTTTCAGAACAACTTTGCCTGTAGATTTGCTTACAACTTTATAGTGTTCTTCAAAGAAATCCACATGATAACCTCTGTCACAGATTTGACTAACACTCAGCAGATTGTGTTTAAATCCTAAGACTAGAGCTACTTTTTTAATGATGGCATTCCCAAGATTGATATTGCCATATCCCAGAGTTTTTCCAATGTTGCCATCTTCATAAGAAACACCTGGGCCAACTTTCTCCACAAAGTCTGATAGCAGGGCTTTATTTCCAGTCATATGTCCTGAACATCCACTGTCCAGAACTAGGATGTTTTTCCTGTTGCACTACAATTACAAAGACCACTAATAATTAGTTTTAAGGACCCAGACTTGCTTGTATCCTTTGGCCTTATTAAGTTTGTTAACATTTGCAGCGGATTTAACATCAGAGTTTATGTTAACATTTTTCTTATCAGATTTTACAGTATCAGACTTTGCATCAGAACTTGCACTAGAAGGAATAATGCTAACTTTCTTTAAAGAAGGTTTTATTTGATAATAATCATAGTATAGACTATGATATTCCTTACAAGTATAAATGGAATGCCATAAACTACCACGATGAAAATAAGGATTTTGTTGCCTATATCTAACAGACTGACTCTTAACTCCTGATTTTGAAGGTAAGAATTTTATGTTCTTATTCTTCCTGCAAAAAGAAGCCAGATGGTTAGAATTTCCACAGTTATAACATTTCTTTCTAGGAGCATTAGGAACAGGCTTATAATCATTGCTTTTATTCACATCTTCCTTTTCATTCCTATTTTTCCTAGGTGGCTTTACCTTGTTTACATTCTTAACATCTTTCAGCTTATGCTTAAGCTGCTTCTTTGTCATTAAGCCTATGTTAACTTCAGTTGGCTTATCCTGTTTTGGTTTGTCAGAAGTTAATTTCTCTTTAACTTCTGATTTATCAATATCAGACTTTACAGCTACAAACTTAACAAGATTTACCTTTGGCTTTTGTTTAACAACTATAGGCTCAATTTCTACAGTTCCTTTATTATTCTTATCATCTCCATAACCTAAGCCCTATTTCCAATTTCCACTACTTAACAATTTATGAGTTGTTCTTCCAGAGTTAGTCCAAGTCCTGATAATCTCTCTTTCCTTTTCTAACTCAGTTTTTAGAGATTCATTCATTTTAAGCACTTCATCTCTAACATAGAAAGCATCATCTCTATATTTCTAAGTTTGATGGAATATAACTAACTCTTTTTCTAAATAATCATTCCTCTTTTTATAAGCAAGATTTCCAGAAGTTAATCTTTCACATGTTAAAGTTTGATCTCTATAACTAATGAACATGGTTTTAAGATATCTTCTCAACTCAGTAATATCATCAGTATGAAAGGCATAAGTAGTTTGAGGTACCTTTAACTCAGCAGCTTCTGAACTGCTATCAGCATTTGCCATCAAGGCATAGTTCACCTCACTTTCAGAATCTGAAGTTTCTGTCCAGATTTTCTTCTTTGTGACAAGAGCCTTGCCTTTGTCACTCTTCACTTTCTTGCAATCAGGAGATATGTGGCATTTCTTACCACAGTTGTAGCATTTGACATTTGAGTAATCTCCTCTGTCAGACTTTCCTCCTTTGCCTTCAGATTTTCTGAAACCTTTCTTATCAGAACTTGCACCTTTCCTGGAAAACTTCTTTCCCCTTCTGAATTTCCTGTATGTAATCTTTGTGATTCCTTTCACCATAAGAGCATACAGCTTCATCATCTCTTCATCAGGGTCCATCTCAGATAGACTTTCATTTTCTGAATCATCATCACTATCAGAACTTGATGACTCAGTATCAAACTTTGTGATGAGAGCCTTTCCTTTGCCTTTCTTTGAGACAACCACTTTAGGGGATTCCTCCTCAGCCTTAAGAGCAACCGTCGTTGACTTTCTGTAACACCCCCAAATCCGGGGTCGGGGATCCGGGTTGTCACGAGTTCCATTTCCCTTAATAACACCCAATCTTAATACACAATCAACTACTCTGTACTGTGACCCCACAATAAACACACACACCACAAGTTATAGTCTCAGAGATGAATATCCAAAAATAATCACAAGTCGTTTTATTCCACAATTATGTGTCAATACACCTTAAAAGGTTTTCTGGATAATTTACATTTCTTTGCCATTATTACAATTCATAATATACATAGGTCTGGTACATTATTAGTTGAAAACTTAGCCTATTGATAATTTCTACCTCAGCTACAGCGGCCTCAACGCTTCCAGAAAGCTGCGGAACGTTTCCTATCTGCTTGCGAATTGGAAGTTTGGTCCTGTTCATCTTATCTATCTAATGTTGTGTGATGAAAGAAGAAAGCAAGGGTGAGCAGCAAGCCCACCAAAATAATATGTATAATGATTAACAATATATGAGCCTACTCATAATACTCATGAAAGTCTTGGTCAAAAGAAATGAACCAAGTTTGATATCTTAATACGATGAAGTCGCAAAATATTCAGTATATATACATATATACTTTTCAAAATATTGGAAGTCCTCTTCCATGCATAATATACACAAAGTCCCAGTGTATAACTGTATAAAAAATATCGTTGCAAGGTGATCTTATATATCTAACCTTGTCTCAACGTTTTTCTGAAAATCTTTGTCATTCATAAGACAATTATTAATTAGATATAAGTTTAAAAGATGAAGTTACCAAATACTTCACTACACTTATATCATTTATAAAGCTACTTGAACTACCATTGTTCAAAGTATAATGAGCTTTCAACAGTTCATCACATAGATGAGACTACAAGACAAGATTTGAATAGATTAAATCTTTAAAATATTATTAAAGGAAATGAAGTTATGACATACTTCATAAGTTCTGATATATATATATATATATATATATATATATATCCACATATACATCTTCCTTTATACATTTCCTGAAAACCTCTGTCATGTAAAGTATGAACAGAATTGCAATATCCAATAAGTTTGGAAAGGAAAAGAATTTTGGCATAAACCAGATATCTTGCTGATCAGGAAAAGATACCCATAAATAACCTTTTCTACTAGTAGATGGACGAATTCCCCACTGGTCATCACCCTGGTCGTAATAGGACCTTATGCTGGACTGTCACTCAGCCACTTATGCATTTGATGGACTCCCACTGAGCCACTTACACTATCATGGACGCCCACTGAGCCCATGTTGCTTATGCCGACTCAATAGATGGACTTACTTCCCGAACGTTGGGTAAGTAATCAATTCATTTACCAAAACTGCAACCGTGTTGCGAATATAAAATACACCACATAGCCGGATCCCTCAGGTTTTGAGCGAGTATTTAAATCCCCTTAAAAAGGAAGATCTTAAATATAAAAATGAGTTTTGGGATCCGCTCTAACTTTTAAAAATCATTTTGAAGACTCGAATACACTTTAAAGAGTGTTTGGAGTAAAGCTGATTTAATGAAGTAAATCAGTCCCCAGAATATTTAGAAAATGACTGAATATTATTATTTAATAATATTCCCATAAAGAATAATCGAAAATAAGTTTGATTATTGACACCTTATTCTTTAATAAAATAAAGAATATATCTCAGCAAATAATCGGAGTCATAGATCCTCAAATGAATATTCAAATAATATTTATTAATTAATATAAACTGAGTCATAAGCCCTCGAATGAATATTCAAAATAATATTCATTTAAAATAAAGGAGTCATAAGCCTTCGAATGAATATATTCAAAATAATATTCATTTAATATAAAGGAGTCATAAGCCTTCGAATAATATTCGAAATAATATTCAATAATAAAATAAAGTTAAAGTTATCGAATAAACCTTATTCGATTAATAGTTTTGAAAACTATGACCATATATATATATATAAGTATATATATATATATATTTATATCCATATATACAAAATCTACTCGGGATCCTTGACTCCCGGTTTTAGAAAATATTTTCACCTTTGGGTCCCTATACTAAGGGTATATGCAAATTACCGCTATCCTCTAGCATAGGTATTATCAACAATTATATATGGAAAGAATACGAAACAGGCATGCATATATATATACCATAGCAGCATGCTTCAATATATAACAACATTTGCTAATAACCAACATGCATCTATCGCAAGATAATGCATATACACATATACATCACAACAACAGTATAACGGGTAGAAAAACTTGCCTGAGCGACTTGGGGTGATAAAAGGCTCGGGACGAGTTTGGTAACCTATAAACAACAAGTAAGTTGGAATTAAACCAAAGTCACTTGTAAATCTATACTTTAACTAACTTAGACTCTAACGCTTATTTTGCGCTTACTGATTCACTTAAGTCACTCGAGTACCCTCGGCTCCACCATTTTTAATAATTTAACCTTTACGAGTTTTAAGGCGATTCCTTCGCGAGTGTCTTACCAACTGCCTAACACACTTACCATAAATGTTTCATACTTCAATTAGTCCTTTTTCGTCTTTAACCTATGTTTCAAAGTAAGGCGAGGGGAAAAGTTTCGTTCGCGAAACGCCGTTACTTGAAACGGTCGTTTCTCCTAAACCGTGCATCGGAATCGAACGAACTACATATCAAAACGAAGCTCGTAACATGAGCTATCTAGACATGGCAATGGTCATAATCTATCAGGGGGTTCTCGGGTCCTAATGTTATGCACAAAAACAGTCTAAAGAAAATCGGACGTTACGACGGCTATGTTTACGCGATTTCCTAATTTTTAAACCATTCAAAACCAACCCAATTCAACCTCAATCCAACATACAACCAACATCCATCCTTATCACATCATAACAACCCCAACCAATTCAATTTTAACATTCATACTTATGCCTAAGCTTAACTTTAACCATACTTAAGTTCTTTTAATCAAAACAACAACATTTACCATTCCATTTCAATACCATTTCACTCCCAAACTCTAAATCACAAACATCAAGCTACAATATCACCCTACTAATCCAAATCATCTTATAATACATAGGAATCTAGGGTTTGGAGATGATATACCTTCCTTGAAGTGGTGGGAGGAGCTAGGAAGCCTTAAGAAGCCTTGAGAAGTCTTAGGAATGCTTGGATCTTCAAGGAAATCAAGAAAAATTTCAAGTTAAAAACTTGAAAACACTATTCATAGTCTTCTTCTTTGATTAAATGAAGAAGATTGAGAAGGAATTAATGGCTTAAACTCATGATATAGCCCTAACTAAGCATAAAGATGATTAGGGAATTATCTTACCAATTTAGGAGGCTTGGATCTTGAGTTTTGAATTTCTTCCCCTTTTGAAATAGTAAAAGCCGAGAGCAAGCTTGCTTGGAATGAGAGAATTGATTTTTTTGTGTTTTGATGAAATGATTTGCTTGGCTTGGTTGATTTGATTTTGTGTTTGATTTAGTCAATTACCTTGTTGCCCTTGAATTTGTGTGGTTCTCATTCAACCACACCTCCTTCCTTCCCATGTCATGCCTATGTCATGTGGTGATGTCATCCTTCCCTCCTTGTCCTCTTCTCATTGGTTGGGTGACATCACTCTCTCTAATCCCTTTGATTAACTTCCTAATTGTTTGCCTAATGACCGCTGATCTGTTATACGGTTCGCTTAACTTTCATTCTCGTTTATCGTTTGAAGGATCATACCCGGGATCTTATTACTTAGGTTCCCTTAACCTTTCTCAATACATTATATTCCTTTTTATGATCCTCTATTATAATCCTTTAATTTAAATCCTTTTTATCCTGTTACCTTATACTCAATTTTCTCCGTATCTAGTGTATTTCCGGGAAAATCAAAGTGTTCGGATTTGGATTCTGACGATCTTTACATACACTTATATCCCATATAAAGTACTAATAAAATCTCAGAATATCCATATCAGAACCCCTACATAGTGTGGCATGAAAAGTTTTCTCATTCAGCAAAAACACTATTCATAAGGGTTTCAAAATTTCCCAAAAATTGGGGTTATTACAGTCTCCCCTCTTTAAAAGGATTCCGTCCCGGAATCAGATAGAAATGAATAGGGATGCCTTCTTAGTATTGCACTTTTTAACTCTCAAGTCAATTTTCCCACATTGTGGTTCTACCATCAAACTCTTACTAGTTTGATAACCCTTCTCCTAAGCACTCGTTCCTTCTTAATCTATACCCTTCCTGGTTGCTCCATATAGGTTACGTCTGGTTGCATGTCTATGCGCTCATATGCCCTTATTTATCTGGCATCCGAATTACACTTCCTTAACATTGATACGTGAAACACGTTATGACTTGCTACATGTTCTGGGGTAAGGCTAGCTCATACGCTAACTTCCCAATACTTCTTAATATATCCAAGGGTCCGACAAATTGTGGACTTAGCTTTCCTTTCTTTCCGAATCTCATCAATCCTTTCCAAGGGTTTCCAAGGGGATACCTTTAACAACACTAGGTCCCCTACTTCCTATTCTTTGTCCTTTCGTGTCAAATCAACATAATTCTTATGTCCATCTTGGGTTACTACCAGCCGTCCTCTGATTAGATCTATTATATCCCTGGCCCTTTGGACTACTGCGGGTCCGAGCATCTTGCGCTCTACAACTTCATCCTAACATAGGGGAAATCGACATTGTCTTCCCTCAAGGATCTCATAAGGCGATATCTCAATACTGACATATGATCTATTGTCGTAAGAAAACTCAATCCGTGTTAGGTGATCATTCCAAATTCTTTCAAGTCTATTGCACAGACTCTCATTATAGCTTTTAGCATTAGAACTTTTGCTTCTCAATACCCATTCTTTTCCAGTTCGTAATCGCTACTACCTTCCGTTCCTAATATTATACGGGTTATACTTTTGCTCGCTAGCGTTCTATAACCTTTTAATAACCACGTCAACCTTAGTATCACGAATGTGTTTCCATTCCGCATACTACCACCACTTTATTACTCCTTTTTCAGTTGTTTCTATTTTCCAAAATTTGATCAATCATATAGAAGTAAAGGAATTTGTTGAGAGATCACTATGATCATGAACACTTATTATATCGCATAGTTAGTACAGAAGGTGGCCAGCCTTTAGTACTTGACAAGCAATTAAACAATAGCTGGTATCCTACTCGGCTTCTATCACACCGATAGATAGTCATTCGGTAATACCTCCCCTTCTGGAAGGGTTGTTCTTCTCAGTTCACATGAAATGAAAAGAAGAGAAAAGAGCGAACTGAAGAGAATTGTATATATATGTAAAAAAAATATTGCTATAAAATATCTGGCTTGGAATCTACCTCTGAACTATAGAGGTTTGTCATAGGAGAACAAAACATATATGTATATATATCAACATCAAGTATTATCGCATCCTATTTCACATGCCTAAATATTTTATTTTTTTTTGCTATTCCGTCCATCATTCTATGGACCCATGCTCTTCCTCGAGCTTATACACAATCACCTTTGAAACTCCTTCGATATCGAAAATCGAACCTGGGATCTCATTCTAGACATCATCGTTACTTGAATTCTATGCTTGCACCGTAACCTTCCTCGTATAATAATACGACTCCCTATTGATAAGAAAGAATAAATATTCAATAGGTAGATACTCTACTTAATTAGTCTATCAATGATAACTTATACACTACCACAACCCGCTTAGTGGTACTCAATCTCAACATCCATTCCAATACAACTCTCCCGGTTGTAATCAGCTCATTACTCGCAGAATCATTGCTGCCTTACTATGGTCCACCACTGACCTACTGTAGTCATTCATTTTCCATGAAGACTTAATAGCTAACCATACGGAGTCCATACATCTCGTATCTAATTCTTCTAAGGAGGTAACATAATCACTATTCATGATTCATGAAGAACACTCCTGATCCTGACATACATACATGACATGAAGCAGTTAAAATTGCAGAAGAGTTTCAATCAAGGCAACGATAGCAGGTTAATACCATTCTTAATCATATGCCTTCAATAGAAGACTTAACTCAAAGGTTCGTCTAGTCCTTTTTGAAACATGGTTCTGGATTATCTCAAGATAGGACCTTCTAAGATAGATAGCCCGTTCATGGCGATTACACGAATTAAACCTTTACCAACTACTATTACGGTTGGGTATTGCACAGTCATAAGAAGGAATGTCAATCTTCCAAACCGTAATACAACCTTCCCGGCTTCAACCATCATCACTGTATTCCTTTGGCACACGCGTCTATAATTATCCTCTTACCTTTAAAGTGTCGGCCACCTCTTTGGCCTTTCCTGATAGTAAAATTTTCTTACAGTCAATGTCATTTTAACCACCTCCAAATAAATTTTCTACCTTATTTCAATCACAGCTTTTGTGAAAATGCTTTTCTTTAATATCTGATGAGTAAATAAAAAAAATATCACCATTTTTCCATAAGTTATTGCCTCAATCTTTAGAGGTTAATCACTGTCACGACTGACTCTCAATCATACTTAGAACATCTTTTATCTTAGGTCCTAATTGCCCTGAACAATTTCGACCTTTACTGGTTCGATTCATACTTTCTCGTGGTTTAACATGTGCCTCACTTGGCAACATTATAATTACGTCATATTTCCTTTATCAACATTTCTATTCTTGAGAATTTTGAATATTACCTTTCTCCTTGTAAAACCTCTAAGGTTATCCTTCAATCGTTCCTCCTGTATTCCCTAGATACAGGGCATATCACAATACCATTTACTAATACTAGAACCATTGTCTATATTCTTCTGAAAAATTTCTCCACTGATTCTTAAAGGTTGTTGTTACCTTAACCCTTTCCCAATCATACTGTCAAAACTCATACTGTCCCTATTAAGGGTGACATGCCAACCTTTATGCAGTCCCCTAGGATTCATTTTAAGTTACCGATGTTCTATCCTTAATTCCACCTTTAAAAGGTACCTGCATCCTTCCACGGATAAATCAAGTCATATATCCTTGATAGATTATCTTATTCATCATTCCCACCTCGATAGTCTATACCTAACTTCATAATAGCATCCTTATTCAAATTGAGGTCAATCCATATGGCCTCCAAAAGGTAACAATGGTCATCCGCTTTTCTTTCCTGATTTGGTAATGATAACATGGATGTTCTGGAAGATATTGGTCATGTTCAACGTGAACTTCTTCTTAATAATTCCTTATTTACTTTTGTTGTTTATCTCAACAGTCACCTCAATGTTGGGATATCTCTCATACCTGGCGTCTCCCTTTCTGAGTATCGAGCCACCGGTCTTACATTTCACATTATTGAAGGTCACTTCCTTCATCCAATTTTCCTACTTTCTTACTTTCTTGTCTCTTTAGTCTATCCGCGTCTTATTATTTATCCTTCGAACTATCTAAAGGTTTCCTTGAATCCTCCCAACTTAAAGGGGATAAAATGTACATAACTCGTATGCCTTCAACCATCAACTTTAACTCATGGTGAATCACCCTCATACCAATGATTACATACTTTCCTATTTCTATTGCTACGAGTCTTTAGGGTTTCCTCATACCCTACTCCCTTATCATACCTCAAACTCTATTGCTTTTATATCCCTTTCCACTTCAGTTCCTTTTTATTTCCCTTTCTCTTATCATTATTTCATGAACCAATCACAATATAAGCATTGATTTCAAACATCCCGTCATTCTGGATTCGTGTCCTCAGAACGAATCTTGACAACTTTTACAACTTAGATTCATAATTTATCATACTCGTCTGCCTTTGTTCTGACTCTAAAGCTTTTACACTATCTCCATAACCTTGGGAATTACTTTCCCGAAAACAATTGACTGAACTTAAATCAGTTTATTTTAACCTCTGGCTCCGTGCCTTTCTTGGTCTTTCACCAGCAGGTGGCCTCTCTTTTAGGAGGGTAAGTGATAAAAAAAATAGTCTTTTGTGATTCGTCAATCATTTAGAATCTCAAATGATTCCTATATTTCCTTTAGCCAGGCTCTTGCCTCGACTGGGTCAGCTTGTTCCTTGGAACTCTGAGAGCTTAGCGACTTAGAGGTCCTGAAAGAATTTCACACCACATTGTTTCCTCAAGGTGGTGGTTGGGAATAAAATATAAGTTCTGTTTAGACAGGTTCATGGATTTCCGTATAGGAGTACCGTCTCGGGTCTCCTTATCTCGCTCGACTTCTGCTGTCTTAGTCTAAATATTTCTTCCTACTCCCCATAATTGGGGTCATCTTTTAATTTAAAATCTTTATTTTCCACTTTATTATATTCCGGATTCTTTATATCTTAATGCGACCTCCCTGATTATCACATTCAAGGTTTGCCCCTACTCTTATTCCTTGTGGGGGCATATTACTTGGAAAATTTTGAGAATCTCCAGATATTTGTCTTACTTACTTTGCTTAAGTCTTCCCCTCGTTTAGTCCTTGCACGATTGCAAATTATGAATTCTCAAGTTCGATAAACTTCATGACACTCTCTTAAGTGTTAATAGAGCAATTAACAATGTGATTTTATCACAAACAAACTGATCTGAACTGAAATTAACGAATATATACATAACCATTTGTTTGAGGGTACAATAACTGAACATATTAAAGAGGATTACATCATATGAACTTATCGCTCCTATCCCAAAAGTACTACCATAGATAGTCATCTCGTCATTAAAACTAATCATTCATAACTTAGGCTAATCCTCCAAAAGCGGTGCTACATGAAACCCTTGTTTGATTGCTCTGGCTCTGCACACTACCATGGATTAAGAGATGCGAGCACGCACGACATCCCTAACCTGCTCCATCACAGAGGTGATGAGGTCTAAGATAGTCGCAAGTAGAGCTGGATCAACCTGACCCTCAAGATGGCCTCTAGCTGCAACACGGGTGGTAGCCTCAATCCTTTCCATGCTATACGCTAATCCTGCCGGAAGTATCCCACCCTCAATCCTTGGTGCAGTAAGTCGATCCAACAGATCACTCCTAACATTCCGGGCCTCTGACAGGCCACCCAAAGTCATATGATAATCAGCGATAAGAGAAGCCTGAGTGGTAGCATGTAGCAGTCCATGGGGTGCAGGTGGTGCAGACCCAGGAGATCCAAATGGATAACCAAGCACGGTATCAGGTGACAATGGTGCAGGGGATAAAGGTGGCATTTCCTCAGTATGTGTTGGGCTCTGTACAGGGGAGGGAACAGGAATTGGTGGAACCTCATGGATGTCTGCAGGAGCCTCTGGAAGAGGGTTTGATACTGGTATAATTGGGGTCGTGGAAGGCCCCACTCCTTCTGCCCTCATTAACCTTTGTGCCCTTGGTAACTCTTCATCCTCTAGTGCCACCCTCGCGGCCATTCTTGCTCCGGTAGTCGCCCTGACTACGGTCATCTGTTCCTCAGCGGTCCTCTCTTCATTCTCATCAGGATCCTCCATGAGATCCTCCTCAGCCACAATCCTTTCCGGAATAACATCCTCAACCGCAACATTCTCTATCTGAACCTCATCCGGTCCCTCATTAGGGTACTCCATCGGATTCACAATTTGATCTCCAACTTGTAATAAAACATCCTCATGCTGATGCTCCTGAACCTCAAGGTTCGGTGCCCCGCTGCCCTATACGAGAACGAACTATGTTACTATCACGATACTTATAAGGGTTCCCGTAAGGGTTTTAACTGTCAGTGCTACGTTAGGTAGCCCGACTATGAACTTGGCAAGAGTTCTTATTATCTTAGTGAACTTATTATCTTAACGTCACATCATCTCTGAGGTTTATAACGCTTAGCTCTGATACCACTTCTGTAACACCCCCAAATCCGGGGTCGGGGATCCGGGTTGTCACGAGTTCCATTTCCCTTAATAACACCCAATCTTAATACACAATCAACTACTCTGTACTGTGACCCCACAATAAACACACACACCACAAGTTATAGTCTCAGAGATGAATATCCAAAAATAATCACAAGTCATTTTATTCCACAATTATATGTCAATACACCTTAAAAGGTTTTCTGGATAATTTACATTTCTTTGCCATTATTACAATTCATAATATACATAAGTCTGGTACATTATTAGTTGAAAACTTAGCCTATTGGTAATTTCTACCTCAGCTACAGCGGCCTCAACGCTTCCAGAAAGCTGCGGAACGTTTCCTATCCGCTTGCGAATTGGGATCTTGGTCCTGTTCATCTTATCTAATCTGATATTGGGTGATGAAAGAAGAAAGCAAGGGTGAGCAGCAAGCCCACCAAAATAATATGTATAATGATTAACAATATATGAGCCTACTCATAATACTCATGAAAGTCTTGGTCAAAAGAAATGAACCAAGTTTGATATCTTAATGCGATGAAGTCGCAAAATATTCAGTATATATACATATATACTTTTCAAAATATTGGAAGTCCTCTTCCATGCATAATATACACAAAGTCCCAGTATATAACTGTATAAAAAATATCGTTGCAAGGTGATCTCATATATCTAACCTTGTCTCAACGTTTTTCTGAAAATCTTTGTCATTCATAAGACAATTATTAATTAGATATAAGTTTAAAAGATGAAGTTACCAAATACTTCACTACACTTATATCATTTATAAAGCTACTTGAACTACCATTGTTCAAAGTATAATGAGCTTTCAATAGTTCATCACATAGATGAGACTACAAGACAAGATTTGAATAGATTAAATCTTTAAAATATTATTAAAGGAAATGAAGTTATGACATACTTCATAAGTTCTGATATATATATATATATATCCACATATACATCTTCCTTTATACATTTCCTGAAAACCTCTGTCATGTAAAGTATGAACAGAATTGCAATATCCAATAAGTTTGGAAAGGAAAAGAATTTTGGCATAAACCAGATATCTTGCTGATCAGGCAAAGATACCCATAAGTAACCTTTTCTACTAGTAGATGGACGAATTCCCCACTGGTCATCACCCTGGTCGTAATAGGACCTTATGCTGGACTGCCACTCAGCCACTTATGCATTTGATGGACTCCCACTGAGCCACTTACACTATCATGGATGCCCACTGAGCCCATGTTGCTTATGCCGACTCAATAGATGGACTTACTTCCCGAACGTTGGGTAAGTAATCAATTCATTTACCAAAACTGCAACCGTGTTGCGAATATAAAATACACCACAGAGCCGGATCCCTCAGGTTTTGAGCGAGTATTTAAATCCCCTTAAAAAGGAAGATCTTAAATATAAAAATGAGTTTTGGGATCCGCTCTAACTTTTAAAAATCATTTTGAAGACTCGAATACACTTTAAAGAGTGTTTGGAGTAAAGCTGATTTAATGAAGTAAATCAGTCCCCAGAATATTTAGAAAATGACTGAATATTATTATTTAAATAATATTCCCATAAAGAATAATCGAAAATAAGTTTGATTATTGACACCTTATTCTTTAATAAAATAAAGAATATATCTCAGCAAATAATCGGAGTCATAGATCCTCAAATAAATATTCAAATAATATTCATTAAATAATATAAACTGAGTCATAAGCCCTCGAATGAATATTCAAAATAATATTCATTTAATATAAAGGAGTCATAAGCCTTCGAATGAATATATTCAAAATAATATTCATTTAATATAAAGGAGTCATAAGCCTTCGAATAATATTCGAAATAATATTCAATAATAAAATAAAGTTAAAGTTATCGAATAAACCTTATTCGATTAATAGTTTTGAAAACTATGACCATATATATATATAATTATATATATATTTATATCCATATATACAAAATCTACTCGGGATCCTTGACTCCCGGTTTTAGAAAATATTTTCACCTTTGGGTCCCTATACTAAGGGTATATGCAAATTACCGCTATCCTCTAGCATAGGTATTATCAACAATTATATATGGAAAGAATAAGAAACAGGCATGCATATATATATACCATAGCAGCATGCTTCAATATATAACAACATTTGCTAATAACCAACATGCATCTATCGCAAGATAATGCATATACACATATACATCACAACAAGAGTATAACGGGTAGAAAAACTTGCCTGAGCGACTTGGGGTGATAAAAGGCTCGGGACGAGTTTGGTAACCTATAAACAACAAGTAAGTTGGAATTAAACCAAAGTCATTTGTAAATCTATACTTTAACTAACTTAGACTCTAACGCTTATTTTGCGCTTACTGATTCACTTAAGTCACTCGAGTACCCTCGGCTCCACCATTTTTAATAATTTAACCTTTATGAGTTTTAAGGCGATTCCTTCGCGAGTGTCTTACCAACTGCCTAACACACTTACCATAAATGTTTCATACTTCAATTAGTCCTTTTTGGTCTTTAACCTATGTTTCAAAGTAAGGCGAGGGGAAAAGTTTCGTTCGCGAAACGCCGTTACTTGAAACGGTCGTTTCTCCTAAACCGTGCATCGGAATCGAACGAACTACATATCAAAACGAAGCTCGTAACATGAGCTATCTAGACATGGCAATGGTCATAATCTAGCAGGGGGTTCTCGGGTCCTAATGTTATGCACAAAAACAGTCTAAAGAAAATCGGATGTTACGACGGCTATGTTTACGCGATTTCCCAATTTTTAAACCATTCAAAACCAACCCAATTCAACCTCAATCCAACATACAACCAACATCCATCCTTATCACATCATAACAACCCCAACCAATTCAATTTTAACATTCATACTTATGCCTAAGCTTAACTTTAACCATACTTAAGTTCTTTTAATCAAAACAACAACATTTACCATTCCATTTCAATACCATTTCACTCCCAAACTCTAAATCACAAACATCAAGCTACAATATCACCCTACTAATCCAAATCATCTTATAATACATAGGAATCTAGGGTTTGGAGATGATATACCTTCCTTGAAGTGGTGGGAGGAGCTAGGAAGCCTTAAGAAGCCTTGAGAAGTCTTAGGAATGCTTGGATCTTCAAGGAAATCAAGAAAAATTTCAAGTTAAAAACTTGAAAACACTATTCATAGTCTTCTTCTTTGATTAAATGAAGAAGATTGAGAAGGAATTAATGGCTTAAACTCATGATATAGCCCTAACTAAGCATAAAGATGATTAGGGAATTATCTTACCAATTTAGGAGGCTTGGATCTTGAGTTTTGAATTTCTTCCCCTTTTGAAATAGTAAAAGCCGAGAGCAAGCTTGCTTGGAATGAGAGAATTGATTTTTTTGTGTTTTGATGAAATGATTTGCTTGGCTTGGTTGATTTGATTTTGTGTTTGATTTAGTCAATTACCTTGTTGCCCTTGAATTTGTGTGGTTCTCATTCAACCACACCTCCTTCCTTCCCATGTCATGCCTATGTCATGTGGTGATGTCATCCTTCCCTCCTTGTCCTCTTCTCATTGGTTGGGTGACATCACTCTCTCTAATCCCTTTGATTAACTTCCTAATTGTTTGCCTAATGACCGCTGATCTGTTATACGGTTCGCTTAACTTTCGTTCTCGTTTATCGTTTGAAGGATCATACCCGGGATCTTATTACTTAGGTTCCCTTAACCTTTCTCAATACATTATATTCCTTTTTATGATCCTCTATTATAATCCTTTAATTTAAATCCTTTTTATCCTGTTACCTTATACTCAATTCTCTCCGTATCTAGTGTATTTCCGGGAAAATCAAAGTGTTCGGATTTGGATTCTGACGATCTTTACATACACTTATATCCCATATAAAGTACTAATAAAATCTCAGAATATCCATATCAGAACCCCTACATAGTGTGGCATGAAAAGTTTTCTCATTCAGCAAAAACACTATTCATAAGGGTTTCAAAATTTCCCAAAAATTGGGGTTATTACACTTTCTCCCATGCCTCTTGCTTCTTTGATCCATCTCAAGTTCATGAGTCTTGAGCATCCCATAAATTTCATCAAGAGTAGTTTCATCAAGAGCATAGTTGTCTCTTATAGTTGTGGCCTTTAAATCCCAACTTTCAGGAAGAGCTAAAAGGAATTTAAGATTAGTATCTTCAAGATCATATTCCTTATCCACCAGTGACAAATCATTCAAGAGTTTGACAAATCTATCATATAAACCAGTTAATGACTCATCAGGTTTTGAGTCAAAGTGCTCATACTCTTGAGTGAGTATAGACATCCTTACCTTCCATATGGGATACTCAGAAGGTTTCAGTATGGGAACCCTAATAGTCTCATATCGATTATGGATTTGAGTCTTTGGAGTTTCTTCAATTTTGGTGGGCTTGGTTGGAGTTTGTGCTTCTTCAGATAAGATTGTTTTTGGATCTTTACTGTATGTATGTTAACAGATTGCTCTGATACCACTTGTTAGGTCACACACACTGTAGAAGGGGGTTGAATACAGTGTTTACTACAATCAAATCGAATATAAGAACTCAAGTAACAGAACACAAATTTTATTCAACACAATAAACTCTGTTACAAAGAAATGTTCTCTCTCAGTGATGAACAAATTATCACGAGAGCTGCTAGGATTTCAATGAATAATAATCTCGATTAAGATAACACATATAGTGTAAACCCTATGTCTGTGTTTATATACTACACAGTTACACGATAATCTTCTAATTGATATCGAATATGATTCTGCTTCCTAATATATATCAACCAGTTATCTTTTCTTCCAAGTATTCTATTCTTCATAGAATTCTTCTCCATGCATATCTCTTCTTATGTTTGTCTCGATCTTCTTTCCTTCAATCAGTCACCTTCCTTATCTGGAAGTCTCCTTAAGTCCTGATATTATCTCATGATAAAATATTTCCTGATAACTTAAGTTCTGATAACTTAAATTCTTATATCTTAAGTTCTGACTTCAGTATAAATACTGATTTCCAGTTAAGTACTGATTTGTCCTGTTAAGTAAGATCCGAAAACTAAACACAAATCATATTAGACATGACATCACAAATATATCTAACACTATCGATAAGTCAGTTAGACTTATCGAGAACTCAGTTCTCTCTTATCGAGAACTCAGTTCTCTATATACTTTTTATCAATTTGATTCTTCCTTGTGTTAATTTTACATATTGAAGATGTAAATTAACATTCAGACAATTTACTTAGAATTTAAAAAATTCCAAGCTGAATTTTGAATTTTTGAAAAATAAATATGCAAAGATTTCTGAAATATTTATAATTCATATTTCTGTTAATTTCCAATTATATCAAATTAATTTTGATTTACTAGAAATTGATCTGCTGCAAAACATTAGCTGAGTTCTTGCCTTAGGATGAAGAATTAAGCATTCCAATTTCACCTACAAGTCTAGTGAAAGTTGCTTCATCGTAAGGTTTAGTAAAAATATCAACTAATTATTTTTCTATTGGAACAAAAATGAGCTCAATGGTACCATTTGTAGCATGTTCTCTAATAAAATGGTACCTTACATCAATGTGCTTTTTCTAGCAAGATATATTGGATTAGCTACTATAGATACATCATTAGTATTGTCACACATAATTGGAATTTTATGTAACAATAGATCATAGTCTATTAGCTGATTTCTAATCCAAAGCAATTGAGCACATCAACTTCCTGCAGCTATGTATTCAGCTTCAGTTGTGGAAGTTGACACAGATTGTTGTTTCTTGCTAAACCAGGATACAAGTATCTGTCCAAAATATTGACAGCTTCCACTAGTACTCTTTCTGTTAACCTTGCATCCAGCAAAATCTGTATTTGTGTAGCCAACAGCTTCAAAACCAGTTCCCTTAGGATACCATAATCCCAAGTTTGGAGTTCCCTTCAAGTATCTGAAAATCCTTTTTACAGCCATCAAATGTGATTCTTTTGGATTGGCTTAAAATCTTGCACACAGACATGTAGCAAACATGATGTCTGGTCTACTTGCAGTTAAGTAAAGCAATGATCCAATCATCCCTCTTTAGCTTGAAATATCTACACATTTGCCTTTTTTATCTTCATCCAACTTTGTTGTTGTAGACATGGGTGTAGATGCAGGTGAACAATCAACCATACCAAACCTTTTCAATAAATCTTTGACATACTTAGTTCGGCCGATGAAGATTCCATCACTTCTTTGACTGACTTGAAGTCCAAAAAAGTAACTTAATTCCCCCATCATACTCATTTCATATTCACTCTGTATAAGCCTGGAGAATCTTTGGCAAAGGTTTTCATTTGTAAAAACAAAGATGATATTATCCACATAAATCTGAACTAGGATCATATCATCACCATGCTTCTTGTAGAATAGAGTCTTGTCTATAGTGCCTCTAGTAAAACCATGTTTAAGTAAGAATTCTGACAATGTATCATACCAAGCTCTAGGTGCCTGCTTTAGTCCATATAGTGTTAGTGTATACTGAAAATATTTATTTGAAGTATGTACATTTATTTCTGGCCAGTTTATTTGAGAATCATTTGAATATTTACATGTTGTCTAATATTATATATTGTAAACAATCTAGTATCAAATGGGATACAGAATATTAGATTGTTAAATACGGTTATATAATATAATAAGGTTCACGGCACAGGTGGTGTTGGACAATCCACTGGTATGGCTGTAGTATTATTTAGATTAGTTTATATTGACTAATAAATAATGCTAGTATACTTTGTGTATATTGAACATGATCAAATTTAGAATTGTTCCCTTAATACTGATTAAGAAGGAGAACTAAGATTCTATGTTATTATTAATGCTTAGGTTCTTAATCCGGAAATAGTAATTGACACGTGTATATTATTTACATGCTTTGATTTATATATGAAATAATTCTTTTGAATTATATCAATATATTTTGGGTGATGGAATTATATACATGGTGGATATTATTTATTGAAGGAATCCATGTCCTGATAATATTCGGGTTAATGATGTCCCCTTGAAAGCTCTAAAAGATTTAATTATGTGAAACCCTGCAGGTGGAATTTATTCTGGCATAATTAAATAAAGGTTGAGTGGATGATCAAGGATAAAAGATATTAATTAAATAAATTATCAGTAATTTATTTAATTAATGGACATATGATATTTTAAACATGGGGAATTTAATAAGCAAATAATATTGGAACCGAATTAATTAAATTACGGTATTAGGAAAGGTAGTGCAAATATTAATTCTTTAGTGGATTGAATTAATATTTAATTACATTGGGCTAGGCTCAAGATGTTATTAGAAGGCCCAACCTAATTATCCATGGTCCCTATTGTAGCCTATATATATTCTTATTCTCTTCTTGCTTGGAGTGGTGTGAAAATATATTGTAGCCACCAAGGAGCAAGAAGAGAGGATAACTTGAGAAGACGGAGGTCACACTCCGCTCAAGGGAATTTGGGAATACAATAGAAGAGCGTGGAATCAACCATTAACAAGGTAATCCTCTTTTCGTAATCTTTATCGTAAAACGTAGTAACACCCTAAGTCCGTGGTTCCCAACAATTGGTATCAAGAGCCTGGTAATGGGTTCTACGTTTTATGATATAATATCCATGTCGTAATTATATATGCGTGTATATAGTGTTTTGCTTGTATTGGTTTTGATGCAGGTTGTTAATCCACTATTATGACCATGTATATTTTAATTATGTGTTTGGATCCCACGTGGTTTAATTTTGGTTAATTTTTATTTTGGTTTCCACGTGGTTTAATCGTGGTTGTAATTTACACGAGGGTTGATCGTGTTAGAATAGATTTTACAAAATTAGTTTTGTATTAGATCTATTTTTTTTGTAATTGTTCTGGGTATTTTGTAATAGTTATGTGCGATCGGAAATCAATTCCGGTAGCTTTTTGTTCCGCTGTGCGATTACAAGGGGTTGCTGTTGATGTTTGGATCGAACAAAATCAAAACAAAACTCACTGAAAAGCAACAGGCGCGCGCGCGCTGCGGCCGTTGCGGCAGCTGGGGCTGTTGGGGCCGCTGCGGCAGCTGGGACTGCTGGGGGCGTCGGGGCGCGCTTGGGGCAGATTTTTTTTGAGAGCTGGATTTTTTTTTCAAGGGCCATAATAGTGGAAAATTTATTTTAATTTTTTCCATTAAATTTTAATTATTGTTTTAATTTATTGATTATGTGTGTCATTAATTATGTGTGTAATTCTTTTAAAATTGCATGTTTAATTTAATTAGGACGACATGGACATAAATTTTATTTATTGCTTTAATTAAATGTTATATGTTGCTAAAATTATGTGTGTATTTTGAATGCATGATTAGACATAATTATAACAACATAGGGCCCCATTTAATTTTAAAATTCCTCAATTTTAATAAAAAAAAAAATCTAAGTGGGAGAGGGAATTAATATGAAATTAAATCCCATGGTCTCCATTATTGGTTGTTGGTAATTTAACATAAAGACGAATATAAATTATATATACGTCACCCATCGTGGCATGTAATTTATGGTGTCTAGAATGTTATAGAAATTACTAGAACAAACTTCTTAAATTAATTTTAAAAGGAATAAAATACGGATTTTCTTTATTTCTGATTTGGGGCGATTTTATCAAAAACGAGTTCATCGAACTTGTAAGGCTGTGGGTTTTAAGCGAGACCGATCTGACTCCTCCACTACCTGGAAATCAAACCATTGATGAATATTAAATTGAAGTATTCTATTCAAGGCAAAATTACGAATATTGGAAGGTATACACGCCACCCATCGTGGCGTACCAAGTTCCATAGATTTCAAATAATTTAAGATTTGATGATGGTATACACTTAGCTATGAAAAATAATATAGTCCACCTCAACGTGGCATATTGTTTAGTAATAGGACCGAAGTAACATTTAAACAAAATTACGTGGTATACATGTCACACATCGTGGCGTACCAGAAGCTTATGGTGTTTAGATGTTAGTTCATTAAATTTTAATAATTGTTAGAGGAATCAATAGATCTTAATAATTAATGCACCCTTATTAATGTGATGTTTTTATGCATGATTCTCAGGATAAAATGGGCTTTAATCCACTATTCACCATACTTAAGGACAACAAACTTACCGGACCTAACTATATTGAATGGAAACGAAATTTGGACATTGTCTTGACTGCTGAGGAGTACAAGTTTTGCACTTATGAACCCAAGCCTGAACAGCCTGCTGCTGATGCTCCTGAAGATGAGAAAGAGTATTATAAACGGTGGATTAAGGCTGATGAGATATCGCGATGTTACATTCTGGCAGCAATATCGGGTGTTTTGCAGCATCAGCATCAGTCTATGGCCACTGCTTCGGATATGCTCTTTAATCTCAAGGAACTTTTTGGAGATCAGAATAGGGCTGCTAGGCAAGTAGTCATGAAGGCTTTAATGAACACTCAGATGGCTGAAGGCACACCTGTAAGGGATCATGTTCTCAAGATGATGTCGCATATGAATGAGATAGAGATCCTTGGTGCTGAACTTGACGGGGAAACCCAGATTGACATTATCCTTATGAGCTTGTCCAAGAGTTTTGAGCAGTTCTGCTTGAATTACAACATGAACAAGAGGCAGTATAGTCTCGCGGAACTGCTGACAGAACTTCAGGCAGCTGAAGGATTATTTCGGCAGAGTGTTCAAGTGAATGTGGCTGAGAAAGGTTCTTCCTCTAATCCGAAAGGTATTAAGAAGAAGAAAAAGGCTCAGACACAGAAAGCTGTGAAGGCAGTGGGAGTTCAGGGTGGTGTGAAAAAGCTTAAGGGAAAGTGCTTCAGATGCAAACAGTCAGGTCACTGGAAACAGGATTGTCCTCTTCTTAAGAAGACAAACAATACTGGTATGTCTCTTTCTCTAGTTACAGAAACATTTATAGCGGCTATATCTACGAGCACTTGGTGTGTAGATACAGGAGCCACTGATCATGTTTGTAATTCTATGCAGGGGTTCCAACTATCCAGAATGCTTAGAGATGGTGAGATATACGTGTTCATGGGAGATGCTACGAAAGTAGCAGTAGTTGCAGTAGGAATTATTCATTTATCTTCTGGTTCTGATAGGATTTTGGTTTTGAATAATTGTCTTTATGTACCTTCTTTTAGAAGGAATTTAATTTCGGTTTCTAAACTTGCTTTGGATGGTTATAATGTTTGTTTGGATCGTAATGTTTCTATTATGATGAATAAATGAATTATATGTTCTGGTACATTGCAAGACAATTTGTATATAATTAATCCTAGTCAACCTGCACTGCAACTGCAATTTAGGGAATTGAACAACACATCTTCTAACTCTACTAAAAGAAAGAAACCTTCTAGTTTGAACCAAACATATCTTTGGCACTTGAGATTAGGTCATATTAACTTGAGGAGGATTCAAAGACTAGTAGTAGACGGGCCTTTAAGCTCATTGGCAGTGGAGCCATTTCCAGTTTGTGAATCCTGCTTGGAAGGTAAAATGACTAATAGGCCTTTCAAGGCAAAAGGGAATAGAGCCAAACAACTGTTAGAATTGGTTCACTCTGATTTATGTGAACCCATGAATATCCAAGCAAGAGGTGGTTATGAATATTTCATCACTTTCATTAATGATTATTCTAGATATGGGTACGTTTATTTGTTACACCGTAAGTCTGAGTGCTTTGATAAGTTCAAAGAGTACAAAGCTAAAACGGAGAAGCGACTTAATAAAAGTATCAAGTCACTACGATTAGATCGTGGTGGCGAATACTTGCTTGGAGAATTTAGGGAATATTTATCAGAAAATGGGATAAAATCCCAGTAACTGCACCAGGCATACCCCAGCAGAACGGTGTAGCAGAGAGAAGGAACCGGACTCTTTTAGAGAGTGTTAGATCGATGATGAGTTATTCGGATTTACCCAAGTCGTTTTGGGGACATGCCTTAGAGACAGCAGCTTATCTTCTGAACTTAGTACCTTCTAAGTCGGTTCCTAAAACCCCCTTAGAATTGTGGACCGGGGATAAACCGAGTCTAAGACATATTCGAATATAGGGTTGTCCAGCACATGTGCTGAACAAGAACGCGACTAAGTTAGAATCTCGTACAGAAGTAAGGTTGTTTGTAGGCTACCCCATGAGAACGAAAGAATATTTATTTTATAGTCCGAAGATCGGGATGTCATTGTTAGCACCAATGCAAGATTCTTAGAGGAGGAATATATAATGAATCACAAACCCATGAGTAGTGTCGTTTTAGAGGAACTAGTAGGAGGGACAAATAATACCCATGAAGCTGTAGTACAAGTAGAACAACCACAACATAATGTACAACCTGTCACTAATACCGCACCAGTGCCTCTTTGTAGTGGGAGGGTTGTTCAACAGCCTGATAGATTCATATTTTTGGGAGAGTCTTCAGACTTGATCTCTGGTGAACATGATGATGATCCCCGTACATACGAAGAGGCAGCACAAGACAAATATGCAGATCTATAACACCCTCCAAATCCGGGGTATAGATTTGGGGCATTATTAACAACAATTACCGACTAAACCTGCACAAGCGGAATATAAATATAATAATTACCCCGAACTATCACTACTCGGGATCTTTTAAGGTCTGAGTTTGAAAACAAGAATCACGCACTACACTTTATTACAAACCCAACTAAATAAAACCTGTCTCAAGAATTATCTTTGATACAAAACTTTATTCTATCTACAGTTTCACTACACAACTTTTATTCAAACTACACAAGACTTTTATTCAACCCAACATTACTACTTATCCTGCTACACCTGATCTGGCAATTCAAAGCTTTCTTCGGGAATAGGAAGGAACACTCTTGGTATAAGAGGGTCCCGCTGCTTGACTCGCTTCTTGACTATGCGGGTCCTGATGGGTTTCATTCTCTACCTTAACTGTAAAACAATAGGAGTAACAATAAAAAGGGATGAGCCAAAATTGCTCAACAAGCCTGCAAAAATAAATATATGGTATAGAAAAAGAGAAATGAGAGAAACAATAAGCTGCTGGTTGTAACAACCATCTGTATCTGTATCGAATAGTAATTTGCCAATGATGGCGAGTGACAAATGAACAAGACTGGAAACAGGAGCCAACATATGCACTATAAGCTGCTGATCAGTCAGAATATAGTGCGGATCTATACCCAACTGCATAGACCCAACCAACATAAGGAGTACTCAGGCAACTATGGCCTATTAATTAATGGTTTGGGTAAAACCCAGCCTTTATGGTAACCATCCAGTCCAAGGCTGAGCATCCAGAACAATCGGTATGCTAGTGATATATCCCAACACCAGGATATACCAGAGTATATGTAGGGTAAAGGAATTGAAATATGAACAGGGAATTCAATAAATTTGGTAAATCAAGAATTGAAATGAAACTGGAACAAGCAATAATAAATGGGTAACAGTGTATATGAACAATGATTATCAAAGAGAATTGATACGATAGAAAAGAAATATAAATCACTATTCTGAATCTAGAATAGGGGAAAAACTTGCCTTGCGCGTACTTAACCTGGTTTAACTCACTGCCTTCTGACCCTAGCTTGCTCTGCCTTGCTAACACTGAACAAATCATGGAAAGATAGGTGTTTAGATAATTTACTATATACGTGTATCTTGAATTGATATCACGTAACCTTATCAGTCTACCCATGCGTTTCTATCTGACTCGTATATATACATATACATTTATACAGCACGTCTATTCACAGAATCACATAAAGCACGTAGCACATAAAGCACATAATTAATTTCTAGATTTATAATTATTTTTAGAATCAATTCTAGGCTTATACCTGCGTTAACTAGCCCTATCTGGTTTTATTATAATTTTTCGGGATTTATTCGGCTCAATTATAGTCCTATTAGGACTTACGAACTATCAATTATCACCAAAACACTCTTTTTCGGAAGAAATTATAACTTACAACTATTTTTATTGGATTCGTCTCATTTTTCTGAGTCTAGGGGTCTTCGTTTCGCTCAAATCGGATTAACGGTTGAATTATTATCAATTAAACACTGATAATTCAATTTATTGGTCAATATAAATAATTATTACAACCTCTTAAATCCTAAAATAATTTTTAAATAAATATTTAAGAAAAATCAAATTCAAAAATAATTTTTTTTATAATTTTTGGAGTTAAAACGAAGAAGTTACGATTTATTGAAAATTATGTGATTAATTATCGAAATAATTAATCACTTTTTAAATTTTTAATAAATAAATAACTAATAAATAATTAATAATTACTTATTTAATAATTTAAAATAATAAATTCCTAATTATTAGGATTAATCACAATTTATTATAATATTTATAACTTATCGATATTTATTCGATTAGATCGATTATTTACAAATAATCAATCAACTTAATTAACTGATACGCTATTTATCGAATAACTACGAATTATTCGAATTATAGATCACTTAACGATTAATCACTCGTATATGCACGAGCCACTCGCAACTCCCGCATAATTATCGATCTATTAGATTATTATTGAAACTTGTACGATTCGTTAATTAATTAATTACTGATATCTAATTATACGATACGAATAATTATTACAATATTATTCAAATAACTAACGCTCGAATAATAA